>NC_041389.1:336786854-336999363 GCF_002162155.2 Triticum dicoccoides | reverse complement strand
AGTCAATTCAGTCGACTGAAGTGTAGCTAAATCGGAGCAGCATCGCAAGCAAGAGCAAGAGCTCGAGCAGCAGCTCGAGCAAGAGCAATAGCAATAGCAAGAGCAGACCTAGCAGGGGACTGAGAGAAAGAGTAGAGTAGCAGCACAAGCGAGAGCTAAAGCAGCAGCAGCTCCTACTGATGTGGACGTCGTCGCCGAGGGAGCGACGCCGTGGAGGAAGTGGCCGGCGACGCCGCCGTGGATGGAGCCGTGCTGTGTCGGCTCGGGACCAAGCGCCGGCAGCACAGTGAGATCGAATCAAGAAGAAAAATGCGGCGATTAGTGTACAACCTCTTTGGTGGCGCCGATTAGGCCGCAACTTCATCCAAGGAAACGGTGATGATAATGTTCTTCCGGTGGTGCAGGTGAAGACGACGGTGTGGGAATGGAGGTGGCGTGAAAGACGAGGGGAACATCGGGGTAGCTCCTTGGAGGTGGAGGACGGGGTGGCTGAACCGGCGGGACCACCAGATCGATGACGGATCCTCATCCGTTACGGTGGATGAGGGACGTTAAGGTGTTGTTGTGGACGACGTCGTCGGAGAAGAGGCTCCGGGTGGGTGACGGACGGAGCAGGGTGTGGGGTTTTGTTGCGGGTTTTCACGGCCTCGGTGTACGAATGGGTGAGCGGATGGGATGGCAGTGGGGAACCATGGCTTAGAGACGCGCTTGTCCGAAATGTGGGGTAAGTTATGAAAGTACCCCCACTGATTTGAGGCGGTTCTTTCGGTTCAGGGGTACTACGGGCATTTCGCGTGTCGGGATTTCACAGGAGGTGAGAGTTTTCGCGCATGTTTTAATTTTGGAATAGCAAGGCGCGGGTTGAGATGGAGGGAGTTGTCGGAGCACAACAAGACAAATATATATCTTAAATATTTCGGGCTAACAAGGCGCGGGTTGAAGAGGCGGGAGTTTCGCAGCACGATAGATAGAGACGGTAGCTTGAATTTTTGGCATAACAAGGCGCAGCTTGAAATTTCGGAAGAACAAGCTTAACGTGTACCAAAAAAGACAATTTACACCTCAACACGCACAACACACACACAAACACCATTTAGACTAGAGTAAGGTACACGTGCATTGCACACATGAGATTTGGCAACCAAATTATGAATAAATACCACATTATAGCATGCAAGCTTTGAGTCATATATGCATAATGTAGATGTTCGTTTAATTCTTATAGTTCATTTCATTTAAAATCATCTAGTTTTTATGAGAAAGCCAATCTATTTTAAGATTCATGGAATTGTGCATTGTAAGACATAAAGTAAAAACAAATAATGGCAAATCATGTAGATTCTGATACGGAAGATTCTAGAACAAATATGAAGTGCTTGTGTTTTGATGTTTGTGCATTATGCTTAAGTTCAACCATGGAGTCTTTTAGATTATACATGTGGCGAAATCTGGTGGAATCTAGATGATATCCAACGGCCAGTAGTGCTCAAATTTGCCATCTTTGGACCATCGGATTTGCCTCATCCAACGACCATCTTTCAAAGTTAAAGTTACCCCCACACAATATAAAAAATATATAAAATTATATATATATATATATATATATATATATATATATATATATATATATATATAGGGGTATAGATATAGATATGTGATGCAAAAGCCGCCCATCATCTCCAATTAGAATAGTGTGTCCATGCACGGATGCGACGTGGCCAAATGATGTCTGCCATCGGTATCTCAAATTCAAATCAGTCTGACCTTGTTCAATGTGTATACATTACAACATGCTCGTTTCCAAACCACACCGCGCAGATCTCCGTTATATTCATGCATGCATGGGTTTCAAACATCAGGATCTCCTATTCAAATATTTGAATTCAACTTTACATTGATTATGACCTCACCTATTCTTTTACACCCACACAGTAGTCTTCTCTTTATAATTGTACCACTAACTTTCTCTCGTGCATGCATGCACACACACTACCAGTCGGCATTATCCATCACACGCATGCAATCTTTTTCTTCAGGTCGGTCTCCCATGAAGGCACCCACCCACACACATCCCCCTCTCCATCATATCGGGCATTCTTTATCTCTCACGCGTGCATGCGCAACGATCGATGTTCCTCTATGTATGTGTGTATATAGCTAGGTCTTTCATAGTTTTCCACACAAATCGATCAATCGATATATCCAGTGAGGTCTCACCCTCTTTTCCACGTCCACATCGATCAATCTATACCTCTCTATATAGGATTAACATATATAGCTAATACACTCACATTAATTATATATCCAACGTCCCCCTCTCATCATCCATGCCTTCCGCTTCATCTCTCAGACGCGTGCATAATGGCGAAGACAGGGGGCAGTAAGGGCCCTGCCCCCCCTAACATCACTATATATCGAGGCTAATATGAATGTGATCATTAGACAATTGCTGCTAAAAATGGTTTAAGTTCATGAATTGACCCTCCTCGTAAAGGATTAGCAATGCTTGGCCCCCTAGCTCATTTATTTTTCATGGCTCCGCCACTGCGTGCAACAGCGCACGTGTTCGCCCCCTCTCTCTAAATATCGATCTCGCACTTGTGCATTCCTTCATAGTCTCCCTCCACTCGGCCCCTCGCACCATCTTCTAGCCCCCCACCGGATTTTGCCACATGTACAATCTAGCAGACTCCATGGTTGAACTTAAGCATAATGCACAAACCTCAAAACAACAGTGGTTTTCTTTTGTTCTAGAATCTTCCGTATCATAACTGCCCAAACTTTTTTTCTAGTTGAATTTCCATTATTTGTTTTTACTTTATGCTTTACAACGTACAATTCCATGAATCATAAAATAGATTAAGGGCTTCTTTGATTCAAAGGATTCTCAAAGGAATTTTGGAGGATTATAATCATTAGGAATTTTTTCTATCTTGGTTGTTTGATTCGTAGGATTGTAAACCATAGGAATTTTTTTCCATATGAATCATTTGCACTAGATTTCATAGGAAACATCCCATCCACTCAATCCTCTTTGAAAGAATTCTGCATTATTTCTATGCACAATCAAACACTCGTACAATCCTGTAGGATTCAAGACGACATTCCACTATAATCCCATGTTTTTCCTATTCCCGCGTTCTTAGCTTTTTTATAAAAACTAATTGATTTTGAATGAGGTGAACTATAAGAATTAAACGAAGGGCTACATCAGGCATACATGACTCAGAGCTTACATGCTATAGTGTGGTATTTATTCATAATTTGGTTGCAAAGTCTGATGCGTGCAATGCACGTGTACCTTACTAGTACTTTGAGTATGTGCAAAACACGTAAATTAGAATACCAATGGAAGCTACATAGTGTCTCTCTTACAGTTCATGAAGCCACGTGGCACATGTGGAGGCGTTGTCGCGACCTCCTTGCGTGGATTGATCATAGTGACGTGCTGCTGGTTCCAGAAGAATGTACTCGTCCTCCCTGAGCCATACTGGCGGTACATGCACGAAGCGAAGATGTGCACCCACGCCACGCACGCACTCATTCCCTCGCACGCACACGGGGTACACGGGCGGACGCAATTTTGTACCAAGATCCACCCCATGTGATAATTTGACGCGTGTAAAGTCGTTCGCTTCATTGATGGTCAATTAATAAAGCGCATGCAAATTGAGTGGACGTGAAGAAAGACATTATTACTCCACTGCGCGCATGCGAGTAGTTAAATCGTGGGTTGCTAGTAGTACTTCCATTGGTCTCCTTTGTATTTTGTGCCAATTTTTGACAGTAACATAATATTTACGCATTTGAGCAGTGTAGTACTTGAAATTTATGTTCCACTAAACTCATCGGGAGCCATTTCGGGCCTCGAAACCAAAACCATCAATTAATCTTTACCTTGTTCCCACCACATTCGAAAGCCTGCTCACACCTACTAGTACGTACCAAACCTGAACGTGTTCCCACTATGCAGGTATTAGTACTAGTGCTAGTACTTAGGTTATAAAAAGGGGAACTACCTAACCGAAAATTACTCTACCTTTCCTCCTAATAAGTGCTTCTTCTTCGTCCGTTGTTGCCATGGCCGGTGAGCAGAGCTCTAGGTCGAGAACTACTCGTAACAAGGGAGCGGCAACCAAGGCTTCGGAAAAAAGAGAGGGCTCGCCGCCACGCAGAGACCTCGAAAGATCTCTCACGGGCAGGCGATGGCTCCCAGGAGCGCCCTAGCCGCGGAGGCGAACATGCCGAGCCGGCGGAGCTGGAGTCGTTATCCCTCAACGGCATGCCCGATCAGCTCAAGAAGCACCTCAATAAGCAGAAGGAGAGCATCTAAGGCTTGATGGAGTTGCTGAAGGAGAGCCTCGAGGACATGCCCGCTGAGCTCAATCAGCAGGGGGAGTTGACCGCCGGCTTGGTGATGCTGTTGAAGAAGAGCATTGCCTCGGAGAAGAAGGCGACCGGCGAAATCCTGCGACTTTAGGAGGACAAGGAGAAGCTCTACCACGAGATCGACCTGTTGAAGGAGAAGAACGCCGGCTGGAAGAAGCTTCATGAGAATAGTAGTTCCTCAATGAAGATGTTGTAGGCCCTCGTCATGGAATAGAAGGAGGAGTTGGCAAAGCTCCGCATCGAGCACCCGACTGCTGTCAAGGTATGTAATGCGGCCGTGGAACAGATGATGAAGGCTCGCGTCGAGAAATCCCGCGACATGGACAAAATGAAGAAGATGGCAGAGGAGACGCGCAAGGAAATGGAGGCCGTGGAGGGGATGAAGAAGCAGTTACAACTCCGCGGCGAATTAGATCATTTGGGGTGATAATCTTCCTTCTTCTTTTGCTCCTATGTTTCATCTTTTGCTTCGGGTGTTTCGCCGCACGTGTCACGTTCTCTGCGAGGTATGAATAGAACAATGTTTGTTTTTGAGGGAATGAATAGAACAATGCTAACAAGAGATGACTAGCAAATTAGATCATTTTTATCGCCATATGGCACTGGGCTGCCGTGTTTCGTGCTCCTCCGTCGCAGTACTACTCCAGTGGAAAACTTGAGTATACCGCATGGTTCTTTGCTCCTCCTCGATTAGGTCGTCGACGCATTTATACGAGCAGTCAAATCACAAGGCCCCGTCTTCTAGTAGTAATGAGCCGTCAAATCACAAAGTCCCTCGCCTCTCGTGAAACCGACCAAGCTAGACTGCCCCGCCCTCTAGCCTTTTAAAAAATGTATACTTTTGTACAGCAGTAGTATCGATGGATTGCGCCATGGAGCAAAACTTGAAATTAAAAAAAAACGTGGTACATATAGAGAGCGCTCATCGCCAAATTATGCATATAGTACTATTAAAAAGGCTAGTCACAATAATGGTGTCCAGCACAACCCACCCCTCAAATAAAACTAAGCACCCTGGAATTCTTTGACAAAACTAAGCACCCTGAAATTCTTTGACAACTAAATTGCTGGCTATATGATGTTGGCCATATATATTGTACGTATATAATGTGAAGAAACGAGTGGTAGTACTATACCAACTAAAAGATGAAATGTAAGAAATACTAGTATGTACGTACTGAAGAGTTAAAGTAACAAGAAGAAACATAACATAGTTCTGCTGGGGGCTCAGCCCAACACACCCCTCAAATTAAATTAAGCACACCTGAAATTAAACTTTGCAACTATTCCGTTTGACACTGCATTAGAACCACCATGAGCAACGACATTGCCACCTTACTCGGAGTCCTCGTCCACGTCCTCGACTTCGTCCTTGTCCCTCTTCCTCTTGGCCGATACTTCTTTGCTTGAACCGCACACTTGGCTGTTGCTCTTCATCCAACCCTTGTAGATATTGAAGCAAAGGTAGCCATCCATTGCAGCATATTGGATGTGGTCTATATTTATTACATTCCACTGCCATGCATGATGATGAAACGTGTATGGAGGTTTCTCCAGTTTACCGTACGAAGGATGAACCATGGCTCCTACCAGGGTTAGCATTGAAGGCTGACGAGAGGACACCAGCCGATTCTTCTGGAGGTCGAAGGTCTTGCCTACAACGAGGCCTATCCGACGCAGGACTTCTTTGTCGTTACCAAAGTCTACAGTAACGAATTTGACTAGGTTTCCTCGAGGAAGTCCTTAAAATCCTGGCACTCAACGTCGGCATGGCATATGTGGTAGACCAAGCATAAGTCATGCACGCAAACCTGGATCACGGCGGGCTTCTTCCTCTCTTCATCCTTTAGATCCTTCTCTCGTCCCAGGACTGTGGTGTACTCAACATCTAGCCCAGCGACCCACTCATCATCTGAGTCTTCGAACATGCATCTGAAGCAAGAAAGGCATCCTTTCACCGTCGCGGAAGAACGGGTGTAGATGACGTCGAACTCATCGCCGGTGATGGTTCTAACCTTGTACTCACCGCCGATCGTGGAGATTTGGGACGCCATGGATTTGTGAGGAGGGTTAGGATTAGTGGAACTGCCGTAATGCGAATGGACGGGACGACTAGGAGCGAACCGCCGTAGTATTAAAGGACGTGCGGGGACGAGTAGGAGCAAACTGCCAGCGTGCGAATGGCAGGGTAGTGGCTTTCCATTCTCCCATGATACGGGCTTCCGAGAGCCCTTGGATCTGAGATCGAACGGTTGCATGGCGTGATTCTAGACCTATGGGTGAATATCCTATCCTAGAGGGTTATTCTGCAAATTTTCAGCAACTTAGCATGCGACCCTTTGATCTCAGATCTAAGGGCTGCCAGCAGCCCGTATCATGGTCGCGCCTACCACGACCGTCGCGTCGCTCGCGCGGTCGCGCCCTTGGAGATTTAACACGGTGCGTTAGGCTATCTGATGTTGGCATGTCATACATAGTCATCACTTAGTCACTCATACTACAACAAGGTTGGCTATAAGTGTATTTTTTTTACTTCTCTCTATCTCTTTCTTCGTACTCCCTCCGTCCCATAATATAAGAACATTTTTGACACTAGTGTAGTGCCAAAAATGTTCTTATATTATGGGACACAGAGAGTACTAGTATTTATTGCATTTGCCAAGGAGTGACCTCTTCCAATGAAATGGTGTTGCTAAGTTTGCTTCATTTAATTAGCTATAGACTCAAAATTGTCTTTTCACCTAGGTACACACGCTTAGCACCATTTCTTCCTTGGGTCACCAAACTAGTCTCTCTCTTCTTGATTAACTTGCCACATCAGACTTTATGCCTATGTGGCAAGCTTAGCACCTGTAGGAGCAAGTAAAAGTAAGTACAATAGTGCGCTTTACATGGCATTTTTGCATATGTGGAGGAAATAGAGGCAGGGAAAAAGTGGAGAAGTGGGCTCTCATGCAAGAGCCAGCCTCTACTACATGGTGAAGCATTGGGAGAGGCACCTATATGGAGGTGGTCAGGAATCAGGAGACTCACGCCGGTCGTAGCGCCGTAGTTAAAATGATAATGGCAAGTCAAATCACGGGGCCCCACCTGTCCAGCAGTAACTCGCCGTCAAATCACACAACCCTACGTTTGCAGCAGCCTACTCCCTCGTCTTCTCGCATCTCTGTCGAACCGACTAGGCGGAACTGCCCCGCCGCCTACCGCGCAGGAAAAGCCCCGCCCTCGACTTTTAAATAGTATACAATATACTAATTTTGTATCCATGGATTGCACTCGCGCCATGGAGCAAAGCGTCTAGAAAATGGCGGTACACATGTACGGAGTATACAACATGCCCGTCGCGTTCACATCGCACCCCAGACGGTCGTTTGGTCTAGCACGCTGCTCTCCGAATGGAACGCGCGTCATATTGCATTTGCACACACATGTGGGACGATAATTGAGAACCGACCATAGGCACACTCCCCGGCCCCGCAAGTCGAGTGACTTAATAGAAGAGGGAGATGAGCGATAGTACTAGAGAAGTGTTGTACTACGTTGGTGCCTGGACGACCCCTACAAGACACGGAAGATTAGTTCGTCCATGCATGTGACCAGACTCCAGCAGACACGCCTAGATTCGCTATCGTCTACATATCGTGCAGGCTATGTTGTACATGGCTGTAGTTGTGGTGAGAAATCTAAAAAAAGGTTTCTTGTCATCTCGCAAAATTAGGTGTCATGTGCTTCGGATCACTGCAAGGGTTAAACAGCGACAACTGAGTTGGGCTAGTCATTGGGGGCACATGCACGGACAATGACTACTCAGCTGCCATCTAGGTCAAGCCGGCTTTGTTAATTAGGACATCTATCGATGGACCCCTTTTCTACGAGTTTATATTTAATTTGAGCTTTGTTCGTCGTCTAGTTTGTCCGTCGGGATTCATGTTGTCTCCTTTGGGCAGTGAGGTTATGATTTCTTGTCATGTGGCATTTTTTCGTGTTATATGTTATAATCTGGCGCTTCAGATCAAAATGACGGCAACTGTGCCTCTAGGCCACGTGCATGAAGACTTCTCGACAGTCATTGACGATGTCAAGCCGGCTCCGGTAGACAAAAGAAAACTAGTACTACTCCACTATATAGGTAGGAGCCTCCGCGCTTTCTTGCTAGTGTTGCTCTCTTCACACTGTCTCGGCCTCTCCAGATCTAAACACGACAGCGGTGGCCACACACACACTTTCTCTCTGCTCACCGCTGGTCACAGATCCAGCCGGATCCTCTCCGCCGGGAAGGTGAGAAGGTGCAACGTTCACGCGGTCGTCCTCGGCGATGGCTCTTACCCATGCTGGGCGCGTCTCGATCAGCCTGCCTTGCCGTTCTCTCCCAAGCACCGCTGGCGAGGGAGGGCCTCCGACCCCTTCTTCCTCGCTACCGTAGTGTGGGCAGACCCGACCTCCCGCCGCCCACCTAGTGACATCCCGGCGACCATCAGGTATAACTTCCTTCGAAACCGGCCTTTCTCTACTTCCCGAGCTCCCGACGTCGCTGCATTTGTATCTTTTACTATTTCTCAGGCCCCCTCGTAGATAGGATCAATCGGCTGTTCGAAAACGACCTAATTTGTTTAGTTTAAGAGGTAAAACTAGTTCATGCACTCGAATCTAGTACTACTTGGTTCAAACAAGGAAGAAAGGGGGTGGGGGTGGGGGAGGATTTGTTACCTGAATCTAGGACTTGGTCGAAAGAGGAAATAATGGGGGCAAAAAGTAGCAGAGATTGGCTATCCAACCGGTCTCTAGGTCTAATAGGGAAATAAAGGGAAATGGAGTACAAACTCAATATAAACCCGATCTATTGGTTGAAAAAGGAAAGAAAGTGGGGACTGGGGGACAAGTCAACAGAGTAAGTCCAACACTAGATTTGCTAGCCTCACACAGTATAAGGTGGCCATACCGAACAAAAATGGGACCAACCCAGATATCCTGTTCTGATGTTTGTTGCCCCGAGCCACTCTTATGTAATGCCACTGGTAAAATGTAGCAGTTGCACTGTTAAAAGTAAGGACACGTTAAACCAATGTTGTTTTCAATGTAATGCCTCCAGTAATATGAATCAATGGCACTTCTTTACATGTCCTGCTAAAATTTCCCATTAAGATAAGTTGGTTCTTTTCGTTAGAAATGCAACTGTCCTGGTCCGCCTACTCTCTCGTGCCCAAAGTAATGTTGTATTTAACGATTGTCATAGTTAATCCTAATGCCCACACTAATATCTAGCAATGCCACTGCTTTAGAAATTGCTACTGTCCTTGTAGGATTGCCATTCAGATAAGGAACATGCTTCTTTTCATTTGATGCATGTTTCATCACTTGTTAGTCACCCTCCTTTCCACCTTTTTTGTGCAAACAGAGATATACATTTCACGCTCGATCTTAGTTGAACTGCACAAATGATATCCAAATTATAGTTGAGCATTCCAGGAGCTTCACAACCAACCTTGATGTTGCTCAATTTTATTGCAACTAATGAAGAAGAAGCTCTGTGGGTTTCGTTTTCTGATGGAAATGGAACCGGGGCTGGAGCCCTTTTCTTAAAAAAATTTGAAGAAGAAACTGCTAGCTCACGGGACATTGCTTCATTTTAGGTGAACTATACCAAAAGGTCCCATGAATTGAATCATCCATGTTGGTGACTGAAAGAGCCAGCTTCAGCATCCCAGTCTAAGCACCCCCGGCCTCCATCCTTGCGACGCACGGTACACCTCGTTTGCCACCTGCTCGACCCTAGTGTCACTGATAAAATGAAGTAATAATATAGTTAAAATAGAGCAAGTGTCATCTCTATCATTTCTTCCAATGTAGATAAAGAAAGTGCTTCTCTTTGTTAATGTATGTTTCATCAACTAGTCCCATTGTTAATGTTTAAGCGTTTCTGCAAACTGGGGTGCTTAATTTTAGTTGATATGTACAAAAATAGAGATTTGAATGTCTCAAGGCGCCTCCTTGTACTACTGCTGTACACTGATGTTCATCACTGGCAGAAGGTGTATCTGGGAGACTTGGGACGATGTCCAGTATGAGGCGTACCGTATGAGGCGTCGCAGGGCCCATCTCGCCCTCGCAGCATGGCATACTATGATACTATCACAATATTTTCTTCTATTTATTTTGTGTGTTTCATCAACTAGTGCCACTATAATGTAATCACGCTTTTTCATTATCTGTGCAAACAGGGTTATTCAGCTGCATTTTGGTGGAACTGCACAAATGTACGTATGGAACTGGCATATATGCAGAGTGCGAGGTGTGCCAAGTAAAAATTACCGACACCAACCATGATTCATGCATGCATTGGCATCCACCACCACCAGTGGGATGTGTGGCGCTCTCTATGGACGGATCTTTCTCGGCAGCAAATCCTCTAACCAAATACTAGTAGCTTATATTGGCAGTTTTCTAGGGAGTACTCTTTTCTGAAAGAAGCACCAATCTATTTTTCTTTATTTGTAAACTGTGTCACAACTTTGACCCAAAGGTCCAGAGCTATTTTAGGGTGATTGGCATAGTACTCGGAGACTGATTGTAAGCATGATTTTCATTAGCTGTCACACTGATTGTAAGCATGAGCAGGTGGGAGATTAGGTTAGTGCGAAGCTTACCTTAAACCATACCGCCGCCGTTGAAACGAGGCGAGCATCAAGGGAACCGTGGAGAATGGCGGGGAAGCGATGTCACGCCATCCGGCCTCCTCTTGCGGTGGGAGAACGAATACTCCTGTGGCTCCGGCTGGCTCTACACCCTCACGAATGGCGGACCATAATCGATCGATTCATTATCCTCTGGGTGCTCGACCTTCGACCTGTACGCCCACCACCTCCGACTGACTGTCGCCTCAGGCGAATATGTCTGCTCCATCGCCCAGAGGAGATACTCGATGAACTCGGAGGACTGTGGCGTGACTGCCGCCGAGGAGTACATGTACATCGCCGCCGTCTCTCTCTTTCGCATACATTGCCACATGGCCCGCATTGTCCTCGAAATCTCCCACTCATTGTCAAACCAACTAAGGATCTCCTTCAACCTGGCTAACTTTGTCTGGTCGCCGCCGGCGATCTGCCTGATTCGTTGCTGCATCCTCTCCATAGATGTCCTTCTGAGTGGTCCGGTGCTAGCTTTGGAAGATGGGAGGAGAGACGATGGTCTTGCAATAGAGAAGAGGGAGAGGCGAGACGGTGGTTTTGGAATAGAGATGATGGAGAGGAGAGGAGGTGGTTTTGCAATGGAGAAGATCAGAAGAGGGAGAGGCGAGACGGTGGTTTTGGAATGGAGATGACGGAGAGGAGAGGGGGTGATTTTGCAATGGAGAAGATCAGAAGAGGGAGAGCCAAGACGGTGGTTTTGGAATGGAGATGATGGAGAGGAGAGGAGGTGGTTTTGCAATGGAGAATATCATAAGAGGGAGAGGCGAGATGGTGGTTTTGGAATGGAGATCATGGAGAGGAGAGGATGTGGTTTTGCAATGGAGAAGAGGGAGAGGAGCGTGCGGCAGCGATTTAGGATTGGACGACAAGGCTGGCGCGCTGTGACTGGATCAAAATCAAAATCAATTTACCCTTCAATTAAGAAAGCGACCCCACATTAATTAGTCTCCCTTTTATTCTGGGTCATAATTGACCATGATTTTCGCACATAAAATATATGTTATACATTGCAAAAATAATATAATTTGAAAGTACATTCAGATACGAACCAAACGATACAATTTTTGGTGACATGCATTCACATTTTGCTTGTCAAATACAGTACATGGTCAAACTTTGACCCAAAATACGCAAAACAACAAAAAAATACTTCCAACCAGCGCCGCTCTTCCGCTCTTCTCCTCTTAAACCACCGCCGCTCCTCTCCTGTTCCAATCTAAATCTAGCGCCGCTCCTCTCCTCTTCCATTTCAAAACCACCACCCCTCCTCTCCTGTTCCAGTCCAAAACCAACGTCGCTCCTCTCCCATTCTAATCCAAAACCAACGCTTCTCCTCTCCTCTTCCATTAAAAAACCACCACCGGCGAGTGAAGGTGCTGTGGAGAAGTAGATCGATGGAGGAGTACAACCGATACGTGAGGACCGCAGACGGCGACCCTGTGAAGCTAGCTAGGATGTTGGAGATACAGTCTTGGTTTGACAACAAGGACCAACTAGCGGCGACGGCGACATCCATGGCCAAATATCTGCAACAGAGAGAAAAGGCGGCGATACTCCCGGAGGGAGTCACGCCAGAGTACATAGAGCTGCTCCTCTGGGCTATGGAGCAAACAGATTCACCGAATCCGATCGTGAGGGAGCGATGGTGGGAGTATCGATCCCAGATGGAGCATCCACCAGAGATTGAAGGATCGAGCATCTATAGGGTGCCGTTTGTGAGGGTGTCCTGCCAGAGCGAGCCGGTGGAGTCTTCGTCGATCGAACCAAACTGCAAGAGGAGAAAAGCAGTTGGCCCAACGACGCTTCCCCGCCATCGTCTCCCTCGTCGTTCACATCATCTCACGGGGTGGCTGTCTGCCGCCGAGGAATAGGAGGGGGCTGCCCCCCAGCCCAATAGTCGGGCAGGTTGTGAATTGTCAGGAGGAGCTTAGGGTTGTCAGTATTTGCAGGTTGTGAATTGTGTTTTGTGTTGTGTATTTTGAGAGTACTTTCAGATATGAATGTCTTTTGAATTTCAGATTTGCAGTTGAGCATATGAAGTATTTTATGAATTCTAGAGATCTATTTTTAGCACTTAAAAAAATGTAGTTTCATAGGAGTATAAAAGTGCAGACAATGTGATTCTTAGAGAAGAAACTGCAAGTTTCAGTTTTAGATAAGAAACTGCAAGTTCAGTTTCAGATAAGAAACTGCAACTTTGAGTTTCAGATAAGAAACTGCAACTTTCAGAGGCAGAGCATTTATATTAACACGGCCTTTTCAAATAGGGTTAACATCATGTTGGAAGTTTTATTCATGGTCAAAAATGGAACTACCAGCCAGTTAACATCATGCTGATCAACATTCATGCATAGCTCATGTTCATATGATGCACAGTCAAAATGCCCACACAATGTCGAGTGTGCGAAACACAGAGAAAACGAGGGACGGAGTTTTGGAAAGTGTTGGACGTAGTTTTGGGCTGCCCCGTCTAGGCTTTCATTTTTAACATGCGCAACCCACGACCTCGGATGGGAGGTCCATAGGCCTGTTTGTATTTTCTTAGGGCCGTCATGTATCGACTGGCCTATGGACCTCCCATCCGAGGTTTTATTTTTGGCAGCCCAATTTATGTATTTTTTAAAGAAAACGCAGAGGTCTGTTCTATTTTTCTATATAAGAATAGGAATGCCAGGTCCAACTTATGTTTCCCTTCTAACTATATTATATATATTTAAATTATTTTATATGTTATTATATATTATTTTTATTGTCATCATATATTTAAGAGATACTTACATATGTAAGAAAACAATATCCCACATCTTATTAACTTATAAAAATAATTTCTTAACAAATAAAATCCTGGATTGTTTTGGCATGAAAATTCTAGTGATTGTGTACAAAAGCTTGGTAAGATTTAAGGACGAATGTAATAATATCACTTATTATTTAAATATATTTATAAGAAAATGCTCAGCCCCTTTTTTATTTTTTGATAACATTGCTGACCCAACCAAACATTATAATTAGAATCAGCCCAGCAAAATCATGTATTTCGAGAAAGTGCAAATGGCCTGTAATTTTTTAGGAAATAAAATAAATGGGCCACATGGACGCTATATTATTTGTTCACCCAGCCCAGCTAATGGCTGTAATTCAAAAAAAGAGATCAAATTGACTGTAAATTCTACCGTGCAAAAAAAAAGACTATAAATTCTGAAAAAATAGGTTGAATACGTGCCACATTTTTGGAGGCTGAAATGTGGGCCAATAGGTCGAAGCCAACGCAAGTCGTTGTCAATTTAGTCAACAAATGATTCTGACATGTTAGCCGTTGGATTTACATCCAACGACCGGCATCCATCTTCAATCTCTCGTCTTCTTCCTCCAGCGTCGCCGGGACCACCTCCCGCCTTCTGCTGCTAGCAGCTCTGCTTAGCACGCTTCGCTATGAAGCGCTACTCCACCGTTGGCCGGGCCATCCCTCCACCCCTCCACACCTCCTGTTCTTCTCCACCGACTGCCGAACCAGACCGCACTAGAACCAGTTAACCCTCGTACACCTCTCCGTCTGCGACTCTACTCCCGTGTCTTCTCATCTCTGGCTCGTTGCTGTCCGGGGCCTCACCATCGTCCACCACCTTGGATGCGCTCGGCGCGGCGTGGTCAACGTGGTCAACGAACGACACCATCGGAAGTAGACTATGCATGGAGAGGCTAAGAGCTGGGTCCATGGCCGCATACAAGGAAATGCCTCCTTATTACACGCAAAATAATGATTCCTCCACCTAACATCTGGGACCCACTAGAAGGGCCTCAGTATTTCGTGAAAAAAACGTGCCCCCCGCTGACATGTCGGACCCACCATCTATCTTTGCACGCAAGGAAGTGCCTCCTTATTACACACAAAAAAATGAATACTTCCCCTGCCAGCTGGAACCCATCATAGTGGGAGGCTGACTTGTGGGCCTACCAAGTTGACGGGGACGGAGGGCTTTGTCAACTTAGTCAATATGAACGATTCCAGTTCCTGTTACCGTTCGATGTTCATCCAACGGCCGTAGTGCTTCTTCAACCTCTGGTCTTCTTGCTCCAGTTGCCCAAACCAGCACCGGTCGTGCCGCGTGCTCCTACCTCCCGTGGCCGGCTGTGATGTCGTGGAGGCCTCACCACCCCCTACTACTCCCACCGCTGGCCAGGCCATCCCTCTACTCACCCACACCCCCTGTTATTCTGCGGCGATAGCAGCCTCACACCACAGCCGAACCAGTGAACCCTCGTACTCCTCTTCGCGTGGGCATCCACTGCTGCGTCTTCCCCGGCTCCGAGTTGTCCCCTTCCTAGGCCTCACCATCGTCCACCGCCGTCGTGCTTGAGGGAGTCCTGGATTAGGGGGTATCCGGATAGCCGGACTATATACTTTGGCCGGACTGTTGGACCATGAAGATACAAGACTCAAGACTTTGTCCCGTGTCCGGATGGGACTCTCCTTTGCGTGGAAGACAAGCTTGGCGATTCGGATATTATATTTCCTTCCTTGTAACCGACTCCATGTAAACCCTAGCTCTCTCCGGTGCCTATATAAACCGGAGAGTTTAGTCCATATGAGGACGATCACAACATTCATAATCATCATAGGCTAGCTTCTAGGGTTTAGCCTCTACGATCTCGTGGTAGATCAACTCTTGTAACACTCATATCATCAATATCAATCAAGCAGGAAGTAGGGTTTTACCTAGATCGAGAGGGCCCGAACTTGGGTAAACATTGTGTCCCTTACCTCCTGTTACCATTAGCCTTAGACGCACAGATCGGGACCCCCTACCTGAGATCCGCCGGTTTTGGCACCGACAGTGCTCTCGGCACGGCATGGTCAACGTGGTCAAGGAACAACTTCCATCAGACATAGACTGTACGTGGAGAGGCTGACAGCTGGATCCACGATCGTAGCAAGGAAGTGCCTCCTTATTACACGCAAAATAATGATTCCTCCACCTGACAGCAGGGACCCACCGGACGGGCCACCGTATTTCGCGAAAAAAACATTCCCCCCTGCCTGCTGGGACCCACCAGCTACATCTTCGCACGCAAGGAAGTGCGTCCGAGCAAAAAAATAACGATTCGCCCCCTGACTGCTGGGACCCACCAGCTACATCTTCGCATGCAAGGAAGTGCGTCCAGGCAAAAAAACGATTCGCCCCCCTAACTGCTGGGACCCACCAGCTACATCTTCGCACGCAGGGAAGTGTGTCCGGGCAAAAAAAATGATTCGCCCCCTGACTGATGGGACCCACCAGCTACATCTTCGCAGGCAAGGAAGTGCCTGACAGTCGGGACCCACCTGGTCGAAGCGTACATAGCGTTGTCATTCTGGTCGCGAACGTGTACATACATACTGGTCGATGTAGAGCCGCGCACGTGTCGTAGTAGAGGCGCGCACGTGTCGTAGTAGAGGCGTGCATGTAGCATGTACATGTACGTACAACGACCAGGGTGCAATAAAGAAAATACGGCCACGTACGTACATACGGGCAGGGTCTCGAACGCCTACTCGTGCATACGTACGGCCAGGGCTCGTGAACATGGCTAGGTCGGAACGGAGAAATAGCATCGTCGTCATGTTCATGGGGAGGCAACGAAATGCGTCGTGTTCATGGGGAGGCAACAAAATGAGTCGTGTTCATGTGGAGGCAACGAAATGCGTCGTGTTCATGGGGAGGCAACGGAATGCGTCGTGTTCATCGGGAGGCAACGGAACGCGTGGGAGCCAACCGGCTGGGTCGGAACGGAATGCGTGGTCGTGTTCATCGGGAGGGCTTGGATGGAATAGGCAATGGAAACGAGGCCTGGCGTACCGTGGAACGGAGGAAACGGACCTCCTACGTTTGGAACAGGGTCCTGTTGATCGGGGGGGGGTGTGGTGTACCGCAAAATGGAGGAAACGGACCTCTTACGGTCGAAACGGGGGTCCTCTTGATCGGGAGGGGCGTGGCGTACCACAAAACGGAGGAAACAGACCTCCTACGGTCGAAACGGGGGTCCTGTTGATAGGGAGGGGTGTGGCGTACCGCAAAATAGACGAAACGGACTTGTGTTGGAGTGCTACGGTCGAAACCTGTTCATCGGGAGGTGTGTGGCGTACCGCAAAACGGGACTCCACGGGATACTGTTCATCTCCACCATCGACCTCCTCCAGCCTCCACGGGCTCCTGTTCATCCAGCCTCCACCACGCGCTACTCCACCGGCTACTGTTCAACCAACCCTCCACGGGCACCCCTCCACCGTCAACTGTTCATCCAGCCCTCCACACCACGTGGTCCTGTTCAACCACCCCTCGCAGGTACCCCTCCACCATCCACTGTTCATCCAACCCTCCACAGCATGGGGTCCTATTCATCCAGAGGCAACGCCACCGCTCACTGTTCATCCAATCGATCGGCTTCAGTTAGCACCAGTAGCGAAGGAATCGCTCGATCGGGTTCAGTTAACAGCCATCGATCGATCGCTCGGGTTCAGTAACGCGTAACCTGCAGTGCAATCGCTCGGGTTCAGTTAGAGCCCGACGCCTCGCTCGGGTTCAGTTAGAGCCAACGCCTCGCACACACGCGCGTACATGTATGAGAGAAACGCGCATTGCTTGGCCCCCGACCACCCACCGTAACCAGGAACTCCCCAAAATTTTCCTCGCCCTCACTTCTACCATGATTTTTTCTGTCATGGACAGCCCCAAGAATGTCATACAACTGCGTCTCCAGCCCGCCCAGGACGAAAAGCCCATTTTCTATCATGATTTTTTGTCATAGAAGTAGGATCCCACCACATCTATGATTATACCGGGTTTTGTCACAATTATCGTCATAGAAGTGTCATATGTATGACAGAATTTTTTTTCGTTCGGCCCAAAATGTCACAGATGTGTCTTTTTTTGTAGTGGGATTTTTGGATTAGAACGAAAAACAACAAAATCGAGCTAGAAAGTGGAAGGTAAGGACTCCAAGATGTGAATCAACCTTGCTCATGATACCAAGAAGGTGTAGGGTGGAAACCCTAAGAAGGATCTTTTCACACTTGGAGGGGGAAAAGGAGATGAACACCAAGAACACAAAGTGGAAATCACTCCAACTATACCCAATTACACATCCACTAGAATAACACCATAAGATCCACAAGTCACAAACACAATCAAAGGAAAGATACAATGGCAAAGTTGTTCTCACTCCTAGGAGATGAGGTCTTGAAGATAGTCTTCTCCTTATGGAGGTCTTGAAATCAACAAGGATTCTTCCCTAAGGGGTCTTGATCCACAAGAGGGAAGGTAGAAGGATCAAAGCTCACAAATATCTCATCTAATACTTTGCTAACCCTAAACATGGTCCTAGGTACGACTAATATAGCCTTGGGGCCGAAGGGGGTGAAGAGGAGGCCGAAGAGGCGATCTGAGCCGGCCATCCTGGGAGGCCCGTGCGCATAGAGTAAGTTGGGCCCGTGCACACGGGGGTCCCGTGGGCATGGTACATGCCCGTGCGCACGGGGTGCCCCAGCGCCAACTCTGTGGGTAGTCCGTGGGCACGGGGTTTCGGGTGCCCGTGCGCATGGGGTCACCTGGGCCTTCCAGTGTTGCTGCTGTTGCACTTCGTCTTGGTTCACGTGGCCTTCGGGTGGTCCTCCTTCTCCTTGGTGATGCTCCTGAGCTTCTTGGTGATGTTCCTCTTCATACCTAAGGAGGCATAGCATATTTTGGTGAGGTAGCAACCATGTTCAATTTGTATCCATATGCAAGTCAAGTAGGAAGGAGTTCACCTCGGTTTCCAAAGCACGTGCTCTAGCTCTTGTCATAGGTCCACGTGGGGTTTGATGTGTTGGTGTAGAGTCCATGGGGATGATGGAAGGATGCTCCGCATCAACTTATACCTTGAAATTTTAGTAAGGGATCATCTTATAATGCTACCGCCGAACTAAGCAAAATAAGAAGCATAAAAGATAAACATCACATGTAATCAAAATATGTGACATGATATGGCCATCATCATCCTGTGCTTATGATCTCCATCTCCAAAGTACTATCATGATCAACATCGTCACCAGCATGACACCATGATCTCCATCGTAGCATTGTTGTCGTCTCGCCATCTTTTGTTACTATGACTATCGCTACCGCTTAGTGATAAAGTAAAACAATTACAAGGCAATTGCATTGCATACAATAAAGTGACAACCATATGGCTCCTGCCAGTTACCGATAACTTTGTTACAAAACATGATCATCTCATGCAACAATTTATATCATATCATGCCTTGACCATATCACATCACAACAAGCACTGCAAAAACAAGTTAGACATCCTCTACTTTGTTGTTGCAAGTTTTACGTGGCTGCTACGGGCTTAGCAAGAACCGTTCTTACCTACCCATCAAAACCACAACGATTTTTTGCCAAGTGTGCTATTTTAACCTTCAAGAAGGACCGGGCGTAGCCACACTCGATCCAACTAAAGTTGGAGAAACAGACACTCACTAGCCACCTGCGTGCGAAGCACGTCGGTAGAACCAGTCAAGTGTAAGCGTACGCGTAATGTCGGTCTGAGCCGCTTCATCCAACAATACCGCCGAATCAAAGTATGGCATGCTGGTAAGAAATATGACTATTATCGCCCACAACTCTTTGTGTTCTACTCATGCATATAACATCTACGCATAGACCTGGCTCGGATGCCACTGTTGGGGAACGCAGTAATTTCAAAAAAATTCTACGCACACGCAAGATCATGGTGATGCATAGCAATGAGCGGGAGAGTGTTTTCCACGTACCCTCGTAGACCATAAGCAGAAGCATTATGACAACATGGTTGATGTAGTCGTACGTCTTCACGATCTGACCGATCCTATTACCGAAAGTACGGCACCTCCACAATCTGCACACGTTCAGCTCGGTGACGTCCCACAAACTCATGATCCAGCAGAGTGTCGAGGGAGACTTTGTTAGCACGACGGCGTGATTACGGTGATGATGAAGCTACCGGCACAGGGCTTCTCCTAAGCACTGCAATGATATGACCAAGGTGGATTATGGTGGAGGGGGGCACCGCATACGGCTAAGAGATCAATGATCAACTTGTGTGTCTATGGGGTGCCCCCTGACCACATATATAAAGGAGGGAGGAGGAGGAGGCCGGCCTAGGAGGGGCGCGCCTATAGGGGGAGTCCAACTAGGATTCCCAATCCTAGTTGGAGTCCCCTTCCTTTTCCAAGAGGGGGGAGAGGGAAGGAATAGGAGAGGGAGAAGGAAAGAGAGGGGGGCGCCGCCCCCTCCCTAGTCCAATTCGGACTTGCCATGGGGGGGCACCCCTTGAGGCCCTTCTCTCATTTCCCGTATGGCCCATTAAGGCCCACTACTTCCCCCGACGAATTCTCATAACTCTCCAGTACTCCAAAAAATACCCGAATCACTTGGAACCTTTCCGATGTCCGAATATAGCCTTCCAATATATCGATCTTTACGTCTCTACCATTTCTAGACCCCTCGTCATGTTTGAGATCTCATACGGGACTCCGAACAAACTTCGGTCATCAAATCACATAACTCATAATACAAATCGTCATTGAACATTAAGTGTGCTGACCCTACGGGTTGGAGAACTATGTAGACATGACTGAGACATGTCTCCGGTCAATAACCAATAGCAGAACCTGGATGCTCATATTGGTTCCTACATATTCTTCGAAGATCTTTATCGGTCAAACCGCATAACAACATACGTTGTTCCCTTTATCATCGGTATGTTACTTGCCCGAGATTCGATCTTCGGTATCTCAATACCTAGTTCAATCTCATTACCAACAAGTCTCTTTACTCGTTCCATAATGCATCATCCCGCAACTAACTCATTAGTCACATTGCTTGCAAGGCTTATAGTGGCGTGCATTACCGAGAGGGCCCAGAGATACCTCTCCGACAATCGGAGTGACAAATCCTAATCTCGATCTATGCCAACTCAACAAGTACCATCAGAGACACCTGTAGAGCACCTTTATAATAACCCAGTTACGTTGTGACGTTTGGTAGCACACAAAGTGTTCCTTCGGTATTTGGGAGTTGCATAATCTCATAGTCATAGGAACATGTATTGATAGAGGCGGAGGTGTCCCGTCTTTCGATGAGATGATGGATTTCGCTTTGGTGGAAGTCGACTTTGATGATCCGACTACGAACGTGCGAGGACGTCGCGCCTTAGCAATCGCTAAACCAACTCCGAGAGGTTATTGACCACGCCGGAGCACGATCAACCCGACCACGAGGGTCTGTTTCCTGCGAGCAACCGAAGAACAAGCAAGAAACTGAGATTGCAATCTAGATATTGCGAATATAAGATGAAAGCTTTATTGATCAAGGTGGGGTTCTGTGACGCCTTTGTCTAGTCGTTGAACACAAACGAAGTACGCGAAGTTGCAGCTATGGCGAACTTTAATCTAAACAAAACCCAAAGTCTAAACGGTGCCCTAAGGGCTGTATATATGGAGGAAGAGAGGGGGAATTTCGTGGCCCTTGGTGGAGGGGTCCGAAATCAACCCTATCTCTTGTTTCCCCACACATACGGACTCTTAAAATAGCCTATACTTATGTATTTCGAAATTACATGGGCCTGGCCCAATAAAAAGGTGACGCAGCACCTATAATAGCCTCTGGACGAAATTTATGAAGTGACATCTTGTATATTTCGTCCAAGGCTTCATGCACTCGTTATGGTGGCTTCAAAGACCTGAAATCATCACTTGTAACTCTGTTCTTGTTCCCCTTGCGCATGCCATCATCTCCATGCTTGTTCTTGCTCCAGTGTTCATCCTTCTCCAAGCTAGGCCCTTCATTTGTAAGCAAAACAAATGTATCCAATTTAGGCAGCATCATATTCTCATGAACATTAGAATCATTACCAAGAAACGAAAGTACCTGGTAATTTAGTTGGCGTGCGCGAGCTCTAGTAATTGGTCCAGTATGTATAGCAGCAGGGGCTGTGGGTGTAACAATGGTATTGATGTCCTCATATTCCTCCCCTTCTTGAAATGAAGTCGTCCTCGACGGAAGCTCATCTTCCTCACCCAAATAAGGCTTCAAATCTGCAATGTTAAAAGTGGGACTAACCCCAAAATCTGCAGGCAGCTCAAGTTTATATGCATATCATTTATTTTCTCTAACACCTTAAAGGGACCATCAGCCCATGGCATGAGCTTTGATTTGCGCAAATCAGGAAATCTATCCTTACGCAAATGTAACCAAACAAGATCTCCAGGTGCAAACACAACATGTTTTCTACCCTTATCTCCAGCAAGTTTATATTTGGCATTCATACGCTCAATGTTTTCCTTAGTTAACTCATGCATTTTTAAAATCAATTCAGCATGTTGTTTAGCATCAAAATTAACCTTCTCCGAAGATGGAAGAGGCAACAAATCAATAGTTGCACGAGGTAGGAAACCATACACAACTTCAAAAGGGCACATCTTAGTAGTAGAATGCAATGAACGATTATAAGCAAATTCAATATGAGGCAAGCATTCCTCCCACATTTTCTTATTACTCTTCAAAACAGCCCTAAGCATAGTAGACAATGTTCTATTGACTACTTCAGTTTGGCCATCAGTTTGGGGGTGACAAGTAGTACTAAAAAGCAGTTTAGTCCCCAACTTAGCCCATAAACATCTCCAAAAGTGGCTAAGAAATTTAGTATCACGATCTGAAACAATAGTATTTGGCACACCATGCAAGCGAATAATTTCACGAAAGAACAAATCAGCAACATTAATAGCATCATCGCTTTTATGACATGGTATAAAGTGTGCTATTTTCGAGAATCTATCCACGGCAACAAATATGCTATCCCTCCCCTTCTTTGTTCGAGGTAAACCTAAAACAAGGTCCATAGATATATCCTCCCAAGGAACACTAGGTATAGGCAAAGGCATATATAAACCATGAGGATTGAGTCGTGACTTAGCTTTTTGACATGTAGTGCAGCGAGCAATAAAACACTCAACATCCCGTCTCATCTTTAGCCAAAAGAAATGTGTAGCAAGTACGTCCTCCGTCTTCTTCACGCCAAAGTGTCCCATTAATCCTCTTCCATGCGCCTCCTGCAACAACAAAAGACGAATGGAGTTAGCTGGAATGCATAGCTTGTTAGCACGAAACACAAATCCATCGTTAACGACAAACTTGTTCCACACTCTTCCTTCTTTACAATTCTGCATTACATCTTTAAAATCAGCATCATGCACATATTGATCTTTGATGGTCACCAAACCAAATATTTTGAAGTCAAGTTGTGAAAGCATAGTATAGCGACGAGACAATGCATCAGCAATAACATTTTCTTTTCCCTTCTTGTGTTTAATGACATAAGGGAAAGTCTCAATGAATTCAACCAATTTAGCATGTCTACGATTCAGTTTAGCTTGACTTTTAATATGTTTCAAAGATTCATGATCAGAATGTATAACAAATTCTTTGGGCCATAAATAATGTTGCCATGTTTCTAAAGTCCGAACAAGAGCATATAATTCTTTATCATAAGTAGAATAATTCAGACTAGGCCCACTCAATTTTTTAGAAAAGTATGCAACAGGTTTGCCATATTGTAATAACACACCTCCTAATCCAATTCCACTAGCATCACATTCAAGCTCAAAAGTCTTATTAAAATCAGGAAGTTGGAGTAAAGGAGCATGTGTCAACTTATCTTTCAATACCGTGAAGGCTTCTTCCTATGCGGTACCCCAAAGAAAAGGCACATCTTTCTTTGTAAGCTCATTGAGAGGTGCAGCAATGGTGCTGAAATCTCTCACAAAACGCCTATAGAATCCAGCGAGGCCAAGAAAACTCCTCACTTGTGTGACCGTTTTGGGCTGCGGCCAACTCTCAATAGCTTCAATCTTGGCTTTATCAACTTCAATTCCCTGTGGAGTAACAACATAGCCAAGAAAAGATACTCGGTCGGTGCAAAAGGTGCACTTCCCAAGGTTACCAAACAAACGTGCATCACGTAGAGCAATAAAAACAGCACGTAAATGTTCCAAATGTTCTTCCAAAGATCTGCTATAAATCAATATGTCATCAAAGTGAACTACCACAAATCGTCCAATGAAAGCACGTAAAACTTCGTTCATTAATCTCATGAAAGTACTAGGTGCATTAGTTAACCCAAAAGGCATGACTAACCACTCATATAATCCAAACTTAGTTTTAAATGCTGTTTTCCATTCATCTCCCAATTTCATACGAATTTGATGGTATCCACTACGCAAATCAACTTTGGAGAATATTGTAGAGCCACTCAATTCATCAAGCATATCATCTAGCCTAGGAATAGGATGATGATAATGAATAGTAATATTATTAATGCCTCTACAATCAACACACATACGTGATGTACCATCCTTTTTCGGCACTAGAATAATAGGAACAACACAAGGACTAAGGGATTCGCGTATATAACCTTTGTCGAGAAGCTCTTGTACTTGACGCATAATCTCCTTCGTCTCCTCTGGATTGGTACGGTATGGTGCACGGTTTGGCAGTGAAGCACCGGGAATTAAGTCAATCTGATGCTCAATCCCTCGAATAGGCGGTAATCCCGGTGGCACGTCTTGTGGAAAGACGTCAGCGAACTCCTGCAAAATGTTAGTGACAGCAGGAGGCAAAGAGGAAGGCACGTCCTCGAATGAAAATAATGCCTCTTTGCACACAAAAGCATAGCGAACAGATTTGTTGAAATCTAGCTCATCAATATCAGATTTGGTGGCAAATAAGCATGCACTTTTCAATTTAATTTTAGAAGCAACACTAGATGGTTTATTATTAGGCTTCATTTGTTGCTCAAATTCTTTTGCCACAATCTGATTTTCACTCTTATTCTTCTCCTGTTTTGCTTTATTAGCTCTATTAATATCATCTTTCAAAATGGAATCAGGAGTCATAGGAAGCAAAGTAATATTTTTATCCTTATGAACAAGAGTATAGTGATTGTTTATACCATGGTGTATAGAATTTTTATCAAATTGCCATGGTCTACCAAGTAATAAGGAACATGCTTGCATAGGTACCACATCACAATCAACATAATCAGCATATGTAGAGATACTAAAATGCACATGAACAGTACATATTACCTTAACCTTGCCGCTGTTGTTGAACCATTGGATGTAGTAAGGATGTGGATGTGGTCTTGTGGTGAGAGAAAGCTTCTCCACCATCTCCATGCTAGCCAAGTTGTTGCAGCTCCCTCCATCTATTATGACGTGCACAGAACGTTCCTTCACAACTCCCTTGGTATGGAACAAATTGTGCCTCTGATTTTGCTCAGCTTGTGTGACCTGCACACTCAAAACACGTTGAGCAACTAAACATTCATACCTGTCAGCGTCTTCAGGAGCCATGTATTGCGTCTCATGATCAGAATCATCTCCACCATGTTCTTCACGTGTAATAAGAGCCAACGTCTCCTCATCATAGTCACTAGCGGACTCATATCCACCACCCTCGGTAGCAATCATCACACGCGGAGATTTGCATTCTCTCGCATAATGACCTCCTCCCTTACAACGACGACAAATAATATCACTTGTGTGCCCTGTTGATGCCCTGGAAGAAGAAGAACTCTGTGCAGGCTCGGCAGGTGCGCTCTTGGCAGATAATGGTGGTTGTGCCTGTTTTCTTGTGTCACGGCTGGAGGAGGCACCTGATTGAGGTGCTGGTGCAGTTGAAGTAGAAGATGCACGCGGTGTCCATGATGAAGGTCGGCCTGCAGAAAAGTTAGTTCGCGCCAATGCTTGTCGATCCTGCACTTCACGTTCAGCTTTACAAGCAAGATGGAATAAACGAGTGATAGTAGTATACTCCTTATAGTCCAGAATGGTCTAAATCTCTCTATTTAATCCACCCAGAAAACGTGCAAGCATAGCTTCATTCTCCTCAACAATACCACATCGAATCATGCCAGTTTGTAATTCCTGATAATATTCTTCTACAGAATTTTTCCCTTGTCTTAAACGCTGCAATTTTTGAAGCAATTCACGTTGATAATATGGTGGAACCCAACGCGTATGCATAGCAGTTTTCAAAGCAGCCCAAGTAGTTGGAATAGGATATAATCTACAATGTTCAGACCACCAGACACATGCAAAACTAGTGAAAGCACAAACAGCAGCAGCAACCCGTCTCTCCTCGAGATATTGTAAACATGTAAAACGTTGTTCAGTTTCTAACTCCCAAGTAAGATATATATAAGGAACATATCTACCCTCAAATGGTGGAATGTTCAATTTCAGTTTAGGAATATGGACATCATCTCGTACCCGAGGTGGTGGTGCAGGCCTACCATTACGAATATATACCTGAGGTCGACCTGCTGGTGGTGGTGCTGGTGGCTGCACGTAGTTCGGATTTTGATCAACCTCATCCTCATAATCGCCGGCATACTCATCATCCTCCTGGGTACTAGCAGCAGCAGTAGCACGAGCCAAAGAAGCATCAACAACAGGAACAGCAGCACCAGAAGTTTGGCCATCCTCAATAGGAACACTCTTCGCTCGTCCATACTGATTCGGAAGGAGGCGTTGTTGTTGTTGTTGCAGAGGTGCGATAGGTGCAGCCGGCGGTGGTGGTGGAAAACGCGTGAGCAATTCATTAAACTTGCTATAAAGCTTTGTTTCGAACGTCTTCTCAATGCCATCTATCTTCTCCATGGCCTCGTCAAATCTGTTTAGCACATCTTGCACCTGTCCACTCATCATTTGCTGAAATTTATCATGTAGCTGTTTGTTCGTCAGGTTCTCCCAATCAGTCTCATCGGCTTGTGATCCTACCATGGTTAGCAGCAAATAGAAACACACAAGAATATGATCCTACAGACTACGAAGAAGTGGTGGTGGTGTATCACAAACCCGTTAAGAAAATCTCAAATTCTTACCAGTTCTTACCCAGCAGCAGGTGGTGATCGGCAACCGTTGTAGTCAGAACTCTCAAAGCTTGGATAGAGCGATTACCAGGGAGAGTCAAACGCACGACGTAGATGTATGTGGAGCTGGGAAGGCTTATAATATGGTAGCAAAAAAGGATCAACAATAATCAATTCAGAGATGCAAAGTTTAATAAACGCTCAACGACGGTACTGTGCTGGTCCTAGGCTAGACTGTACTAGAGACGCGAGCCTAGAACACTAACAAAATCACGGCGCTGCACGTAAACAAGGGAAAAGCACACTCTGGATTTTTTTCGCTCTTTTTTTGCGCTGCTTTTTTTTGCGAAAAATCACTATAATGGCGAGTGTCTCAAAACTCTTCCCAGGTCAAACTGACAGGATGGGCACGAAATTTTTTTTACCAATTTTTTTTTCGACTGCCCGGACCCAAAAACTGGAAACGGGTCAAAAAAAACTTTCTATAACAGTGACTGTCACCTAAAAATAGGATAGCTAGAAAATTTTTCGACAAGTGCGTTTTCGGAAAATTTTGGGCCTAAACGGAGGGTGGTTTCCGGTTTTTTTTTCCGAAACCTACTCTGGCAAGGAAACACGAATCGGAATCTAGATGGATCTCGAAAACAAACCTAATATGACAAGAACTCGGATTGGTGGTGGATATATGGTGGTAGATGGCAGCGGTGGTGGTATATGACAGCGGTGGTGGTATATGGATACGGATTCGAAGCGGTGGCGGATAAGCGGTGGTGGTAGATGGCAGGGGCGATGATGGTGGTGGGGCGGCGGCGTGACAACTTATGACCAGAACTCAAAACTCTAAAAGACTAGACTCTAAGACCAGCAACTAGACACGACGATGCAACTGCAAATTCAACAAAGCAAAACCCTAAAAAGATTATGCAATGGCTCAGACTGGTTCGGATATGATGAACTAACCCTAATTTTTTTGTGGCTTTTTCGTGGACTATAGGTATGAAGAAAAGACTCGATCTAAACTACGAAAAACTGTAAAATCTCACCGAGCAACCTGGAAATCTGATACCACTTGATAGAGGCGGAGGTGTCCCGTCTTTCGATGAGATGATGGATTTCGCTTTGGTGGAAGTCGACTTTGACGATCCGACTACGAACGTGCGAGGACGTCGCGCCTTAGCAATCGCTAAACCAACTCCGAGAGGTTATTGACCACGCCAGAGCACGATCAACCTGACCACGAGGGTCTGTTTCCTGCAAGCAAACGAAGAACAAACAAGAAACTGAGATTGCAATCTGGATATTGCGAATGTAAGATGAAAGCTTTATTGATCAAGGTGGGGTTCTGTGACGCCTTTGTCTGGTCGTTGAACACAAATGAAGTACGCGAAGTTGCAGCTATGGCGAACTTTAATCTAAACAAAACCCAAAGTCTAAACGGTGCCCTAAGGGCTGTATATATGGAGGAAGAGAGGGGGAATTTCATGGCCCTTTGTGGAGGGGTCCGAAATCAACCCTATCTCTTGTTTCCCCACACACACGGACTCTAAAAATAGCCTATACTTATGTATTTCGAAATTACATGGGCCTGGCCCAATAAAAAGGTGACGCAACACCTATAATAGCCTCTGGACGAAATTTATGAAGTGACATCTTGTATATTTCGTCCAAGGCTTCATGCACTCGTTATGGTGGCTTCAAAGACCTGAAATCATCACTTGTAACTCTGTTCTTGTTCCCCTTGCGCATGCCATCATCTCCATGCTTGTTCTTGCTCCAATGTTCATCCTTCTCCAAGCTAGGCCCTTCTTTTGTAAGCAAAACAAATGTATCCAATTTAGGCAACATCATATTCTCATGAACATTAGAATCATTACCAAGAAACGAAAGTACCTGGTAATTTAGTTGGCGTGCGCGAGCTCTAGTAATTGGTCCAGTATGTATAGCAGCAGGGGCTGTGGGTGTAACAATGGTATTGATGTCCTCATCATGTATAAGTCATGAAGAAAGCATTAATAATATACTAAACGATCAAGTGCTAAGCTAACGGAATGGGTCAAGTCAATTACATCATTCTCTAATGATGTGATCCTGTTAATAAAATGACAACTCATGTCTATGGCTAGGAAACTTAACCATCTTTGACTCAACGAGCTAGTCAAGTAGAGGCATACTAGTGACACTCTGTTTGTCAATGTATTCACACATGTACTAAGTTTCCGGTTAATACAATTCTAGCATGAATAATAAACATTTATCATGAAATAAGGAAATAAATAATAACTTTATTATTGCCTCTAGGGCATATTTCCTTCAGTCTCCCACTTGCACTAGAGTCAATAATCTAGTTCACATCGCTATGTGATTTAACACCAATAGTTCACATCACCATGTGATTAACACCCATAGTTCACATCGCCATGTGACCAACACTCAAAGTGTTTACTAGAGTTAGTAATCTAGTTCAGATCGCCACGTGATTAACACCTAAAGAGTACTAAGGTGTGATCATGTTTTGCTTGTGAGAGAAGTTTAGTCAACGGGTCTGCCACATTCAGATCCATATGTGTATTTTGCAAATTTCTATGTCTACAATGCTCTGCATGGAGCTACTCTAGCCAATAGCTCCCTGTCTGTGTCAAAACCGGCGGATCTCGGGTAGGGAATCCCCAACTGTGCGTCTAGGCGGATGGTAACAGGAGACAAGGGACACGATGTTTTTACCCAGGTTCGGGCCCTCTCGATGGAGGTAAAACCCTACTCTTGCTTGATTAATATTGATTATATGGGTAGTACAAGAGTAGATCTACCACGAGATCAGAGAGGCTAAACCCTAGAAGATAGCTTATTGTATGATTGTTGTTCGTCCTACGGACTAAAACTCTCCGGTTTATATAGACACCGGAGAGGGCTAGGGTTACACAGAGTCGGTTACAATGGGAGGAGATCTACATATCGTATCGCCAAGCTTGCCTTCCACGCCAAGGAAAGTCCCATCCGGACACGGGACGAAGTCTTCAATCTTGTATCTTCATAGTCCAGGAGTCCGACCAAAGGTCATAGTCCGGTTATCCGGACACCCCCATTTCCAGTACTCCCTCAGTAGCCCCTGAACCAGGCTTCAATGACGACGAGTCTGGCACGCAAATTGTCTTTGGCATTGCAAGGCGGGTTCCTCCTCCGAATACTTCATAGAAGATGTTGAACACAAGGATAGTGTCCGGCTCTGCAAAATAAATTCCACATACCACCGTAGAGAGAATAATATTTGTATAAATCTAATCTGCTGATGTACTCCGCAGCGTGGCATCATGCCACGGCCAAGCTTTTATTCGAATCGTTTTACTGTCCCACCTCAGCGCGTTTAGCGAGGCGGTTTCCTTGGCACGTCTTGTCAATGCAAAGATTGTGTCCCCTTATTCCGGGATTCTCATCAATACGGGCGCGGGTAACCCAACCGCGCCATTAATCATGGCGCTTGGGAGATAAGCGAGTTTTACTAGGCTGGTGGGGGTACATAGTTTCGTCCGCCCATATATGGGGATAAGGATCCACTCTTTCCATTTACGCCTTCTTCCTCCTTTGCTTATCCATCTCCGTGCACTTGAGCTCCAGCGCCCAAGCCCGCACTTCCCACCTCAACCTTCTCCAGCCATGTCCGGAGCGGGAGGCAGGTGGATGGCCTCCTCCGTCATGGAGAGGCACATCAAAAAGTTGAGGAAGGCCGGATACTTGTCTAACGACATTGCGCATCGGCTCGCAGATGAGGGGCAGCTCATCCCCACCCCTAGGCCCTATGAGAGGGTGGTGTTCCTACCCCATTTCCTCCGCGGACTGGGCTTCCCACTCCACCCATTTGTCCGGGGGCTCATGTTCTACTACGGCCTGGATTTCCATGATCCGGCCCCGAACTTCATCCTCAACATTTCGGCGTTTATCGTCGTGTGCGAGGTCTTCCTCCGCATCAAGCCCCACTTCGGCTTATGGCTGAAGATCTTCAATGTCAAGCCGAAGGTAGTGGGCGGCCAGCAGGCAGAGTGCGGAGGCGCCATGGTGGGCAAGATGGCCAACGTCACATGGCTCGAGGGCTCCTTTGTGGAAACCATCAAAGGGTGGTAATCGGGGTGGTTCTACATCACCGAGCCGCGTGACCCTGAATGGGCAGCGGCCCCCGAATTCCGATCTGGCATCCCCACATGGCTCACCTCATGGAAAGAGACATGCCTATCGTGGGGTAATTCGGCAGAGCTGACCGGACTCCAAACCTGCGTCAAAGACCTGATCGACAGGAAGGTTAAACTTGTCACCGTGGTCCAGGTCATGCTCTTCCGCCGGATCCTCCCGTGTCAACGACGGGCTTTTAATTTGTGGAAATTCGACCTGGCCCAACACCAAACTTTGTCCAGGCTCTTCGACATAACGCACGAACATGCCTGGAAGGTGCTTTTCAAGAGCTCCGAGGTTCACCCTCCCATTACCGAGGATCGCAGATTCTGCGCGAAGCGCCAAGCCAGCGCGGTAAGCTTAGTTTACCCATTATAGGGTACTTGTCTTTCATAGTTTGACTCTATGCGGGATCTAAGCTCCCATTCCTTTAACAGGACTGGCAGAAGAAGTCCGGACAGATCGACTGTACGACTACTTTGCCCGAAGGCCCAGCAGACGCCCGCCTGGCAAAGTTGCTGGTTCCGGCACCTCACGTGGTGCCGAAGAAGAAGGCCAAGAAGAAGGCCACGGGAACTCAAAAGAGTTCCCGGCGCCAGGTGGTGTCGGACTCATCGCCTGACGACCCCGAAGTGCACTCCCCCTCCGAAGACGAGGAGGAGGAAGAAGAAGCCTCTCCCCCTCCAACGGGGGGAGGAAAGAAAAGGAAGGCCTCCCCAACTAGGGAGGCCGGAGGGTCCAAGAAGGGGAAGACCCTTCTTCCGGACTACGCCTCCGACACCGACGACGACAGAGAGGAGTGGCCATCCAGGGCCAAGCCCCTGGCAAAATCATAAGTATCCGGATACTAGAATAACTCATGGAGTTCCTTTATTGCACCGTACCTTCTGACGCCGAATATAATCATGCAGTCCGCCCAAGGCTCAGCTCGACGATTCGTCGAGCGGCTCCCTAGATTTGTCGGATGTGAATAGTCTTTCACTCCCGACTGCTACCTCCCCTCGCCCTACGGACGATGCTGAGGTGGAGTCCCAAAAGGGGCTAAGCCAGGAGGAGGTGGTCCTGGAGGCGCCACAAGGAGACCTCCCGGACTCCAGGCCCAAAGGGGATAAAACCCCAGAGGGATCTAAGTTCGGCCCTGGGCCGGACACCACACCCGAACCTTCAGTGGTTCCGGAGTCCGGTAGGCGGCCCCCTCGCAAGAAGGGCAAGCCTATGACGCCGGTGGCCTCCGTCCAACCGGAGGCACCGAACAATTTGCTGGAGGTCCTTAACGGTGCCTCCATCGACGAGGAGCACCGCACTATTATGAGTGCGGTGATCCAGAAGGTTCAGTCTGCCAAGAGCGGGCTGACAGAAGCCTGTGTCAGCCTTCTAACAGGCTTTGAGGTATGTATTTAAAACATGTAAAAATGTTACCGCATAGACAGTAGCCCCTGATGCTCATTTTGGTGTTCGGAAAGAAAAGCCAGACTGAGGATCGAAAAAGATATACGCAGGAGTCTAATGTAAATATGTCAATATGGGAATGCAGGCTACGCTGCTGACCTCTGCCGCACTGACTGCGGAGGTAGATGCATTAAAGCAGAGCCTCGAGCGGTCCGAGAACAAGCTTGGCCGTGCCAAGAAGCAGCTCGAGGACAAGGAAGGTAAGTAGTACCTTATGTAAGTATATAAAAATACCTGGTTGCAAATAGTGACAGGACCAACTTGAATGTTACAGGGGCCACAACCGAGGTGGCGACCCTGAAGGAAGCGTTGTCCAAGGCCAAAGACAATGCGGCCGTGGAGCGCACCGAGTGAGAGAAACAAGAGGCGCAGGTGGTGGAGGTCCGGCAAGAGCTCAATGCTCTTGTGAAAAAACACAAGAGTTTAGAGCTTGACTCCAAGACTCGAGAGTCCGAGCTTGCCTCGGCACTTGAAAGCGCCAAATTTGCCAAGGCCGAAGCCCAAAAAGCCCTCCAGGAAATTGAGGCGATGAAGAAGATAGCGGTAGGTAAGGCATTCTTTATGCAAAGCAAGCATGTGAAGGTGAATTACTTGTTACTTACCCGAATCCGGAGCTCTCCAGGAGCATTCGCAGATCTGCCCCACAGTGTGTCCGCCGCCGCCGCATTCTACCGAGCCGAAGAAGGGAGCTCGACGGAGAAGGTGTTCTGGTCCCAGTATGCTGAGGCCGGACACCCGGTGCCCTTGAGTGACCAGCTGAAGCAGCTGGTCGAGCTCCATAAGGTAGCCGAACAGGCCATGAAGGGCCTTATAGGCCGGCTGTGGCCTCGGGAGGTCCTGCCTGGGAGCTACTTTGGGCTGGTGAGGCGGCTGGTGGATGCCTGTCCGCGGCTTGAAGTCAACAAGCGCTCCGTATGCATCGAAGGCGCCCGTAGGGATCTTGCCCATGCTAAAGTGCACCGGGGCAAGCTGGATGCTGAGAAGCTGGTGACAGAAGGGCCGCCGGAGGGGAAGGAGCATTGCAGGCCCGAGATGTATTATGCGGGCGTCCTGAAGGGTGCCCGCCTTGTAGCGAACGAATGTTCCAAGGATTTAATTTTTGAGTAAATTCGCTCGTGTTTATCCTGTGCGCTGAAAACTTGTTCATATGCGCTAAGCAACGCTTGTTGAATTTAAAATATTACCTTCTGTGCGGCCGTTTATTAAATCTGAGTGATGCAAGTCGTCGGCTTCTACCCCCATGCCACGAGTGCTGGGGTGTTCGGGATAAACCTGAGCGCTCTTGTTCCCATTCTTGGGTCCTTCGAGGGAGGCGCTCAGCACAACGAACAAGGCAATCGGACTTATAATGCTTTATCACTCTCACTTAGCCATAGAATTCTATAATTTTAAATTTTGGCGAAGCCCCTAGTATTCGGAAGACCGAGTTCAGGGCGCTATCCACGCCTAGGCCGGACAAAGCCAGCTCCTCGCTCTAAGCGGCATAAGTCTTTAGGGACTCGAAAAACCTCTCGAACAGCGACCGGCTCTCACCCTATCATGACGGTCAGTTTTAGCTTTCTCTACTGAGGTGTTAACCCAGCTCAACTGGGGCACAATCGCAGTAGTTCTCCTAGCGCTACCTTATCCGATATAGCGGAACGTAAGGTACCAAAACATGGGAGCCGGGCAAACCCAACTATTGACCCAAGACATGATTCGGAGCCGGTGCATATAATGCTATAAGTTTGGGGTGCCGCACTCATGAGAGTGTTCGGTCTTCTCACACCGTATTCTGGGGTACTTAAGCCCTTGGTGTATTGGCCGTACCAAAGTGTACGGTTGCGTAATGTCATAACTGAACATATTTACATAAAAAATGAATGCAATAATAGACAAGAGCTATGTATTGTTTATTAAAGGGCTGCTATGAAAGCAGAACGATACAAATAGTGCGATAAGCAAGAGATGGGATTATTTGACATGTCCCCCTCCAGGGGCAAGCTGCGAGACTTTAAGTAAGACAGGTATTTAGCTCGTTATAGAGACCACCTGGACATTCGACGTGGCTTGATGTCTCCCTGGCTGTTGCATCATGTGTTCGGTGATTATACTGCCGGACATGCCTTCCGAATAGTGGAGTCCTGAAAGTAAGAAAAGAGAAATGACAAAATCGGGAGCCCCTGGTGCGGTTGAGCCGCATTCTGGGCGTGCCGTGGTTGTGCCCCTCCCCTTATGCCCATGGTATTTCCAGAGCGTAATTATGTACGCGTGGTACTGGTTTCGCGAGTTTGCGAGGGCTGGGGTTGGGGCCGCGCTGCTATGCTTGCTCGGAACGTGCCAGACGGTCTTGTTGTAGGTTACTCCGGGCACGCTTGACGGTGTCCGGACGTTTAACAGCCGAACTGGAGAATTGCCTTGAGAGGCTACTTTGTACTTCCGCCGCGAGGGCCGCTGTGTGCTCCTCTGTTCAGAGAGAGTGTTCGGTGTTTCCATTGACCGTAATGACTCCTCGAGGGCCTGGCATCTTGAGCTTGAGGTATGCATAGTGCGGCACCGCATTGAACTTTGCAAATGCGGTTCGCCCGAGCAGGGCGTGATAGCCACTGCGGAACGGGACTATGTCGAAGATTAACTCCTCGCTTCGGAAATTATCCGGGGGTCCGAAGACCACTTCGAGTGTAACTGAGCCTGTACAGCTGGCTTCTACACCTGATATGACGCCTTTAAAGGTCGTCTTTGTGGGTTTAATCCTTGAGGGATCTATGCCCATTTTTCGCACTGTATCCTGATAAAGCAGGTTAAGGTTGCTGCCGCCGTCCATGAGGACTCTAGTGAGGTGAAATCCGTCAATGATTGGGTCTAGAACCAATGCGGCGAATCCGCCGTGACGGATGCTAGTGGGGTGGTCCCTTCAATCAAAAGTGATCGGGCAGGAGGACCATGGGTTCAACTTTGGGGCGACTGGCTCCAACGCATATACGTCCCTGAGCGCACGCTTCCGTTTCCTTTTGGGATGTGGGTTGCGTATATCATGTTCACCGTCCGCACTTGTGGGGGAAAACCCTTCTGTCCTCTGTTGTTCGATAGCCGGGGCTCCTCCTTGTCATCGCTATGCAGCCCCTTGTCTTTGTTTTCGGCACTTAACTTGCCTGCCTGCTTGAACACCCAACAATCCCTGTTGGTGTGATTGGCTAGTGTTTCGGGGGTGCCGTGTATCTGGCATGAGCGGTCGAGTATCCGGTCCAAACTGGACAGGCCCAGAGTATTTCTTTTGAATGGCTTTTTCTGCTGACCGGGTTTAGAGCCTCTGAATCCGGCATTAACTGCCGTATCCTCAGTATTGTCGCCATTAATGCGGCGCTTGTGCTTGTTGCAACGCGACCTGCCATTGTTGTCCTTGGTATCCGAATTACCAGGGCTCTTTGTCATGTTATTGCTACGAGCTAGCCAGCTGTCTTCTCCCGCGCAAAAGCGGGTCATGAGTGTCGTGAGGGCTGCCATGGATTTTGGCTTTTCTTGTCCTAGGTGCCGGGCAAGCCATTCGTCACGGATGTTATGTTTGAAGGCTGCAAGGGCCTCTGCATCCGGACAGTCGACTATTTGATTTTTCTTGGTTAGGAACCGTGTCCTGAATTGTCTGGACGATTCCTCTGGCTGCTGAATTATGTGGCTTAGGTCATCGGCATTTGGTGTTCGCACATAGGTGCCCTAGAAATTGTCAAGGAATGCGGCTTCCAGGTCCTCTGAAAGTGCGTTATATCGACTAGAGGGGGGTGAATAGGCAATTTTTATGGATTCTTCACTGAGGAATTTGTCGGTGAGGAAATTCCTTAGCGAAGAACTACTTGCAGCGGAATAAGTACTCAGAAGTAAGCATAATAGGATACAGACATAGTCATCATGATGAAATGCAGACAAACACAGAGTACAGAAAGCGTAATCACAGGATAACACAAGATGAAGACAAACAGACTGAAGAAATTGAACTGAGGAAATTGAGAAAGTCTTCAGTCAAAGTCTTCAAACACAGATATGAACAATCACTCAACACAGTAATGAGGAAATGAAAGAGTTGAGGAAATAGATCCAGTTAGGTTGGTGAAGACAATGATTTGGTAGACCAGTTCCAACTGCTGTCTCAGTTTTACGTCTGGTTGGAGCGGCTGAGTATTTAAACTCGAGGACACACAGTCCCGGACACCCAGTCGCTGAGCACGCAACTCAGGACACCAAGTCCTCACCATATTCTCCTTGAACTAAGGTCACATAGACGGTCGGAAATTTGACTCTCAAATTCCTCAGGGCTATCATGTTCCTCACTGTGTAGGCAATCTGCACTGGCGAATTCCTAACTCCTCAGTCAGAACAAATTCCTCAACGACCAGAAGAACTTCGTCTCTGTCACTGAAGAAACTGACTGAACTGTATGAGATTTCCAAAGGCTTCACTCGAAGGGTTTGGTAGGTGTAGGATTTTGAGTTGAGCATCACATGGAAATTTTTCCTTAGTATTTCCTCGACCTCCTTTAACAGTACGGTGTTTCCTATGACTCAAGAAAGAGAAAAACAAAACTATGAAAACGAAAGTCTTCAAGCTTCATATTCCTCGCATGAATATCAAGTCTTCACGGACACACCAATTTCTTCACTTTCAAAGTCTTCATGAAAGTCTTCAGGAATACCAAAATCTTCAGTCGAAGATATTCATTTTTACGGGTCGACTTTCACTGTAAATATCAAACCCCTCATAGACTTATAGACCTATGTACACTCACAAACGCATTAGTCCCTTAACCTATAAGTCTTCAATACACCAAAATCACTAAGGGGCACTAGATGCACTTACAATCTCCCCCTTTTTCATGATTGATGACAAGATAGGTTAAGTTTTCAACGGGGATAAACATATGAAATGTAAGTACTGATATTGAGGAATTTGATTGCAAGATATAGAAGAACTCCCCCTGAAGATGTGCATAGTGAGGAATTTGCTTTTGAAGCAATGCACACTTGAAGAGTTAAATCATGGAGATCTCCCCCTATGTCTTGTAATTCATACATGCATTTGACATATAATATGAAGAATTTGAAATGCATGATGAAATATGGTGCCTGATGAAATTCAGCATGCGTGCAATAATATTAATGAGGAACAAATATGCAGAATAATGCATCAGAGCACCATCGGGTTTAAGTTTACAACTCGATCCAATAAAGTTTCAGAAGAACGAGAGTTGTAACTTAGCAAAAACACCCATATAATAGACCCGCTTGAAGACTAACTCAAATTTCTCCCCCTTTGTCATCGAATGACCAAAAGGTTCGAAACTGAGGACTAACGCCCCTGAAGAATATCAAGTTGATGGAGGAGCGCCAGCGTTGTCGGGGTCAGTTGTCGTAGTAGGGCCTGCCGCAGTGTCATCCAAGTCTTCATTTTCATCAGTGTCGCGCGATGAAGAATAGGAGCTGGCCACCAAGGAAGGAACCTTGACCTTCTTGAATTTCTTCGGTGGAGGTGCAGACCAGTCAAATTCTTCCTTGAGACCCATTCACTTCAGATCTTCAGCGCTCTAGACATGAGATAGAATAGCCTAGGTACGGTTGAAGGTTTCATGGAGGTAGTGGTGGTTTTTCTTCACTGCATTGTGTGTTGAGGTCATGTTGTGAAGAATTGAACCAAACTGACGCTTGACCCATTTATGATTGCGATCAACTTTTTGATGAATACTGAGGAGTAACTCACGATCAGTCATCACCCTCGGTGCAGTGGCTTGAGGATTTTTCTTAGCGGCAGAGTCATGTGTGGCAGAGTCATCATTGGTGGAGTAGGATGCAGCCTTGCGAAATTGACCATCCAATGGACGAATGCCTTCATCTATCACAGCAGTTGCCTTGCCTTTGTCATCGGCTGAGGAAAATGTCCGTTTGAGGACTTCAATTGGAGGCAAGTAGCTGCCGTCGTTCAGAGTATCAGCCTTGTAATTGAGTGAAGACCTTGTCCTAATGAATCTCATAATCCATGGTGCATAAGGCTTCAGCTCAAATGGTTACATAGCAATATTCGCCAGAGTCCTGATGAAGAAATCATGGAAGTTGACAGGAACGCCATGAATGATATTGAAAAGCATATTCTTCATGATGCCAATGACCTCTTCATCATTTGAGTCGTGGCTTTTGATAGGACTCATTGTCTTCGACAGAATGCGATAGACAGTCCGAGGCACATACAGTAATTCCTTGATGAGGAATTTGGTTCGAGGAGCCTTCCCTGGCTTCAAAGGCTTCATCAACACTTGCATGTAATGATTTGAAAGCTCAGGTTCACTGTAGACGCAACGAGCACCGTTAAGAGGAGGACTGAGTGGTAAGACACGAAGCAATTCAGTAGCTGGTGCCTTGTAGTGAGTATTTTCAGACATCTAGTACAGCACCCATGAATTCACATCTTCAGAATTTCTGGTGATGTGCAGCGTCGCATAAAATTGAAGAATGAGTTCTTCATTCCAATCACAGATGTCAGTGCAGAAATTTAGCAATCCAGCATCGTGAAGAACACTGAGGACTGGCTCGAAGCATGACAGAGACTCCATGTCCACATGAGGAAAATATGTTCATGATCGAAGACTTTGTCTTTGTTGAACAGTATTGAGGAATAGAAATTGGCTTGACTAGCAGTCCAGAAACGCCTCTTCCTTATGCGAGCAGAATCATAGGGGTTGCAGTCTGTGAAGAACACATGCTCGCTGAAGAAATCTTCAGCCTTGAACTTTTGCTTCTTTGAGAATGGATCCGTTGTCTTGGGCACAGGAGTGTCAATGAGTTGCATCACAATCTCAGGAATTGCAATCTCAGGTTCTTCATGCCGAGGAATTTCTGGTTCCTCTTCATTTGCAGTTTGCGTGTTCAAAAGATCAGCAGCAGTAGGTTCTTCAACACTAGTGGCTGGAATTTCTTCATGCACAGACGAGGTGGGATGAGTTTCTTCAGAGCCCATTTGAACGGTTAGTGCAGGGGACTGAGGTATTTGTTGTAACGGGGTGAAGAGTGGAGAATTGAGGTGCTGACTTTCCCAAAAGTCATCATTCATCACGGGCGTTGTGCAACCAAGGTCCACGTCTTCATCTTCATTTTCTTCAACGCCAGCCTCTTCAGCTGTGAACTGAGGCATTGGCGAGGAAGCAATATGCGTTGAAGGGATCGTATCCACTTCAATTTCTTCATCAATCTGCTCTGACGAAGCAGCAGAATGATTTTCTTCATCAGATCCGCTAGGGATCACATATTCTTCACCAAACGGAACAATGTCCTTTGATGGCATGGTGGAAATCGGAACAACATCAATTGGATTTTCTAATGAGCTGGTCATAGGCTTCACCTTCTTTGGAGCTAAAGATTCTGAAGCACCGGATGCTTTCCTTTTCTTCACTGCAGCTTGCTCTGCAGCCTTGGTCTTCCTCACATCTGATGCAGATGGAAGGGTAGGAGTTGGTGTAGGCGCAGGAGGAGCTGAGGAATCTGGTTGATTTTCTTCAGGCGCAACTGATGCAGTTGCCCTGACTTCTTCAATTTCTTCAGGCGCACCACTAGTGGATGCCCTGGCAATTTCTTCAGTGGCTGGAATGGAGTCATCAGCCCTGGAACTAGCATTTTCATCAGCAGCCTGAATGTCATCAGCAGTGCTAGCATGTTCTTCAGTTGGCTGAGCAGAAGCTTCAGCTTGAGGAATTTCTTGTTGCGATGGGGCTACAACATTGGTGAACTTCTCAGTCAGATTCACAAACCTGACTTTGGCTCCTTGCCAATCAGCATAGTAAGCATTGAAATCATCGCTGAGGGCTTTGATTTCAGACTGGATCTTGAGGAGTTCATCAGTTGTCATTTTGACAATGTTTTTCCTTAGGAACTTCTCTTTCTTGAACTGAGCCTTCTTGATTTGCCTGGCCTTCTCAAATTTCCATTTCTCTTCAGTGATGAAATGGGTCAGCATGTGACTTTGACCAGGAGTCAAATTGAAATCAGGCATAGGAGTGTTTGGGTCCTTGTGCCAGAGATCAATGTAATCTAGGATCGCACTTGGATCCAAAAGCAGTGGCACATTTGTGCCTTTGGCTCTAGCGGCCCTTTCTTGTCTGTCTCTGATGATTTCAGCAAGTTCATCATCATCAGCTTCATCGCCGGATGGCACTTGGAAGGCAACCTGTTTCTTCTTCGCACTTGGCCGAGGACCTCGACCAGCCGTTTCCTTTGTCTTCAGCAGAGTGGGGCCTGATGATGATTTTGGTGCAGCTGAGGAACTCGCTGAGGCACCAGAGGCAATAGAGATGCCTGTAGTCCTTTGGCACGTGGCCAGATGTACAGGTGTTGAGGACTTTGCCGGAGCAGCTGAGGACTTTGTAGGAGGAGCTGAGGATTTTGTAGGAGCAGGAGCAGCATGAGGAACTGGCCGTGAGGGCTTTGAAGAATCTGGCCGTGAGGGCTTTGAAGATTCTGGCCGTGAGGGCATTGCTGAGGAACTTGGCCGTGAGGGCATAGTTGGTGAAGCACTTGGCTTGTGAGCGGGCTTCTTTGCCATTGATTTTCTTGGCCTGACAGAGGCCTCAGTGGCAGCAGCAGCAGCAGAGTCTTCATTGAATTTCCTCACTGCTTCTTTGGCTTGTCTTGCCAACTTGGCTTGGTGCTTGGCCCATTCTTCAGGGAAGTCCTCACCACGCTTGATGCTGGTGGGGTCAGCTTCTTGGCCAGGTGCCAATGGAGCTCTTGGGCATGGAGGATTTAGTGCGAATTTCTTCATATACTTCGGAGTTACATATCTGTACTCCCTTCATTCTCTTGCCCATCTCCTTTCAATCTTCTGTATGCGCACCTTGCGCTGATTTTTAGTTTCCTTTCCGAACTTGGCCTCATCAGGTGTGCAATAGTCAGCATAGATGGCCTCAGGTATTTCAAAAGCAGTCATGACCTCAGGCTTCTTTCCTCCTTTCTGCGGCTTCTTACCGTCTGCCATATTCTTCAGATGAGGAATTTGAACAATCGAATTCTCTGAAGAAGTATGCAGCTTTTCTTCGAGGAACGCTTCAAATGAGTTAAGTTGATGAGAACCTAGTGATTCAGCAGCGGACATGAGTACCTGTGAACAGAATATAGTTGTGAGGAATTTGGAGAGGTCATATGCGTTCTGAGAAGGTTTTTCAAAAAGAACAAGTTTGAGGAATTTGACCAGATGAGCCTTGAAGAATTTCACTAAGTGTTCTTTGTCTTAGGTTCCAGAGTTGTATAGATCGAGGATTCACACAATTGAGTAATCTTGAAGAAAAATGATGCTTAGAGAAACGAATCAAGAACAGTTGACTAGTGAGGTGTTTTATGTGTGAGGATTTGAAGAATAAAACACCTTTGAAGATTTGTAGTGAAAATCTGAATCAAAGAGGGCAGTAAAAGTAACTTTTAATTACCCTTGATGAAGAACACGACGAACTGTGAAGTAGAACAGTGAAGTTCGTCGGTGTAGATCTTCCACGCCCTAACTTGGCATAGGAGGACAGCTACGGCGGCGGCGGAGTGAAGATTTCCGCGACCGGCGCGAGTACGACGGCGACGAGGTTGAGGCAGTGAAGCTCTTCCTCATCGGCGACGATGGAGTAGCGGCGGCGCTAGGGTTTGAGAAGCTCGAGCGAGAGAGAGAGAGAGAGAGGTCGAGCGGAGTAAAGGGAGTGAGGAAGGGGAGAGGGGGTATTTATAGTTGCAGTGAAAAACTGTTTGCCCGAAGATTTAGGACGAACATGCCCCTGACCCTTCTCATCCGCATGACATGTGTCACCCACGTACTGAGAAGTGGAGATCGTGTTAGATCGTGGGTGAATAGATAAGTCTATCGTGGGACACGAGACGGTTTGAGCGGTAAAACCGAGAATTTGGATAAGATAAGTTTTTTAAGTTCCGTTCGCAATTTCTTCAGCTGACAAGGACACAGTGAAGATTTTGAACGAGTTTCAAATAGAACGCACATGAAGAATTTGTGAATAGACTGGGTTGAGTATAGCATAGAGGGGAAAGGGTCCGATCACATTCACTGATATATATCCAATGAAGAAAAACGACGGAAACAGTGAATATTTTGCAAAGTTGAAGAATTTGAAAAAACTGAAGAATTTCAAAACTGAGGAATTTCAAAATGAAGATTTTCAACTTTGGTGGTGGCGTGACCCATCGTATAAGAATGATGATTTCAGACACCACGTACAATTGTCGTAGGGTTCTGAGAATCAAATTCTTCATTAATTTCTTCACACTTAGAGTGTTATTCTTCATTGATTGAAGAAAAACGTTTCTTCATGTGTTGCACAACTAAGTCATCAATTTTGCATAAGTGTTAGGATGAGTGTCCTTTTTCAAAGAACATTCGAAGATTCTAGGATATGTAGCTCACACCGCAACTTGCTAAATCTCTTCTCATCGAAGGGCTTTGTGACGATATCAGCCAGCTGTTCTTCAGTCTTCACATGCTCGATGGAGATGTCGCCCTTCAACACATGATCACGAAGAAAATGATGACGAATCTGAATGTGCTTTGTCTTCGAGTGCTGAACTGGGTTGTGAGCAATCTTGATGGCACTCTCATTATCACAGAGGAGAGGCACATTCTTCACGTTGACGCCATAGTCCTTGAGGGTTTGCTTCATCCATAGCAGTTGAGCACAGCAAGAACCAGCAGCAATGTACTCAGCTTCGGCAGTAGACAGTGATACGCAGTTCTGTTTCTTCGAGGACCAACAGACCAAAGATCGTCGGAGGAAATGACAAGTAACAAATGTTGACTTGCGGTCCACACGATCACCAGCATAGTCAGAGTCAGAATATCCAATGAGATCAAAAGTAGAGCCCTTGGGGTACCATAATCCTAGTGTTGGTGTGTGAGCTAGATATTGAAGAATATGCTTCACAGCCTTATGGTGTGATTCCTTCGGTGCAGCTTGAAACCGGGCACACATGCAAACACTAAGCATTATATCTGGCCTAGATGCACATAAGTACAATAAAGAACCAATAATGGAGCGATATACCTTGTGATCGGAGTCAATACCATTTTCATCAGTGCATAGATGGCCATTTGCGGGCATAGGAATTTTGACGCCTTTGCAATCTTGCATGCCAAATTTCCTCAGAACATCCTTGAGGTATTTCTCCTGAGATATGAATATGCCATTGTGTTGTTGACGAATTTGAAGACCTAAGAAGAATTTCAACTCTCCCATCATAGACATTTGATATTCTTCACTCATCATATAGGCAAATTCATCACTATAACGTTGGTCAGTACAGCCAAAGATAATATCATCAATGTATATTTGGCACACAAACAGTTCACCATCATAAGATTTAGTAAAGAGAGTAGGGTCGAGTGAACCGGGTGTGAAGCCATTCTTCACGAAGAATTCCTTCAAAGTATCATACCACGCCCGAGGGGCCTGCTTGAGGCCATAGAGGGCCTTGTTGAGTCTGAAGACTTTGTCAGGATTCTTTGGATCTTCAAAACCTGGGGGTTGAGCAACATATACTTCTTCCTCAAGCTTACCATTGAGGAATGCACTTTTCACATCCATTTGATATAAAGTGATGTTATGATGGTTAGCATAAGCAAGTAATATGCGAATAGCCTCAAGTCTAGCAACAGGTGCAAAAGTTTCATCAAAATCAATTCCTTCAACCTGTGTGTAGCCTTGAGCTATAAGTCGTGCCTTATTCCTCACCACAAGGCCATTTTCATCTTGCTTGTTGCGGTAGATCCACTTTGTGCCAATGATATTATGCTTGCGAGGATCTGGACGTTTGACCAGTTCCCAGACATTGTTGAGCTCGAACTGATGTAATTCTTCTTACATGGCCTGAATCCACTCAGGCTCCAGAAATGCTTCATCTACCTTAGTGGGCTCTGTGATAGAGACAAAAGCATAGTGCCCACAAAAGTTAGATAAATGTGAAGCTTTTGAGCGTGTGAGAGGACCTGGTGCTTCAATGTCATCGATGATCTTTTCAACTTGCACTTCTTTTGCAATGCGAGGATGAGTTGGTTGTCGTCGAGGAATTTGATCAGCATTTTCTTCAGCACCATTTTCCTCAGCGTTTTCATCAGGTGCATCAGCTTGATTTTCTTCACGTTCTGGAATGAATTCTTCAGTAGATTCTTCGGTAGGAATGACATCCTCAGTAGCCTTGAACTTGATAGAATCCTCAGGTGCTAGTTCATCTATCACAGAAGGTAGGTGCTCTCTTTGCGAGCCATTAGTTTCATCGAACCGCACATCTACAGTTTCAACAACCTTGTGAAGAACGTTGTTGAAGACTCTGTAGGTGTGCGAGTCCTTTCGGTAACCAAGCAGAAAACCTTCATGTGCTTTCGGTGCAAATTTAGCATTGTGATGAGGATCTCTAATCCAACATTTAGCACCGAAGACTTTGAAATAACTCACATTGGGTTTCTTGTCAGTGAGGAGTTCATAGGCAGTCTTCTTGAAGAATTTGTGAAGATATACCCGATTGATGACATGGCACGCAGTATCAATTGCCTCAATCCAGAAATGACGAGGCGTCTTGTATTCATCAAGCATAGTACGAGCCATTTCAGCGAGGGTTCTGTTCTTGCGCTCCACGACGCCATTCTGCTGAGGAGTATAAGGAGCAGATAACTCATGAGTAATACCAAGTTCATCGAGATAGCCATCAAGACCGGAATTCTTGAACTCGGTCCCATTGTTAGTTCTGATGTGCTTGATCTTCACACCAAAGTTGGTTGAAGCCCTCAAGGAAAATCGTTTGAAGATTTCCTGCACTTCATGTTTGTAAGTGACAATGTGTACCCATGTGTAACGAGAATAGTCATCAACAATAACAAAGCCATATAGAGACGCATCATTTGAAACAGCAGAATAATGATTAGGACCAAAGAGATCCATGTGAAGCAATTCGAATGGACGAGTAGTGGTCATGATAGTCTTTGTTGGATGCTTGGCCCTTGTCATCTTTCCAGCTTCACAAGCTCCGCATAAGTGATCCTTGAGGAATTTGAAATTCTCAATGCCAATGACATGCTTCTTCTTCGCAAGCGTGTTCAGATTCCTCATGCCAGCATGACCAAGTCGTCGATGCCATAGCCAGCCTTCTGAAGCCTTTGCCAGTAAGCACATGGCTGGTTGTGGTCCTGTAGAGAAATCAACAATATACAGATCTCCTCTCCTAAAGCCTTCGAAGACTTTGGAATGGTCAGCTTCCATGATCACAACACAACGATATCTTCCAAAGACAACAACCATATCGAGATCACAAAGCATTGAGATAGACATGAGGTTGTATCCTAAGGACTCGACAAGCATGACTTTGTCCATGTGTCGATCCTTTGAGATCGCAACCTTACCTAGACCCAATACCTGACTTTTGCCTTTGTCAGCGAAGATGATGTGCTTCAGATGTGAGGTGATAAGGGAGCATCCATCAATAGGTTCTTGTCACCAGTCATGTGATTTGTGCATCCACTATCGAGGACCCACTTGTTTGCTTTGGGCTGATCATCCTGCAGATGAATTAGTGCATCTTACGAACTCATATACTTCATCAGTGAAGAATATGACATCAAATTCATCAGTTCAATTTCATCAAGCAATATCACAGATAAGCACTGTGAGGATGTGTGAAATGAAAGTCCATTTCATCATGATTCGCCTTCGTCCTTTCAAGCACTTTTGTCAGGCCCCCAGCAAATTCTTCAGACGTTAAAGCACGTCTGGAGACCTGACCCTGCATAAGATATTAGTTATTTTTCTTCACCACCCACATCTGAAGGGGTGGCAAAGAGTTCATCACTCTGCGAGCACCATATGAGAATGGTGGCATAGAAGACAATCCATTTTGTTTCACATAAGAGGGGTTAGGGTAAGCATATGAATAAGCAGAGAAATTCTTCGAGGACTTATGAACATAATGATTTGAAGAATAATGCGCATATTCATAGCCCTTAGCTCTACCCTGCGAAACATAATGGTTAGCACGATGATGATCATATGAGGACTTTGATCCTTTTGAGGAATTTGATCCACGTGAGGAATTTGGTCCGTATGAGGACTTGGATCCATATGAAAAATTTGGTCCATATGAAGAGTTTGATCTGGGGTTCCTATTCTTCACAGGTGGTGCCATGAGGACATTCACCTGAAGACTTTCAAGGCAGTTCTTGGGAACCCAGATTTTCTTCATAGGAGAACCGTTCCTGCAGTTAGTGCCAACATATCTAGCAAATACTTCACCATTCTGATTTTTGAACAGTTTATAGTTGGAGTCAAATGACTCATCAGAAGAATGAGGAGATTCACATGTAAAGCCAGATAAGTTAGATTGGTCAACTGGAGGTCCCTTTGCAGCAACCCATGAGGTTTTGGGGTACTACTCAGGCTTCCAATATGTTCCATCAGCATTGAGTTTCCTCTCAAAGGCAATACCCTCTTTCCTAGGGTTTCTGTTGAGGATCTGCTTTTTGAGCACATCACAAAGAGTCTGATGCCCTTTGAGGCTTTTGTACATGCCTGTCATGTACAATTCCTTCTGCCCTGCATCGTCAGTGATACTAGCAATGTCCTCAGATGAGGAATTAGTGATAGCAGAGGCAGGTGCAGAAGTAACAGTTGAAGCATTTGAACATTCAGGTGAAGAATTAGTAGATTCACGTTCAATGCACTTTAAGCATGGAGGAACAAATTCTTCCTGAGAAGCGCTGATTTGTTGAGCAAGTAATGAATCACGCTCCTTCTGAAGATCTTCATAACTCACTCTTAGCTTCTCAAGATCTTGCTTTCTTTGAAGAAATTCATAAGAAAGCTTCTCGTGATCAGATAAGAGAGTTTTGTGATGACTTTGAAGGTTGTCAAACTTAGACTGAAGTCTTTGAAGATTTTCAGTTAAGTCTTTAGTGCAGTCCATTTCATCACCCAACATATCATCACTTTTGTCTAGCATGTTTTGAAGTTTCTCAATGGCCTTTTGTTGTTTCAAAACAATCTTAGCAAGTTTAGAGTAGCTAGGCTTAAGATTTTCATCAGATTCATCCTCACTAGATTCAGAGGAGGGGTATTTTGTTACCTTGGCACCCTTTGCTATGAAGCAATGGGTGGGAGCGTAGTCATCATTAACTTCATCAGTGTTGTTGGTGTTGCCATTTTCTTCAGAGTTGAAGATAGACTTGCTGACAAATGCGGTAGCAAGAGCTAGACTTGCCACACCTGACTCAGACTCCTCGGATGCCTCCTCTTCCTCATGTTCCTCAGATTCAGCTTCAGAGTCCATTTCCTTGCCAATGAATGCCCGAGCCTTCTTGGAGCTGCTCTTCTTGTGACATGAAGACTTTGAGGATTTTGATGATGAAGACTTTGAAGATTTCTTCTTCTTCTTGGCATCATGAGAACTGTAATCCTTGTATTTCTTCTTCTTTGATTCCTTGTCCCACTGAGGACAATCTTGAATATAGTGACCAAGCTTCTTGCATTTGTGGCATAGCCTTCTCTTATAGTCAATTGATGAGGAATCACTGCTCCTTGAGGATTTTCCAAAGCGACCACGTCTTGAGAACTTCTGGAACTTCTTCACGAGCAGTGCTAGCTCCTGGCTCAATTCTTCAGGATCACCAAGGCTACTACCAGAGTCTTCACATTCAGATTCAGACACAGCCTTTGCCTTCAAGGCACGTGGTTTGCCATAGCTTGAACCATAGAGATCTCTCTTTTCAGCAAGCTGGAACTCATGAGTATTTAGCCTCTCGAGGATATCACCGGGATCTAGTGACTTGTAATCAGCACGCTCTTGAATCATCAGTGCTAGAGTGTCAAATGAAGAATCGAGTGATCTCAGCAATTTCTTCACCACCTCATGGTCGGTGATGTCAGTGGCACCGAGTGCTTGAAGCTCATTTGAGATATTAGTGAGGCGATCGAAGGTTTGCTGAACATTTTCATTGTCGAGTCTTTTGAAGAGGTTGAAGAGATTGCGAAGAACGTCAACACGAGAGTCACGTTGAGTTGAGACTCCTTCCTTTACTTTGGAGAGCCTTTCCCAGATAAGCTTAGCAGTTTCCAAAGCACTCACTCTTCCATACTGTCCTTTGCTCAGATGGCCACATATGATACTCTTCGCTTGAGAATTGAGTTGCTTGAATCTCTTCACATCATCAGCATTCAGGGAAGGTGTGACTGAGGGAACACCATTTTCCACAACGTACCAGAGATCATTGTCAATTGCTTCAAGATGCATTCGCATCTTATTCTTCCAGTAGGGGTAGTCCATGCCATCGAAGGTAGGACACCCAGCGGAGACCTTGATCATACCTGCGGTCGACATAACTAGAACTCTAGGTGATTAAACCAAAATCACACAGAACAAGGGAGTACCTTGCTCTGATACCAATTGAAAGTGTGTTATATCGACTAGAGGGGGGGTGAATAGGCGATTTTTATGAATTCTTCACTGAGGAATTTGTCGGTGAGGAAATTCCTTAGCGAAGAACTACTTGCAGCGGAATAAGTACTCAGAAGTAAGCATAACAGTATACAGACATAGTCATCATGATGAAATGAAGACAAACACAGAGTACAGAAAGCGTAATCACAGGATAACACAAGATGAAGACAAACAGACTGAAGAAATTGAACTGAAGAAATTGAGAAAGTCTTCAGTCAAAGTCTTCAAACACAGATATGAACAATCACTCAACACAGTAATGAGGAAATGAAGGAGTTGAGGAAATAGAACCAGTTAGGTTGGTGAAGACAATGATTTGGTAGACCAGTTCCAACTGTTGTATCAGTTGTACATCTGGTTGGAGCGCCTAAGTATTTAAACTCGAGGACACACAGTACCGGACACCCAGTCGCTGAGCACGCAGCTCAGGACACCAAGTCCTCACCGTATTCTCCTTGAACTAAGGTCACACAGACCTCATCCAATCACTCGTAGTAAGTCTTCAGGCAACTTCCAAACCTTCACATACTCGGTCACTCGGCGATCCACAAATTCTCTTGGATGCTCTAGACCATGACGCCTAACCGTCTGGAAGAAGCACAATCTTCAAAGGTAACAAGTGTCGGATCCACGCAGGATCAATCTCTTCAGTGATGCTCAATCACTTTGGGGTTTGTAGGTGTTTGGGTTTGTGTTTTCCTCACTTGATGATTTTCGCTCAAAGTCCTCGGAGGATGGGTTGCTCTCAAATGACAAGTGTCAGTTTCTCTCGGAGCAGCCAACCAGCTAGTGGTTGTAGGGGGCGGCTATTTATAGCCTGGGGAGCAGCCCGACATGATAAGACATAAATGCCCTTGTCTGATATGACCGTTAGGTGGATAAGATATTTTGGGACAGCTGGCGCGCAGCACAGCAACGGTCGGAAATTTGACTCTCAAATTCCTCAGGGCTATCATGTTCCTTACTATGTAGGCAATCCGCACTGGCGAATTCCTAACTCCTCAGTCAGAACAAATTCCTCAGCGACCAGAAGAACTTCGTCTCTGTCACTGAAGAAATTGACTGAACTGTATGAGATTTCCAAAGGCTTCACTCGAAGGGTTTGGTAGGTGTAGGATTTTGAGTTGAGCATCACATGGAAATTTTTCCTTAGTATTTCCTCGACCCCCTTTAACAGTACGGTGTTTCCTATGACTCAAGAAAGAGAAAAACAAAACTATGAAAACGAAAGTCTTCAAGCTTCATATTCCTCGCATGAATATCAAGTCTTCACGGACACACCAATTTCTTCACTTTCAAAGTCTTCATGAAAGTCTTCAGGAATACCAAAATCTTCAGTCGAAGATATTCATTTTTAGGGGTCGACTTTCACTATAAATATCAAACTCCTCATAGACTTATAGACATGTGTACACTCACAAACGCATTAGTCCCTTAACCTATAAGTCTTCAATACACCAAAATCACTAAGGGGCACTAGATGCACTTACATCCTCCCAGCAACCGATTGACTCTGCTAGCAAGCTGTTAAGCCAATGCCGAGCTGGTCCTTTAAGTTTGAGTGGGAGGTATTTTATAGCATGTAGATCATCACCGCGGGCCATGTGGATATGAAGGAGATAATCTTCTATCCATACCGCAGGATCTGTTGTGCCATTGTATGATTCGATGTTGATGGGTTTAAACCCCTCTGGGATTTGATGATCCATTACTTCATCTGTGAAGCATAGTGGGTGTGCGGTGCCTCTGTACTGGGCTATAGCACGACGTAGCTCATATGAGCTTTGCCTGCCGTGTTCGGCCTGGCCGTATTTGCCATATCCGGCGTGACGGTTATCGTCACATGTCGTGGGGCGCCCACGCGATCCATAGATCGATCTTGTTTTCCTTGCCTTGTCCTCCAATATGTCTTGCAGGTCTGGCGCGTTTCCCCGTGCCTTGGTACTTTTTGGGCGGTGCCGGAGTGCGGCTTGAGTTGATGGCCGAGAGGCCTCTCTGTCCCGACCACGGGGTGGCCGGTCAGCCGCGTCATACGTTGGTGATGTAGGTTTAGTTGCTTCCTCCTCTAATCGGGGTAGCAGCCTGCGCTTTGGGTAGCTCTTGGAGGGGCGTTCGAGTTCGTACTCTTCGGCAGCGAGGACTTCAGTCCATCTGTCGGCTAGCAAGTCTTGGTCAGCTCTAAGCTGTTGTTGTTTTTTTCTTGAGGCTGCTTGCCGTGGCCATAAGACTGCATTTGAAACGCTCTTGTTCGACGGGATCCTCAGGCACGACAAATTCGTCGTCGTCGAGGCTTGCCTCGTCTTCGGAGGGAGGCATGTAATTATCGTCCTCGACCTCTCTGTCTGCCACTCTCTCATGAGGGCTGGCTTCTCCATCCTCCTGTGCTAAATCCTGCTGGAGGGGGTTGTCTTCGGCACTGTCCGGGGTGTTATTATCTCCTGTGCCGGAATCGCCGTTTTTGCTTTGGCGGGATTTAGAGCGGCGCCGCTAACGTGGGCGCTTAGGCTGTTTCTTGGAGGGGTCATCCTCCATTGTTCCATCGCCATTCCCTTCTTTTGGGGTGTCCACCATGTATATGTCATATGACGAGGTGGCTTTCCTGTGCCCTATAGGCACTGGTTCTTGATCGTCTCCTTCATCGGCGTCCATACCGTCGATGTCTTCGGAGTCAAAGTCGAGCATGTCGGTTAAATCATCGACAGTGGCTATGAAGTGGGTGGTGGGTGGGCTTCGAATCTCTTCGTCGTCCGCATCCCAACCTTGCTGACCGTAGTCCGGCCAGGGCTCTCCTGATAAAGAGAGAGACTGTAGTGAATTCAGAATGTCGCTAAAGGGCAAGTGCTAAAAGATGTTCGCGGCGGCGAACTCCATGATCGGCGCCCAATCGGGTTCGATCGGCAGGGGTGCGGAAGGCTCGGAATCCGGAAAGGAGTCTGGCACCTTGGAGTCGTGAGCTTCGCAAAGGACAAGACTGATGTTCGGCTCGATCGCCATAGAGATTGCAGCCCCCGAGGTGGTGTCGAGCCACCCGTCCTCGGTCGCTGTAGTCGGCTCCGAGCTAAGGGTCGGAGCGGACACCGGAGCGGCCCTCTAGGCACTGTCCAGCGGCAGATCTAGATCATGCCCATCGTGACAGTGCGGCGCGCTCGGCTGTGGCTCGAATCCATCGAAGATCAAGTCTCCGCGGATGTCAGCCGTGTAGTTCAAACTTCCAAATCTGACCTGATGGCCAGGGGCGTAGCTTTCGATCTGCTCCAGATGGCCAAGTGAATTGGCCCGCAGTGCAAAGCCGCCAAATACGAAGATCTGTCGGCGAGAAAAATCTCACCCTGGACTGCGTCGTTGTTGATGATCGGAGGAGCCATCGGGCCTAAAGGTGACGACATAGAGGAACTCTCAATGAAAGCACCAATGTCGGTGTCAAAATCGGCGGATCTCGGGTAGGGGGTCCCGAACTCTGTGTCTAGGCGGATGGTAACAGGAGACAAGGGAACGATGTTTTTACCCAGGTCCGGGCCCTCTCGATGGAGGTAAAACCCTACTCCTTCTTGATTAATATTGATGATATGGGTAGTACCAGAGTAGATCTACCACGAGATCAGAGAGGCTAAACCCTAGAAGCTAGCCTATGGTATGATTTTGTTCGTCCTACAGACTAAAACTCTCCGGTTTATATAGACACTAGAGAGGGCTAGGGTTACACAGAGTCAGTTACAATGGGAGGAGATCTACATATCGTATCGCCAAGCTTGCCTTCCACGCCAAGGAAAGTCCCATCCGGACATGGGACGAAGTCTTCAATCTTGTATCTTCATAGTCCAGGAGTCCGGCCAAAGGTCACAGTCCAGTCATCCGGACACCCCCATTTCCAGGACTCTCTCACTCCCACTTTCAATATGTATCTAGATCGAGACTTAGAGTCATCCAGATCGGTGCCAAAGCTTGCATCGATGTAACTCTTTATGATGAACTCTTTATCACCTCCATAACCGAGAAATATTTCCTTATTCCACTAAGGATAATTTTGACCGTTGTCCAGTGATCTACTCCTAGAACACTATTGTGCCCTCTTGCCAAACTCCTGATGAGATACACAATAGGTCTGGTACACAACATAGCATACTTTATAGACCCTATGACTAAGGCATAGGGAATGACTTTTTATTCTCTTCCGATTTTCTGCCATGGTCGGGTTTTGAGTCTTACTCAACTTCACACCTTGCAACACAGGCAATAACTCCTACTTTGACTGTTCCATTTTGAACTACTTCAAAATCTTATCAAGGTATGTACTCATTGAAAAATCTTATCAAGCGTCTTGATCTATCTCTATAGATCTTGATGCTCAATGTGTAAGCAGCTTCACTGAGGTCTTTCTTTGAAAAACTCCTTTCAAACACTCCTTTATGCTTTCCAGAAAATTCTACATTATTTTTGATCAACAATATGTCATTCACATATACTTATCAGAAAGGCTGTAGTGCTCCCACTCACTTTCCTGTAAATACAAGCTTCACCGCAAGTCTGTATAAAACTATATGATTTGATCAACTCGTTAAAGCGTATATTCCAACTCCGAGATGCTTGCACCAGTCCATAGATGTATCACTGGAGCTTGCACACTTTGTTAGCACCTTTAGGGTTGACAAAACCTTCTGGTTGCATCATATACAACTCTTCTTTAAGAAATATCCATTTAAGGAATGCAGTTTTGACATCCATTTGCCAGATTTCATAAAATACTGCTAACATGATTCGGACGGATTTAAGCATCGCAACAGTTGAGAAAATCTCATTGTAGTTAACACCTTGAACTTGTCAAAAGCCTTTTTGTGACAAGTCGAGCTTTGTAGATAGTAACACTACTATGAGTGTCTGTCTTCCTTTTGAAGATCCATTTATTTAATATGGCTTGCCGATCATCAGGCAAGTACACCAAAGTCCATACTTTGTTCTTATACATGGATCCCATCTCAGATTTCATGGCCTCAAGCCATTTCGCGGAATCTGGGCTCATCATCGCTTCCTCATAGTTCTTAGGTTCATCATGGTCTAACATGACTTCCATAATAGGATTACCGTACCACTTTGGTGCGGACCATACTCTGGTTGACCTACGAGGTTCGGTAGTAACTTGGTCTGAAGTTTCATCATCATCATCATTAGCTTCCTCACTAATTGGTATATGAATCACTAGAACTGATTTCTCTAATGAACTACTATCCAATTCGGGAGAAGGTACAATTACCTCATCAAGTTCTACTTTTCTCCCACTCACTTCTTTTGAGAGAAACTCCTTCTCTAGAAAGGATCCATTTTTAGCAACGAATATCTTGCCTTCGGATCTATGATAGAAGGTGTACCCAACAGCTTCCTTTGGGTATCCTATGAAGATGCACTTCTCCAATTTGGGTTTGAGCTTATCAGGTTGAAGCTTTTTCACATAAGCATCACAGCCCCAAACTTTAAGAAATGAAAACTTTGGTTTCTTGCCAAACCACAGTTCATAAGGCGTCGTCTCAAACGGATTTCGATGGTGCCCTGTTTAACGTGAATGTAGCTGTCTCTAATGCATAACCCCAAAACGATAGTGGTAAATCGGTAAGAGACATCGTAGATTGCCCCATATCTAATAAAGTGCGGTTACGATGTTCGGACACACCATTACGTTGTGGTGTTCCAGGTGGCGTCAGCTGTGAAACTATTCCACATTGTTTTAAATGAAGGCCAAACTCGTAACTCAAATATTCTCCTCCACGACCAGATCGTAGAAATTTTTATTTTCTAGTTACGATGATTCTCCACTTCACTCTGAAACACTTTGAACTTTTCAAATGTTTCAGACTTGTGTTTCATTAAGTAGATACACCCATATCTGCTTAAACCATCTGTGAAGGTCAGAAAATAACAATACCCGCCACGAGCATCAACACTCATTGAACCGCATACATCAGTATGTATTATTTCCAATAAGTCACTAGCTCATTCCATTGTTCCAGAGAACAGAGTTTTAGTCATCTTGCCCATAAGGCACGGTTCGCAAGCATCAAATGATTCATAATCAAGTGATTCCAAAAGTCCATCTTTATGGAGTTTCTTCATGCGCTTTACACCGATATGACCCAAACGGCAGTGCCACAAATATGTTGCACTATCATTATCAACTTTGCATCTTTTGGCATCAATATTATGAATATGTGTATCACTATGATCAAGATTAAATAAACCATCAACATTGGGTGTATGACCATAGAAGGTTTTATTCATGTAAACAGAATAACAATTTATTCACTATCTTAGATGAATAATCGTATCGCAATAAACATGATCTAATCATATTTATGCTCAATGCAAACACCAAATAACATTTATTTAGGTTCAACACTAATCTCGGAAGTATAGGGAGTATGCGATGATGATCATATAAATCTTGGAACCACTTCCAACACACATCGTCATTTCACTCTCAACTAGTCTCTGTTTATTCTGCAACTCCTGTTTCGGGTTACTAATCTTAGCAACCGAACAAGTATCAAATACCCAGGGGCTACTATAAACACTAGTAAGGTACACATCAATAACCTATATATCAAATATACCCTTGTTCACTTTGCCATCCTTCTTATCCGCCAAATATTTGGGGTAACTCCGCTTCCGGTGACCATTTCCTTTGCAGTAGAAGCACTTAGTTTCAGGCTTAGGTCCAGCTTTGGGCTCCTTCACAGGAGTGACAACTTGCTTGCCATTCTTCTTGAAGTTCCCTTTCTTTGCCCTTTACTTGAAACTAGTGGTCTTGTTAATCATCAACACTTGATGATTTTCCTTAATTTCTACCTTCGTTGATTTCAGCATCACTAAGAGCTCGGGAATTTCTTTCGTCATCCCTTGCATATTATAGTTCATCACGTAGTTCCAGTAACTTGGTGATGGTGACTAGAGAACTCTGTCAATCACTATATTATCTAGAAGATTAACTCCCACTTGATTCAAGCGATTGTAGTACCCAGACATTCTGAGCACATGCTCACTAGTTGAGCAATTCTCCTCCATCTTTTAGGCAAAGTACTTGTCAGAGGTCTCATACCTCTTGACACGGGCCTGAGTCTGAAATACCAATTTCAGCTCTTGGAACATCTCATATGCTCGTGACGTTTCAAAAACGTTTTTGAAGTCCTGGTTCTAAGTCGTAAAGCATGGTGCACTAAACTATCAAGTAGTCATCATATTTAGCTAGCCAAACGTTCATAACGTCTGCAACTACTCCTGAAATAGGTCTGTCACCTGACGGTGCATCATGGACATAATTCTTCTGTGCAGCAATGAGGATACACTTTAGATCACGGACCCAGTCCGCATCATTGCTACTATCATCTTTCAACTTAGTTTTCTCTAGGAACATATAAAAAACATAGGGAAGCTATAACGCGAGCTATAGATCTACAACATAATTTGCAAAATACTATCAGAACTAAGTTCATGATAAATTAAAGTTCAATTAATCATATTACTTAAGAACTCCCTTTTAGATAGACATCCCTCTAGTCATATAAATGATCACGTGATCCAAATCAACTAAACCATGTCCGATCATCACGTGAGATGGAGTAGTTTTCAATGGTGAACATCACTATGTTGATCATATCTACTATATGATTCACACTCGACTTTCGGTCTTAGTGTTCCGAGGCCATATCTGCATATGCTAGGATCATCAAGTTTAACCCAAGTATTTTGCGTGTCCAAAATTGGCTTGCACCCGTTGTATGTGAATGTAGAGCCTATCACACCCGATCATCACGTGGTGTCTCAGCACGAAGAACTGTCGCAACGGTGCATACTCAGGGAAAACACTTATGTTGTAGGGTGGAAACCCTAAGAGGGATCTTTTCACACTTGGAGGGGGAAAAGGAGATGAACACCAAGAACACAATGGGGAAATCACTCCAACAATACCCAATTACACATCCACTAGAATAACACCACAAGATCCACAAGTCACAAACACAATCAAAGGAAAGATGCAATGGCAAAGTTCTTCTCACTCCTAGGAGGTGAGGTCTTGAAGATAGTCTTCTCCTTATGGAGGTCTTGAAATCCACAAGGATTCTTCCCTAAGCGGTCTTGATCCACAAGAGGGAAGGTAGAAGGAGAAAAGCTCACAAATATCTCATCTAATACTTTGCTAACCCTAAACATGGTCCTAGGTACGACTAATATATCCTTGGGGCCGAAACGGATGAAGAGGAGGCCGAAGAGGCGATCTCAGCCAACCATCCTGGGAGGCCCATGCGCACGGAGTAAGTTGGGCCCATGCCCGTGCGCCAACTCTCTGGGTAGTCCGTGGGCACGGGGTTTCGGGTGCCCATGCGCACGGGGTCACCTGGGCCTTCCAGTGTTGCTGCTGTTGCACTCCGTTTTGGTTCACGTGGCCTTGGGGTGGTCCTCCTTCTCCTTGGTGATGCTCCTGAGCTTCTTGGTGATATTCCTCTTCATACTTAAGGAGGCATAGCATATTTTGGTGAGGTAGCAACCATGTTCCATTCGTATCCGTATGCAAGTCAAGTAGGAAGGAGTTCACCTTGGTTTCCAAAGCACGTGCTCTAGATCTTGTCATAGGTCCACGTGGGGTTTGATGTGTTGGTGTAGATTCCATGGGGATGATGGAAGGATGCTCTGCATCATCTGCCCCCCCCCCCCGGGAAAGATCCGACCTCGGATCGAAAGTTTCATCACCATGGTATGGCGAGAGGTCTTTGACGTTGAAGATGTCGCTCACGTTGTACTTTTCTCCTGGGAGTTCAATCTTGTAAGCGTTGTTGTTGTAGAGTGCTAGCACCTTGAAGGGTCCATTGGCTCGAGGTAGAAGTTTGTACTTGCGTTCGTTGTGGAAGCGGTCCTTGCGAAGGTGTAGCCACACGAGATCTCCAATGTCGAATATCATGGGTTGCTTGTTGATGTTGAGTTTGGTCGCGAGTCGTTGTACTTGGCGCTCGATGGTGGTCCTTGTCTCTTCGTGCATCTTCTTGAGGTAGCTCGCGCATGCACTCGCGTCCATGTTGGTTCGCTCTTGTAGTGGAAGAGGTAAAATGTCCAATGGGGACAATGGGTTGAAGCCGTAAACGACCTCGAAGCGGGACTTGCTAGTAGTTGAATGTCTTGCACGGTTCTAGGCGTACTCGGCGATGGGTAGGAACTCCTCCCACTCCTTGATGTTCCTCTTGATCAACACGCGAAGTAGAGTGGAGAGTGTATGGTTCGTCACCTCCATTTGGCCGTCGGTTTGAGGATGGTATGTCGAAGAGAACAAGAGCTTGTTTCCGAGCTTGGCGCATAGCGTCTTCCAAAAGTAACTCAAGAACTTGACGTCGCGGTCCGAGACGATTGTCTTTGGTACTCCATGGAGTCGCAAGATTCCCCTACAAAAGAGATTGGCAATATGTGAAGCATCATCTATCTTGTTGCATGGAATGAAATGTGACATCTTAGAAAATCGGTCCACAACAACAAACACGGAATCTTTTCCATTTTGAGTTCTAGGCAAGCCAAGTACAAAATCCATGCTAATGTATTCCCAAGGTTGATAAGGAATAGGAAGAGGCATGTAAAGACCATGGGATTGAGCTTTAAACTTAGCTTTGCGACATATAGATCATCAGTTGGTGAAGTGTGAGACGTCACAGAACATCTTGGGCCAAAAGTAGTTCTTGGAGAGCATGGCGAATGTCTTCTCGTGTCCAAAGTGTCCCATGAGTCCACCTCCATGAGCCTCTTGCCAAAGGAGCAAACGAAGAGAAGACTCAGGAATGCAAAGTTTGTTAGCTCTCATAAGATAATCATCCTTGATGTAATATCGTTCCCAAGATGTATGCATCAAACACTTGGCATAAGGAGTAGCAAAGGTTGGATCATTCGCATACAAGTCTTCTATGGCTCAAAGCCAATAACATTCAACTCAAGTTAAGTGACAAGCGTGCATATGCGGGAAAGGGCATCCGCCACTATGTTTTCCTTACCCTCGATGCACTTGATCACATAGAGGAAAGACTCTATAAATTCACTCCATTTGGCATGATGCTTGTTCAATTTGGTTTGGCCTTTTAAGTACTTAAGTGTTTCATGATCAGTATGTATGACAAACTCATGCGGTCTAAGATAATGTTCCCAAACATGTAACACACGTACTAAAGCATACAATTCTTTGTCATATATGGGGTAGTTAAGTTGAGCACCGGAGAGTTTTTCACTAAAATATGCAATAGCTTGTTTTTCTTGCATCAAAACTCTGCCAATGCCATGATCGCTTGCATCGCAATGAACCTCAAAAGTTTTGTCAAAGTTTGGTCAAGCAAGAATTGGAGCATGAGTAAGCAAAGATTTGAGCTCATCAAAAGCGGTAGATTGCAAATGTCCCCAAACAAAAGGAGCGTTTTTCTTACTCAAGGCATGCAAAGGTGCGGCGATGGTGATAAAGTCTTTCACAAAGCAACAATATAAACCCGCAAGGCCAAGAAAGCTACGCACTTGCTGCAAATTGGTGGGTTGTGGCCAAGTCTTAATTGCTTCAATTTTAGATTCATCAACATGGACACCCTTTGAGGAGACAACAAAACCCAAGAAAACAAGTTTGTCAACACCAAACATGCACTTATTCATGTTGGCGTAAAGACGTTCCTTGCGAAGAGTTTGCAAAACAGCCCTAACATGATTTAGATGCTCTTTCATGGATTTGCTAAAAACAAGTATGTCATCGAAGTAGACCACAACAAACACTACAATGTAAGGACGAAGCACAAAATGCATAAGACGCATGAAAGTACTGGGAGCTTCCAATAAACCCATGGGCATAACCAACCATTCGTACAAGCCAAATTTTGTTTTGAAAGTGGTTTTCCATTCATCACCTTCTTGTATGCGGATTTGATAATAGCCACTTTTAAGATCAATTTTTGAGAAAATGGTGGCGCCGCTAAGTTCATCTAGCATATCATCTAGGCGAGGAATGGGATGCCTATAACAAATGGTGATAGCATTGATGAGCCTACAATCTGAGCACATGCGAAAACTACCATCTTGCTTGGGTACAAGTATAACCGGAATGGCACAATGGCTTAAGCTTTCACGTACATGTCCGTTGTCGATGAGTTGTTGTAATTGCCATTGGATCTCCTCAGTTTCTTTGGGGTTGACGCGGCAGGGAGCCTTGTTTGGAAGAGGTGCGCCGGGGATGTGGTCGATCCTATGTTCAATGCCACGTAGGGGAGGGAGACCGGGAGGTAGCTCATCGGGAAAGACATCCTTGAATTCCTGCAACAAGTTGGAAAACGCTAGTGGGATAGGATTAGGATTGTTAGTTTTTGGCACCTCGTCTTTGCATATGAGGACAAAGTGGATGACACTCGATGGGTTCTCACACACTTCTCTCATCTCTCTTTTTGTGGCTAGGAGGACTAAGTTTTTCTCTCTTGGCGAAGAGGCGCTCAATTTAGCTTATAGGTCTCACTTTCTGTTTGGTGGTGCACTCTCTTACTAGTATCTCCACGATGGGTGGAAGCTTGCTTGTCGGTGATCACTTGGTTTGGTGACATTGGTCGAAGCACATACTCCTTGCCTTTCATCTTGAAGCTATAGTGATTGGTACGCCCATTGTGGATGACGCCGTGGTCAAATTGCCATGGTCGACCAAGAAGGAGGTGGCAAATGGACATCGGGACGACATCACACTCCAAAGTGTCTTCATATGCTCCAATTTTGAAGGAAACTTTGGCCGTATGCTCAACTTTTATAGTTCCGGAATCGCTTAGCCATTGGACCTTGTACGGGCGCGGGTGCTTCATCTTGACCAATTGGAGCTTGGAGCGTAGTTCTTCACTTGCCAAGTTGTGACAACTACCTCCATCAATGATGACCTTGACGGACCTTCCATTGATGCCGGCCCTAGTGTGGAAGATGTGGCATCTTTGGTCTTCGTCTTGTTGATGTTGAAGAGTCAAGACTTTGGAGACAACGAGAGCGGGGCTCAAATCCTCATCATAAAAGACTTGATCATCTTCATCTTCCACTACAAAAAAATACACTTTCGTGATGATACACTAGGTCACATTTTTTGTCAGGCATGTACATCCATGATGATTTCATGACAGAATCAAGATAGTCATACCTGTGCTGTCGTAGAAGTGTTCCATGACATTACCAAAATTATCATCACGGAAGTGTCCACTTCCATGACGATAAATCGCGCGTCACAAAAGTTCTTTCGTCAAGGGTGACCGACACGTGGCATCCATCGTAACGGAATGCCGTTAAGCTATTGGGTTGGGTTTTGGATCCCATAACCCATTAACAGCTCGGACCAATGGGAAATTTCCACGTGTAAAATTCTGATTGGCCAGAGGGAACACCTGTTAGCTCGTCAGTGGGCCAGATGTCACCCGTCCATTGGAGGAGACATGCCTATGATACGTCGACACGTGGTTGGGCCCAATAGAGGCCCATATAGGTTAAAAAGGCCGGCCCAGTCAAAGGCCCGTAGTACTTAATCAGGTACTAGTGGGCCAGCCCAATAACGACCTGATTAATAAAGGCCCATTTACAGCCCGAAGCCAGATCTGGCCCGTTAATTGTTCGCCCAATATTTGGGCCCATTTATGGCCTGAAGCCAGATCTAGCCCATAAATTGTTCGCCCAATATTTGGGCCCATTTACGGCCCGAAGCCATATCTGGCCCATTAATTGTTCATCGAATATATGGGCCCAATTATAGCCTAGTGACTTTCGGCCTGTTAGAGGCCCGATGTAGACATGGGTCCATTTCAGCCCGGTGTGACTTTCGGCCTGGGAATGGCCCGTGCTACTCATGGGCCATATATGGTCCGATGGGACATCGGGCCCACTAACGGCCCATGCTAAAGGTGGCAACAGTTAAGCCCAACGTAACTTTGGGCCTGTTAAAGGCATGTCGCGTAATTTGGCCCGTTGATGCATGTACTAAGCTTTCAGCCTCTTAAAGGCCCATGATATCAGTGGGCCAACTAAGGCCCGAGATATGTTTCGGCCTGGTAACGGCCCATGATCTAACTGGGCCCAAAAAGGCCCGGTCTACATTTCAGCCTGCTGAAGGCCCGTCGACGACTAGTGAAAATTGAGGCCCAACATGCATTTCGGCCTTCTAAAGGCCCGTGGTTTCATCTGGGCCATAACAGGCCAGTACAATATTCAGCCTGTTAATGGACCAACGCTACCTGGGCCAAACTTAGCGCTGGGTCGACAACAGGCCCAACTAAAATATAGGCCGATGTAAGTTGTGGGCCTGGCGCAATGTGTGAAGGCCCCAATCATCCGGGCCCAAGAAAGATGCAGGCCGGCCCAATTGTGGCCTGCTAAAAACCAGGCCCATTAGAGTCGAATGTTTCGGCCCGGTCGACTACATTTGATTTTTTTTTCAGATAGCAAATGATGGTAGTAACTAGTAGGAATTAAGAAGAAACCTACTCTATATAATAAATAAATTACGGCATAGTAACTAAGAATAAACCTACACTATACAATAAAGGATTTAAGGTATATTAAATCCACTGGGCATCGAAGTTCGCCACCAGTGATCATAAAGCGCAACGAAGAAGCATATTACAAAAACTGGGCACCATTGCAGCATAACAAAATAATATTGAACCAAGACCACTTCCAAGACAGTTCAAGAAAGGTTAGCCTTGCGGGGGAACTACTGCGCAAGCTGCTGAGCAAGGCTGTGAGACCGGCCTAGCATGTCGGTCATAGCTTCCAGGTGTAGCTGTTTAGCGATGAGGTTCTCATTAGTGTTCTCCACAATCTTTCTTAGAGATAGGACTTCAAGTCGAAGTTGAGTTACAGAATGCCTTTCTGCTAGAACTTGGGACTGAAGAAGTCGAACTGATTCAGACAACGAATTCTATGAGCTTGTCTGACTACTAGTCTCAAGTAACTTGAACACTGCATCAAGACAAGACTTTGGGGTTGTCTCACTATCTTCAAGATGTTTTGCCTTCTTTGCTGCAATCTATGTTGGGTTTGTCTCATAGCCTTCAACAGACCTGTGCATGCCATCAGGCATATCACCCTGAAACAAAGCAGAGAGATGACAGGTTTTTCATGTGTATAAACAAAGATGATAACTGTGCTGTCAATTCCATCCAATTTCAAATTAGAAAATAAAGAGTAAGTTCAAAATATCAATAGCATAATTTGGCATTGTTCATAATGCCGGGAGCTTCACCACACTACTGGATTACCATGTCAACATAACAAGCATAGATGAAGGGCAAAGAAAATCATTGTATCTATTTTGGTTAATGTGCATGGCACGTTGTTCATATCAGCAACCACATCAGTAAGATAAAACATGAGATGACAAGGTGCAAACGTGGGCTGCTTCACCACACACTAGATTATAGATCCACAAAAACAAGCATACATGTAGGGAGTATTAAGTAATGTGCATGGTATGAATAAGGAATTTGGTTTTACAAGTAAAACTTAGATCTTACGGTTCTTGCGAACATGCATTTTGGTAGAAACGGCAAACTAAATAACAGTAAACGATAGGGAGTATGAGCAAATTAAACAACAGTTGAGGATAAAGGCTTTAGAAGGACTGACTTACATTAACAGTTAACACCGGCTTTATGATGCCCTTCTCCATGTCAAGGGAAGGATAACTCAATAATTTCAGCACAGAATATTCTTCATAAGCATTGCCTGTACTCTACATTTTGTAGACAGTAATTATAGATATGATAATACTGGAAGGGATAGAGGATAATGAAGATAAGATGCAGATTGATGCTACATAATCAACTACCAATCCCTAGAAGTATAAGCATTACAGGACAAAATGTACTGACAAGAGCAATGGGCTACACTTCTGCACTGGCATTGTCTGTGTATTCTACTAGTTGGTAAGATTAAATATAGATCTGATCTTTTTTAGTAAATGGTGGGCGAGGGAGATAAGATGCACAATGCTACACAATGAACCAATCCCTCTTCCCATAATACAAGAGTGTTTTGAACACCGGTGCACTTTACAAAACGTTCTTATATTATGGGACGGAGGGAGTAGCTGTTAATGTAAGTACAGTGATAGACCACATGCAGTCCTTACAGGAGGACTGCAGAGCTAAACCTCTTCAAAAGCATTGGGTTGATTCTAAATTTATGTAAGAGTCCATACAGATCTTATAATGTCCACCAAATGGACGATTACGAGGCTAACATGTGCAGTGATGCTACATAATCAAACAACTATGAAAGTAAGTATGGTCATACAGGGCAAGAGGTACTCACAAGAGCAATGTAGTGTGCAGTATAGTTGCGAGATTCTGTGGTCCCTTGAGAACGAATGTTCTTCTTCTAACAGTTTTCGTACAAGTGAGACATTAAGGCAAATGCAAAAATGTAGTTCAAATTGTGATGTGGTATCATAGACAGTACCTTACGCTGCAGCCGAGACCAATGTGTAACAAGATTATTCTAGTCACCGTCGGATAAATGTAGCACCGGAGAGAGGCTTGCCATCAAAGTGCACTTGCGTCAGGTAGGAACGATACTTCATCAACGAGTGCTTGAAAAGCGCAACCAACCCTTGCTCGTCGTCACAATCCAGTTTTCTCCTCGCCTATTTAAAAGAATGAAATCTTGCGTCTTCTGTCAGCAGAAACATATGCAGTAATGACCATGAATAACATTAGTACATTACTTTCGTGCAAGTTGCGGAGGAAGACTGGAAATTGTTCTGTGTCTGCGGTATAATCTTTCCATGAAGGAAAGATGCGCACAAAGTTCCTGACAACAACATAAGCTTCGTCTTCTAAACTGGGAAGAAATGGAACAGGGGTCCTATTTGCTGCAATTGGGGCTCTCTCATTCGTAAAGGGATTTGGCAACTAGATTTGGTGTACTCTTTGCTGGAATGGGGTTTTGCGTCGTAGAGCTGGTGCTATGTTAACTAGCATAATCATATTGTTTGCTGCAGTTGGGGTCTGCTAAGTTGGGGCATTAGAAATGACCAGTGTAGTAGGGCTAGAGTCTGCTAGAGTTGGGGTGTTTTGTGGGTCAGGTGATATTGCAACTACACCTAATGGGCTATTTGATTTATCAGGTGCAACTACCTTTTCCAAATACTTTGCTTGTGCTCCTCCACGATCAGCAATCACCCTCTTCCTTTTGAATGTCTGATACACAAGAACAACATTTGAATGGATAAATATGGTATGATGACAGATGGAATATGTACTGAAAATGGATAGGCAGGGTGTATTCACATACACGATGTGTAAACTAAGCTAATGGCAGTTCAACAAAGTAGAAGCAATGGAAATCATCAGTTGCAAGATATGTGCGACCAATGTAACCTTGGAAAGTTAGAGCAAGCACCTTGACGGGTGAATAAGATAGGGCATCTTCCTCTGACTCCTCCACTAGGGAGCTACATTGACTTAGGTCTCCCTCTAGCTCAGAATCATTGTTAGGATCATATTCTGAGCATGAATCTGTAGGTGGAGAGCGTTTGCATTGCATTGCATCTAGACTTGATTTCAGTCCCTTAATGCCAAGTTTGACAGCCATGACATTGTTCTGCTTTATTCTTTTTATGCGTGCAAGCTCATAATCATTATGATGCTGTTCAGAATCTGAGATTCATGAAAACATAAAAAGTAGTCAGATTATCTATGGAATGCATTGCGGATTCAACTCAAAGAGTGTCTCCCTATAAACCCCTGCATATGCAAAGTTCACCCCCAACCGTGCTGACCAGACCACACATAGAAATACAAACCCCTTATGTGTCTATAATAGGCAGACACACATTTCAAAACTGAAGTAGGAACATTAGAATCATATGAAATTCGTATTTGAACAAATAAACTAAGGAATTATGAGTGGCATAATGTTTAGCTTCAAGGGTGGAGTGTTGGTAGTGCGACACAAAGCAAGTAGGCAGATTGTATTCCATGTAAAAGATCGAAACCTATGTAAAAGATGGAAATGACACTTTCTTTCTATACAATGCAGTGTTCGTTGCCAACACAGGATGGAAGAGATCACATAGAGAAATACTATTCACTCATGTCTACGGTTCTAGTATTTAGAAACAGGGTGGTCCACCCTAAAAGAATATTGACAACAAATATGACAAGGCAAGCATAGATGTAGTGAATCAATCATTTACTTGCGAGCTTACTAGGACAAGTATGCAGAATTGTAACTGCAGTAAGAGACCATCCAAAATCTGAATGAAGAAGTTTGTCTAGCACTTATTGTTTGCAACTAATCGACATGAATAATTGGATATTATATCAAATGAGTAAGAAAGACAAGTAAAATTGTCAACAAACCTGGCTTGCAGTAGTAATCTGGGTCAATGTCACTATGACCAACAATCCAAAATGACTAGTGTCTATTTCGAGGGCCGGAATTTTGAAAACCCTGTGAACTTTACAAGTACTAAAGATTACCGAAATACATCTGAACCATTAACTGTAGGTAGCACTGAGCACACAACAAACCCTAATGACAGTCCTGCCTAATGAGTAATGAATCAATTAGAAAATGGATGATGAGGAGTAGCTGTTGAGTGTTGAGGACGTATCTCAGGATAAATCAGGTTGGCTTGGTGGGTGCTGCACGCCTTGCTTCCTCCCACGCACAAAATATATCTACACGTCTGTGACTGGATCATCTCTCAAGCTCTATCTTACATCCCTCACCCTTACCAAAAGCTCAATCGGACAATATCTCTCCAGAGCATATATATATATATATATATATATATATATATATATATATATATATATATATATCTGTTCAATGAATGTCGGACCACACTCACTTTGTCTCTCTATCTATATGTCTCTCGATTGACCTCGCTTTCTCACACCGTATCTTCCACGCATTGAAGCTACCTCTCCATCCCTCGCAAAGCAGTGGCTTTTTACATTGCGAGGGGCACTCCAACCTTGGATTAATTTGTGTAGGCATTTATTCCGGTCGGTTTAGATTATATTTTCGTAGTATTCGGCCCACAACTACTCCAAACACAGTTGCAACCCCCGCAACTCCCCTAGTTGATTTCCCTCTGGCTCGGTCATCGCTCTCTCGCACGTCCTTTCTCGCCTTCAACGTCGCACCATGGTATTATTGCAAAAAACTTGTTGTTCTCTTTAATTATTATAAATAAGCTACAAAACTACACACTGATAGTCCACTTGGAATGGAACAAATTTCGACCCACAAATTAAAGTGCTACAAACTACACACTGAGGGCCCACATGTCATGAAACAAGTTTGGACCTATATACAAAATAAAAAATAAAGGACGAGGATCGAACATGCGACCAGGGCCTTCAAGCCGCACGTCAATAGACAACATATGTAGAACAGCAATGTTTGTTGTACCCCCCCCCATTGTTCACATAATGTTTTTATATTACCACAGCCTATTTAATGGATAACATGTAATATTATTTTTAGTACTATTCGCCTTCACTTACTGGTGGGTTCCATGTGTGCTCTCTCTCTCTCCTCCCCTTCTACGTTTAGATGCACGGGCAAACACGAAGAACTCGCGGGCGATGTTGCCGTTGACCATATCTGGACGCGTTCACAAGTTACGACACCAGTTTCATGTACTAGCAGCACTAGTTAGTGTGTACGTGCAATGCACGTTAATTTGGAAGTATATTAAGTGCATGCGGATATTAAGTAGGATATTATTTGCATGTTATTATGTGATTAGCACTATTTTTAGCATGAAATTAACTACACGCTAAACGTGTTGAGCGCTCGACATTGAAGCAGTCTAGGTCGTTGGATGGCAAGGAATACATGTGGCTTGATGACGTTTTATATTTAATTTGATACGGCTCTAGCAGAACATTCAATCGATCAAACCATAGGTTTCGTTTAGTCTACCTCCGACTTTAAATTATACGACGATCGATATAAAATAAACGGAAATGATAAACGTTTGGATTTTAAGCATGGCAATCCAAAGTTTTTTCATGGCAAATTTAGATTACACGGCAGCAGCGGGGGCGTCTTGCGGTGGGAAGCGGCTCCTCTGCCGTGCTCTGTGTGTCGTCGGGTGATGTCTACTACACAACCTTCTTCTTGTAGATGTTGTTGGGCCTCCAAGTGCAGAGGTTTGTAGGACAGTAGCAAATTTCCCTCAAGTGGATGACCTAAGGTTTATCAATCCATGGGAGACGTAGGATGAAGATGGTCTCTCTCAAACAACCCTGCAACCAAATAGTAAACAGTCTCTTGTGTCCCCAACACACCCAATATAATGGTAATTTGTATAGGTGCACTAGTTCGGCGAAGAGATGGTGATACAAGTGCAATATGGATAGTAGATATGGGTATTTGTAATCTGAAATTATAAAAACAGCAAGGTAACTAGTGATTAAAGTGAGCACAAACGGTATTGCAATGATAGGAAACATGGCCTAAGGTTCATACTTTCACTAGTGCAAGTTCTCTCAACAATAATAACATAATTGGATCATATAACTATCCCTCAACATGCAACAAAGAGTCACTCTAAAGACACTAATAGGGGAGAACAAACAAAGAGATTATGGTAGGGTATGAAACCACCTCAAAGTTATCCTTTTTGATCTATCTATTCAAGAGTCTATAGTAAAATAACATGAAGCTATTCAACCAACACAAAGTACTTCAAAGAGTGCCCCAAAGTTTCTACCGGAGAGTCAAGACGAAAACATGTGCCAACCCCTATGCATAGGTTCATGGGCGGAACCCGCAAGTTGATCACCAAAACATACATCAAGTGGATCACGTGAATATCCCATTGTCACCACAGATAAGCATGGCAAGACATACATCAAGTGTTCTCAAATCCTTAAAGACTCAATCCGATAAGATAACTTCAAAGGGAAAACTCAATCCATTACAAGAGAGTAGAGGGGGAGAAACATCATAAGATCCAACTATAATAGCAAAGCTCACGGTACATCAAGATCGTGCCATAGAGAGAACACGAGAGAGAGAGAGAGAGAGAGAGAGAGAGAGAGATCAAACACATAGCTAATGGTACATACCCTCAGCCCCGAGGGTGAACTACTCTGTCCTCATCATGGAGAGCGTCGGGATGATGAAGATGGCCACCGGTGAGGGATCCCCCCCTCCAGCAGGGTGCCGGAACGGGCTCCCGAGAGGTTTTTGGTGGCTACAGAGGCTTGCGGTAGCGAAACTCCCGATCTATCTTCTTCTTCGATGGTTTTAGGGTATATGGGAATATATAGGCGAAAGAAGTTGGTTGGGGGAGGCTCGAGGGGCCCACGAGATAGGGGGCATGCCCTCCTATCTCCTGGCCTCCTCGAAGCTTCCCTAGCTTGTACTCCAAGTCTCCCGGATCGTCCTCGTTCCAAAAATCACGCTCCCGAAGGTTTCATTCCGTTTGGACTCCGTTTGATATCCCTTTTCTTTGAAACACTGAAATAGGCAAGAAAACAGCTATATGGGCTGGGCCTCCGGTTAATAGGTTAGTCCCACAAGTAATATAAAAGTGTATAATAAAGCCTGTAATCATTCAAAACAGATAATAAAATAGCATGAATGCTTCATAAATTATAGATACGTTGGAGACGTATCAACATCCCCAAGCTTAATTCCTGCTCGTCCTCGAGTAGGTAAATGATAAAAGAAAGAATTTATGAAGTGTGAATGCTAGCAGGTGCACAAGTTTGATCAATGATAATTTCAATCACCTTTTCTAGCATGATTATATGTCATAACAATAGTTCATCTCATAAAACTTCTTAAGATCAAGTAACAAGCTATTCACATGTTAAATCATAGACCATAAACTTTCTTGAAAACTAGCAAACTTCATTCTCAGTCATCAAACAATTGCAATTCATCTTATTTTCAGGAAGGGTCTATGTCAGAGCTTTGATTTAGCAAACTCCACATACTCAACTACCATATAGTCTTCTACAATTGCTAACACTCACGCAATACTTATGGGTATGAAGTTTTAATCGAACATTGAGAAAGATAGGGGCTTATAGTGTTGTCTCTCAACGTATTCACCTTTGGGTGATGTCAACAATAATAGTTCATGCTAACTTACATCCAATTGGATATATATATCAGGATCTTTCCAACACGAGGTGCTTGCCAAAGGATAAAATGAAAAAGGGAAAGGTGAAGATCACCTTGACTCTTGCATAAAGTAAAAGACATAAAGTAAAATATAGGCCCTTCGCAGAGGGAAGCAGAGGTTGCCATGCGCTTTTATGGTTGGATGCACAAAATCTTAATACAAAAGAATGTCACTTTATATTTCCACTTGTATATGGACATTTATTATGCAGTCCGTCGCTTTTATTGCTTCCATAACAAGATCGTATAAAGCTTATTTTCTTCACACTAATAGATCATACATATTTAGAGAGCAATTTTTATTGCTTGCACCGATGACAACTTACTTGAAGGATCTTACTCAATCCATAGGTAGGTATGGTGGACTCTCATGGCAAAAACTGGGTTTAAGGATATTTGGAAGCACAAGTAGTATCTCTACTTGGTGCAAGAAATTTTGGCTAGCATGAGGGGGAAAGGCAATCTCAACATGTTTGAATGATCCATGACAATATACTTTAACTAAGATGTGAGAAAACATAACCCATTATGTTGTCTTCCTTGTCCAACATTAACTCTTTAGCATGTCATGCTTAATGAGTGCTCTCAATTATAAAAGATGTCTAGGATAGTAATTTATATGTGAAATCTCTCTTCCTTTAATATTCTTTCATGAATTGTTCAAATGACCAATACAATGCTTGCTAACCTTCAATAAATTTACAACCTCTACTTCTTAGATGCGAAGTCATTACTCCCCATGGGATAAGCAAATGAGAGATATATAATTTCAGATTTATGACATTCAACCATTTACTCATAGGATATAACTGAAGCACACGAGTAAATGAAAAACTACTCCAAAAAGATATAAGTGAAGATCAATGAGTAGCTAAATAATTATGCAACCATGTGAAGACTCTCTCTCATTTAAGAATTTCAGATCTTGGTATTTTATTCAAACAGCAAGCAAAGCAAAATAAAATGACATTGCAAGGATAGCACAACTCATGTGAAGAAGCAAAAACTTAGGCTCAACTGATACTAACCGATAGTTGTCGAAGAAGAAAGGTGGGATGCCTAACGGGGCATCCCCAAGCTTAGATGCTTGAGACTTCTTGAAATATTATCTTGGGGTGCCTTGGGCATCCCCAAGCTTGAACTTTTGTGTCTCCTTAATTCCTCTCATATCATGATTTCTCTTTTTATCAAAAGCTTCATCCACAACAAACTCAACAAGACCTCATGAGACAGGTTAGTATAAACCAATGCAAAACCTTATCATTTTATACTGTAACAAATCACTAAAATTATTATTCAACATTTCATACTAAATTCCTCTGCATATTTAATACTCCTATCCTCAAATAGAACCATTAAACAAGCAATCATATGCAAACAATGCAACCATAACATCAATCTTCCAAAACAGTATAGGCTGTAAAGAATGCAAGATTCATCATACTTACCTAACTCCAAAAATTATGAGAAAAATACTATGATGTAGAAGATTTATTAGAGCTCAATATGCAAAAAGATTCAACATTATACCATTCTCTGACTTTTCTAGGGAATTTTTGCAACTGCAGTAAACTTTATGTTTTCAAACAGCAACATGTATACTAGCCGAATAAGCATGGTAAAGGCTATCCTTGACATTTTATTGAAAATATAGATGCAAAAAATTATCCTAGATAATATAAAGCAAATAATAGCAACAGAAAATGACGCTCCAAGCAAAACACATATCATGTGGTGAATAAAAATATAGCTCCAAGTAAAGTTACCGATGAACAAAGACGAAAGAGGGAATGCCTTCTGGGGCATCCCCAAGCTTAGGCTCTTGGTTGTCCTTTAATATTACCTTGGGGTGCCTTGGGCATCCCCAATCTTAGTCTCTTGTCACTCCTTATTCCATAGTCCATCGAATCTTTACCCAAAACTTGAAAACTCCACAACACGAAACTCAAATCAAAACTCGTAAGCTCCATTAGTATAAGAGAATAAAACCACCACTTAGGTACTGTTGTGAACTTATTCTAAATTCATATTGGTGTTAAACCTACTGTATTCCAACTTCTCTATGGTTCATACCCTCTGATACTACTCATAGAATCATAAAAATAAGCAAACAACACATAGAAAACAGAATCTGTCAAAAACAGAATAGTCTGTAGTAATATGTATCATTCGAATACTTCTGTAACTCCAAAAATTCTGAAATAAATTGGTGGACCTGAGACATTTTCCTATTAATCATCTGCAAAAATAATCAACCTAAAATCACTCTCCAGTAAAAAATGGCAGCTAATCTCGTGAGCGCTAAAGTTTCTGTTTTTTACAGCAAGATCACAAAGACTTCACCCAAGTCTTCCCAAAGGTTCTACTTGGCACAAACACTAAATAAAACATTAAAACACATCTAAACAGAAGGTAGATGCAAAATTTATTACTAAACAGGAACAAAAAGTAAGAAACAAAAATAAATTGGGTTGCCTCCCAACAAGCGCTATCATTTAACGCCCCTAGCTAAGCATGATAATTTCAATGATGCTCACATAAAAGATAAGAATTGAAAAATAAAGAGATCATCATGAAGAATATGACTAGAACATTTAAGCCTAACCCACTTCCTATTCATAGGGATTTTGTGAGCAAACAATTTATGGGAACGACAATCAACTAGCATAGGAAGGCAAAACAAGCATAACTTCAAGATTTTAAGCACATAGAGAGGAAACTTGACATTATTGCAATTCCTACAAGCATATGTTCCTCCCTAATAATAATTTTCAGTAGCATCATGAATGAATTCAACAATATAACTAGCACCTAAAGCATTATTTTCATGATCTACTTGCATAGAAAATTTACTACTCTCCACATAAGCAAAATTCTTCTCATTCAGAATAGTGGGAGTATCATAAGAGACTTGAATACTATAAATTGTTTCCACATTAAAAGAGTAATGTTCATAAAAAGGGTAATCATAATCATGACAAGTTTTATAAATATAATCATCACTACTTTTTATAGCATAAGTTTCATCACAATAATCATCATAAGTAGCAACTTTGTTCTCATCATAATCGATTGAAACCTCTTCCAAGATAGTGGAATCATCACTAAATAAAGTTGACACTCTTCCAAATCCACTTTCATATTCATCACAATAAGATTCAACATCTTCCAAAATAGTGGGATCACTACTTCCTAAAGTTAACACTCTTCCAAACCCACTTTCATCAATATAATCATCATAGGTAAGAGGCATGCTATCATCATAACAACTTTGCATATCAAAACTTGGGAGGCTAAAATTATCATCTTCATTAAACGTAGCATCCCCAAGCTTGGGACAAACATTAATTTCAGCAAATATATTCTCAAATATGTCATCCTCATCAAACATATCTTCCCCAAGCTTGGGCCTTTTCATATCATAAGCATAATCACACTCATCATTAATAGTATGGATAGCACCAATAGTATAGCAATTATCATCACAATGAGTAGTAGGAGCAACATTATTTGGGAGGGATACCTTTTTACCTTTGTTGCTCCTTCTTTTCTTTTTCTTCTTCACATTATGTGTGGGTTCAATCTTCTTCTTTGAGCTCCTTATTGATGAGATTAGTTGAATAGAAAGCTCCTCCTCATTACCTGATTCATCATAAGAAATAATAGGAGGACATTGGGAAGTCTCTTCCCTTTCATTAGTATTCTCATCATCTTCTATTTGCTTTTTTTTCTTTATGTAATTGGCAATATAAGGATTTTCAATGCAATTCACCGCACAATACATATAAATTTCCTCTAGATCAAACTCAAGAAGGTTATAACAGGCAAATCCTGGAAGAAATTTAGTTAAACCTTTCATTTCTTCGTAACCCATAAGCAAACTAAGTTCATTATAATGTGCAAGGGTGATCAAATCATCACAATTTTTGGACACGATTTGATCATGAAACAATTTGCATCGGAGATGTAAATGACCACTTTCATTGCAAAGTTCACAAGTACGGCGAAGGAAATATAAATTTTCAGCACTCTCCCTTAGCCTTTCTTGCAAAAATTTAGTTTCTACATTCTTATGCCTCTTGCAATATCTATCTTCTCTATTTGGTGTATCTATGCAAACCCAATGCTCTCCACAAAAATCGACATGCTTATAAGAGACATTTTCATCATAACTAGTGCAATCATCATTAGTACTATGGATATTCAAGGAGTTCATACTAACAACAGTGCAATCATGCTCATCATTCAAAGTATTAGTACCAAGCATTTTAATGCATTCTTCTTCTAGCAATTGAGCACAATTTTCCTTTCCATCATTCTCATGAAAGATATTAAAAAGATGAAGCGTATGAGACACACTCAATTCCATTTTTTGTAGTTTTCTTTTATAAACTAAACTAGTGATAAAACAAGAAACAAAAAGATTTGATTGCAAGATATAAAGATATACCTTCAAGCACTCGCCTCCCCGGCAACAGCGCCAGAAAAGAGCTTGATGTCTACTACACAACCTTCTTCTTGTAGACATTGTTGGGCCTCCAAGTGCAGAGGTTTGTAGGACAGTAGCAAATTTCCCTCAAGTGGATGACCTAAGGTTTATCAATCCATGGGAGGCATAGGATGAAGATGGTCTCTCTCAAACAACCCTGCAACCAAATAGCAAAGAGTCTCTTGTGTCACCAACACATCCAATACAATGGTAATTTGTATAGGTGCACTAGTTCGGCGAAGAGATGGTGATACAAGTGCAATATGGATAGTAGATATGGGTATTTGTAATCTGAAATTATAAAAACAACAAGGTAACTAGTGATAAAAGTGAGCACAAACGGTATTGCAATGATAGGAAACAAGGCATACTTTCACTAGTGCAAGTTCTCTCAACAATAATAACATAATTGGATCATATAACTATCCCTCAACATGCAACAAAGAGTCACTCCAAAGACACTAATAGCAGAGAACAAACGAAGAGATTATTGTAGGGTAGGAAACCACCTCAAAGTTATCCTTTTTGATCTATCTATTCAAGAGTCTGTAGTAAAATAACATGAAGCTAGAGACTTGTGGTCTTAGTCCTGGGGTTCTACAGATTATACTGCACGAAGGTTTTATAAATTCTGCATCAGGGATGTCAAAGCCCATAAAACATACCATTGGCTATGGATATCCAAAGTTACTATCAAGATAAAAGTTTTCGGTTGGCTTCTCCTTTCTGACCGCCTCAACACAAGATAAATGCTCAAAAGAAGGCACTATAATGTGGGAGATGACCTAACCTGCCTCCTTTGTGGTCAAGCAGAAGAAGATGTGGACCACATGATCCTGAACTGCCCATTCAGCAAGTATTGTTGGTCAAAACTTGGGATGAACCCTGAACATCACACCACGCGGCTGACTTGGTTGGAAAGGGCCAAGCTTAATTGGAACAAACCTATGTTCATGGAGGCCTTTCTACAAGCATCTTGGAGTATATAGAAGGAGAGGAATGACAAACTTTTTAGAAACATCAACCCCTCCTACAATTCTTGTCTAGCTAGATTTCAAACAGACTTTAGCTTGCTACATTATAGGGTGAAAGATAACATGAAGGACTTTATCTTTCTACTTTTAGACTCCCTACCTTCTGACTAGTTTTGCTTCTTAGTCTTACCTCCCCCATAACCACAAAGTGGTAAGGGGTGCACTCTTTATAGCTCTTGTACAATGTACAATGTAACATTTTGAAAAGTAATATATCACAGTGGGAGCCTCTCCCACTGTCATAGGTTTCAAAAAAAATAACATGAAGCTATTCTTTCCGTTCAATCTATCATAGAGTTCATACTAGAATAACACCTTAAGACACAAATCAATCAAAACCCTAATGTCACCTAGATACTCCATTGTCACCTCAAGTATCTGTGGGCATGATTATACGATATGCATCACACAATCTCAGATTCATCTATTCAACCAACACAAAGTACTTCAAAGAGTGCCACAAAGTTTCTACCGGAGAGTCAAGATGAAAACGTGTGCCAACCCCTATGCATAGGTTCATGGGCGGAACCCACAAGTTGATCACCAAAACATACATCAAGTGGATCACGTGAATATCCCATTGTCACCACAGATAAGCACGACAAGACATACATCAAGTGTTCTCAAATCCTTAAAGACTCAATCCGATAAGATAACTTCAAAGGGAAAACTCAATCCATTACAAGAGAGTAGAGGGGGGAGAAACATCATAAGATCCAACTATAATAGCAAAGCTCGCGATACATCAAGATCGTGCCATAGAGAGAACATGAGAGAGAGAGAGATCAAACACGTAGCTACTGGTACATACCCTCAGCCCCGAGGGTGAACTACTCCCTCCTCATCATGGAGAGCGCTGGGATGATGAAGATGTCCACCGGTGAGGGATCCTCCCCTCCAGCAGGGTGCCGGAACGGGCTCCCGAGAGGTTTTTTGTGGCTACAGAGGCTTGCGGCGATGGAACTCCCGATCTATCTTCTTCTTCGATGGTTTTAGGGTATATGGGAATATATAGGTGAACGAAGTCGGTCGGGGGAGGCTCGAGGGGCCCACGAGACAGGGGGCGTGCCCTCCTATCCCCTGGCCTCCTCGAAGCTTCCCTGACTTGTACTCCAAGTCTCCCGGATCATGTTCGTTTCAAAAATCGCGCTCCCGAAGGTTTCATTCCGTTTGGACTCCGTTTGATATCCCTTTTCTTTGAAACACTGAAATAGGCAAGAAAATAACAATATGGGATGGGCCTCTGGTAAATAGGTTAGTCCCAAAAGTAATATAAAAGTGTATAATAAAGCCCGTAATCATTCAAAATAGATAATAAAATAGCATGAATGCTTCATAAATTATAGATACGTTGGAGACGTATCATCGGGCCACTGACCGACGGCGACGGCAACGTCTTGCGCCGTTGTTGGCGTACTCCTCGACGTTGGCCTAGCTTCAAGGAAGGCCAAAATGTTCTGGACTTCGGAGCGAGTCAACTGGCAGGAGGAGGCGACTGGCGTTGGTGCAAGGAAGCGGTCGACGGTGACCATCCATGCCGCTGAGGGGTGCACTGGCACCCGTGCGGGGATAGGCGCTGTCAACGGCACGGCGGAGACATTCGTGTGCACGGGCACCGGCACGGGCGTACACGTCAGTGCACGCGCAGGCGCATGCGCTGGCAGGTGCACGGGCACGCATGTCAGTGCATGCGCAGGCGCTTGCGCTGGCAGGTGCACGGGCACCGGCACGGGCGTGCGCGTCAGTGCATGCGCAGGCGCATGCGCTGGCGGGTGCATGGGCGCGTGAAATTCGGCGGGGACCTCGTGGAACCCCGTGGGATCAAGCTCGGCAACAATGTGCGGCTCCCAGCCCATCAATGCCACGGGGATGGGCGCTGGCGCGGTCGGGATGACGGGAGCCAGAACAGGAGCGGGGACAGGCGCGGCGTCTTCCTGCAAGGCCAGTTCAAGCTTGTCCCAAAGCGCCTTATGTTCTTGAGACTCCAGCTAGGTGTCTTCCTCAGGAAACTGGAAGAATAAGGGCAGACCATCGTGATGCGGCATGGCATATGTTTAGGTCAGGCTAGTTGGAGGTAGAAAACAGGAGAATCAGAGAGGAAGAGAGAAGATTGTAGCGATACCGGGTAGTGCGGGGTTGATTTTAAACTGCGGCGCCGGTGACATTAAAAGTGGGAGCAGTTGGGACAAAGGTGGGCGGCGGAGCCTGGTCAATGGGCTCGCCTCCCGGTGAGCCTACACAGCGGTCTGCTCGCATGCCTCCCTGTCAGCCGGCGCAGCGGTCTGCTCGCACGCCTCCCGTCGACTCACACGCTTGCTCGGACGGCACCTGCCGATGAGAAGCGGGGACTCGTGGCGGCACCTAAACGCTCATGGTTCCAATAGTGAAAGCGTTCGCCTTAATGTGACATGTCTTTGTTCCAAAATACCTTGGCTCTTCATTTGTGCAACTTGTCATAAGCAGCTTGTCTCAAATTGAAGAAAAAACTTAAGAAGTAATATTTGTGCCATATCACGTGACCATGCTCAGTTTCAAGAATTTATGCTCTCTTTTGGATTTTCTGAAATTTAAGATTCAGGATTCAAAACAATATCATAACCTGCATCATGCAATAAATTTTCAAGTCGTACATCTGTCATGTTGTATTTCTTAAGAAAGGAATTGGTCAAACATTTTGCTTAGTTAGACTTCAGACAAGTTATATATGCAGAGTAAAAGGATAATCCCTCCGTACCAGCGCATTGCCTGATATATTAACTCAAGTACTAGGCACGAACAAACGGGCTCAATTCTGTCCTCATCCTAGTGTAGTAGTAGTAGTACTAGGCAATGCAGTTGACGGGTGACCTTGACGAGCGGCGACCGAGGGAATTGAACCGTGCTCGGCACGGTAGGTAATGTTGTCTAGTTACTAAAGCATCCCTCCGTTGTTCATCGGTAGTCATTATGGACCGAGGACATGAGGGGAATTTCCTAGGGCTGGAATTCTGGCCGCCAGATATTTCGATTTGAAACGCTGAGGCTCGACTAGTTGGGGTTGCCTAATGTGCGTACCATGCACTCCACCAAAGGACACGAGCTAGGTTTTTTTTAGGATCAACACGAGCCAAGGTCTAGCTGGTACGCCGTTGGGTCCTACCATTAGAGAATACAAAAGGAATCTTTTAAAATGCCGAACGAATCTATGTGTATTACAATGCCCGTATTTTCCTTGCAAATACTAATCTCAACGTGGTAATTGACTTATGACGAGTTGTTGAATTAGAGTGAGTTTGTGATATAGTGATCTCAACATAGATTTCACATTTCATGGTATCCCTAGTAAGTTTTCCAATGCAAATTCAAATTTAAAAGATGAACAATATGGAGGTGAGAAAACTTTCTATGTATCAAGCATATGACCACACACACACACACAGAGAGAGAGAGACACACACGCACGAACACAACAACAATTCAATAAGTATAGTGCATCTATTTTTCCAAACCATGCATGTATGACACGAATTAAAAAATACTCCTTCTATTCCTAAATATTAGTCTTTTAGAGAGTTCAACAAGTGACTACATACAGAGCAAAGTGAGTGAATCTAGACTCTAAAATATGTCTATATAGATCTGTATGTGCCAGTCCATTTGAAATCTCTAAAAAGACTAATATTTAGGAATGAAGGGAGTAAAATGTAAGACATGCATGGTCCTCAGTTCAATATTTAAAATGAACATGAAACTGAAACATGAATATTAAGTCTAGTACTACAGTACATGCAAATGTTGTGTTTAGGCGGAGCTATGATTGTCGGGGGTCAACCCCTCGACCTTAGATAAAATTGTGGAGCTCTGTTTAGGGTTGTTTAGATTATATTTTTCCCCACCATCCCAACCACTAATTGGTTGTGCACCCCCACCCCTCCTCCCCAGGAGAATATCATGTGCCCCCATACCTTAGATGCTATATGCCGATACGAGTTGCTTGGAGCTTGTAGATCTGATATATAGTAGCTCACATGATGTGTCTTAATATTTTTCGAGGAAACCTTGATGAGTTTGAGAATTGCACACAATTTGTACAAAAACTACTCAGATGCCCTTGGATCCCATATCCAACGACCTCGAAGCTTGTATCACCGTAGCATGTAAGATGGAGGAGGACATCATATTCTCCTGTATGTAAGAATATCATGTGCTACCACACCTTAGATGCTTTGGTGATACAAGCTCTTCGGAGCCGTTGGATTTGTGACCCAACACCTCCTCGGTGGTTCGAATGGTATTTTGCAGAAAAGCCCCAAAAGAGTTCAGCCACTTCTTACAAGCACAAAGACTGCTCAAATGCCATTGGATCTCAGATAAAACAACCTCGAAGCTCGTATCACCGTAGCATCCAAGCTGCGATAGCACCTTATGTTTTCTCGCACGGGAGAATATGAGGTGCTCCCTCACCATAGATTCTATGGTGATACGAGTTCACTGAGATCTAACGGCCCACAATAGGAGGTTTGAATGTTTTTGCAATATACGGCTGAGAGAGTTTGGGAAATGCGTAGAAAGTACAAGTACTATGCATGTGCCATCTGATCACTGATCATACGACCTAGATGCTCATATCACCGTAGCGGGTAATTAAGCTACGGGGAGCACCTAATATGAGCAACTGGGAGCCATTGGATCAAAGATGCAGCGGCACACACGAGGCCTGAATGTTTTATTTGCAAAAAAACCTTTGGAGAGTTTGGAAATTGCGCATAATTACAAAGACTACTCCCAAGCCATTGGATTTCACTTCCAACGGTGTAAAAACTCGTATCACCATAGCATCTAAGCTGCAGGGTGGATGTGATATTCTATGACACTGTCATTTTTGTTCGTAAACTTGCAAAATACGTGTAACTCATGTCGTTACTTGTCTAACCGTGCAAAGTGTTTGTTCAAAAAAAACCATCCTACACTGAAATATCGGAACAACACACGGGGGTCCCACTTGTCATTAATCAAATTTGGACCTAAAACCAACAAATCTGAAAGATGAGATTCGAACTGGGAACCTGGACTACAAAGCGTAAGTTGATAGCCTGAAACAACAACGGTTGTTGGATTTGTCCCATAACTTGATTTTATACAGTATTACGTTGAGTAGAGTAGAGGGAGTGCCTCGTCAACACGTGCATGACCGTTGACTCACTTACTGGTGGGTCCCAGGTCTGCGATCTCAATCTCTCTTCTCTCCATCGTCTAACCTTTGCACGTGCACACACGAAGAGCGGCGCTAGCTTGCCGTGCTGTTATTACAACTAAAAAGAGCTTGGAAAATAGAAGAATCACCTAGAACAAGAGACGTTGTGGCTGGTTGAGATGGAGCTAACCACATCTATCCTCCATGCCACGTTTGCATGATGAAGCTGTGTGGCTAGTGGGGTTTTTTCGACTGACTGGCTGGGTCCCGAGGTCGAACCATAGGTACTACGTCTGATACAATATATTTTTACAAGCACATTTTTCCTCCATGCTGAGACATGGCACACCCTACCGCGCGGTTTCGGGGTCCTCCCGGGTGGTGCACGCATACATTCTTCCTGATGTGGGACGCCCTACCGCGTGTTTTCTGGGTCCTCCTCGGTCATAGCGCCGAAGCAAGTAAATGAGTCGTCAAATCACGAAAGACCACCTTTCCCGCCGAGTACATCAGTGAAGCATGGTGGCTAGCTAGTTGGGCTAGTTCGACAGATTAGCTAGGCCGCCACCACATTTGTTTTTTCACCCCTTTTTTATCTACTTGCCGGCAGGTAAATTTAAATATCCACCGCAGCGTTGCTCTGGTGTTTGGGTGCGGCATGATTTTTCATTTTTTGATTGAAGGGAGCAGGCATGGCAGGATTTTTAATTTTTTTATTGACGGGAGCAGGCGCGGCAGCAATTAGTCATGATGACTCCGCCTATAAAACCCACTGCTCCCTGATGTGAGAAGTCGTCGACTGGTGTTTTACCGTGGTGAAAACCAAAAGATTCCCTGCTCCTCGGCTGGCTCCCTCCGTCTTCCCATAGATTGCATTGCCTTTCAGCCGTTTCGCCCCCTTTGCTTCCTCTCCCCATTGCTTCTACCTGGTCCCATGGTGGCGCAGCAGATCACGGAGTCCGAGGTGAGGCGCCTGACACAGGAGCTCCATGCCAAGGATGCAGAGCTCAGGGCCAAGGATGTGGAGCTCCGTGAGCTCAAGGAGGAGAGGAGTGCCATGCTCCTACGTTATGTGCGGGAGTTCACGGAGCTTCAAAAGCGGCAGGCGTCCACCACAAAGATGTTCCAGGCGTCAGCGGCGTTGCTGCAGGAAGTGGGAGATACGATAGGCCATCAGGGGAACCGGCTGGAGCACGAGCGGGCCGATCATGATGAGGTCCAGGATCGCCTCAGCCACTTGTGGTGAACCAAGTTGCCACACACGTGTTGCGGCTGCGTGATGCCTACCGTCGTGCCAGCGCGATGATGCCGGCCATCGGGCTAAACCCGTTCGACCACCTATATCTTCGAGGAGCTGAGCCATCTCCGCGCGATGGTGCCGGCTGAGCTAGACAAGGAGGGGTTGCAGGCTGCCGTCGTCGTTGCCGGACGAATCCTTTCAAGGCTCCGTCACCGGAATCCATTCGTGCCATTGGACGCCATCTTTGACGAGCTGGCTCCCGTCGACCGGGAGTGGGCTCTGTGGGCGGTTGCACCCTGCATCACCAATGCCATGCGCCTCGAGAAGCAGAGGGACTTCGGTGGTGTTTAGGCATCCTCTGCATGGGCATATTCATGTCTCGGTGCAACATGACCGTTGGATCAAACTCAGACGGTGCAGATCAGTCACTGTAGCACAAAGCGTGTGGGTGTGTTTGGTTGCATTCTCATCTCAATATAGTTGTTTCCTCTTCGTGTATTTTGTTAACCTACTAGTGTGGACTCATGCACCCTTCATGCACTCTGCCAAACACCCAAAGTGGGTTGAGAAGGGAACTTTTGCTCCCATCCCGTGCACCCTTCATACACCCTGCCTAACACTATTCGTGCTTCATATGGTTCATGTTTCATGGAGTACCGTGGCACCATACTCTCCGTGCGCTGTAGACCTAGTTCTGTTAACATTGATCTCACCGTTCATTCTCGACCGGACAGTCGAAAAAGCGGTACTATGTTACATATAGATATAGTTGACATGCGCACAACATCATTTGTTATCGTTATATCTTACTACACTAGCAACAAGATTATGTAGTACTGACGTATGAACCACTGCACGTGCCTAGTAGTAGGAGCACTGTGTATGTTCAAGTGGCTGCCGTGTTTCGCACTCCTCCGTCGTAAGAGTGGAAACGCTTGCTGTAATCATTTTTTTTCTTCAGAAAAACGGTGGACACGCTCTACCGTGCGGGTCCTCCTCCAGCCATGCACTAAATTACTCACTTTCGCCGACGTGTGGGACAGCCAGCACCTGGGTCCACCAACCATGCACTAAATTACTCTGTAGTAGAGTGACGGTAGACTACCCCGATCGAAGCGCCGCAGTAATGCACAATGAGCCGTCAAATCACAAAACCCCCTTCTTTCCAGTAGTAAGTTGGACGGACGAAGCAACCATCATTTCACTCTTCTCTCTCAGCTTCCTTTCTTGAAGAAAACACCCACTCGCTTCACTTCTCCCTCATCTCGTTCCTCCTTTCACTCTTCTCTCTCAGCTTCCTCTCTTGGATGGACGCTAGAGCACCGGCCGACGCGATGTCTATGGCTCTAGCCAAAACCGTCGAGGCTCATGGTATGAAGAAGTGCAAGCACCCCACCGAGACTGCCACACACAAGCTCAAAGCCATCGCCCTGTCCAAGCCCCCCCTCTCCGGGATCCCTCATTAAGCAAGTCCAGGTAATGTCTCTTGTTGATGATCTTTTTCTCGATCTTGATCGTGTTTTTTCATCTAACACGCAGTACTAGTACTTGTAGTACAACTTTCTAGGTGATCTTGCATGTGATTTTAGTGTGCCAAATGATGGTTCTAAATTCCTCTTTTGACCAAAACATGCGAGAGGTTGACACTGATTTCTTATAGATTACTTTCAACTACTCCCTCTGTTCCAAATTTCTTGTCTTAGATTTGTCTAGATACCGATGTATTGACTTGATACATCCGTATCTAGACAAATCTAAGACAGGAATTTTGGGATGAAGGGAGTACTTTATGAACATCAATGCTCCCTTCGAAGAGGTATATTTGCCTCAGTAACTTGTGTTATGGATATTGCAAGTAATCCATCTGCTCTCATGCCTTTGAAGACATGTTCTAGTGTCTTTGTTCACTCATTTCTGTGTGTATATGTAGTCATATATGGAGTATAATATCGAAAATCATCTTATATTTCTGAACGGAGGTAGTAATAAAATATGGTTTCTGTTTGAATTAGAACCAGGTCCGCGGTGGATATGAAGTTCTCAAAGTCATGTTGTGTGAACTGGAAGACCTGGGGATGAGTTCTACTGCTAAACTATCCAACTGCTGTGTCCTTGTCGCCACGTGTCCTGAACTAGTGTTTTCCTGTAGCATTGTTGTCAGGCGTGTTCTCGAGGTTGTACTTGACCACAACAATTTCCTGGTTGTGCCTTCGATTACAAAGGGTGTGGTTCTTGTAAAGTTTCCCAACAAATCTGATGCGGCATGTCTTCATCATCATGTTTATGAGTTGAAAGACCACTCTGTTAGGTTCTCCAAGGTTGACGAGATGGTGATGGTGCATGTAGACATCTCTCACGAAGTCCATGACCTAGTCAGTTATGCAGGGTTCATCCTGTAGGTCGGTGGCAACAAATAGTCTGTAGAGTTTAATTAGTGCAACTTTGCTTGTCTGTAGTAAGTACTATTCTTTAGTACTTGATTTGTGTTTGTGAACCCTGTATTGTTTATTAGTACTGCCGCTTTTGGTGTGTGGTCAGTCCTGAGAACGGTCTATGTTAATGTCTATCCACTCAATTCAGTCTGTATATTTTGAAGTATCCAGATCATCTTTTTTGTGAGGACGGTTTATCAATTATGGTTACACTCCAATATCTGTATGCATTGCAGGGTTTATCGCACCCACCAGGATTTCCAGTCCCATGGATGTTCGGTCCATACAATTTGTCACGACCTTTGGACTGTCCTGCTTGTGGGAGTAGGCGGGACCCCTGCATGCCACGCGTAGTTGGACGATCAATCTTCTGTTTACTACTTCAACATAGTGATTTCTTTGTAAGGATTCACTTGTGTCACATCAAGTAAATCTTATTGATTTACTATCTAAATCTTATTGATTTAATGTCATGTTTTCTTTCTTTTCCTACAATTTTACGATGCAGGTTTTGCCATGTGACATTCATCACAGAATAAACCGTTTGGTTTGCTCTACGATGGCTATTTTTGCAGGTTTCACTTCTTATGTCGTGTCAGTAATGAACGCACTGTCCATCACTTATATTACTGGAAAAAATTGGATCAGTCTGTTGTCTGAGTACAAGCTGAATCCCTATGATGAACTGCAGTTTGGTTTACCAAAAACGCCACAATTAGTCCTTCTCGCGTTTAAAAGAAATGAAGAAAAAAACTGGATCATGGTCATGGATCCTAGTCAAGTTAGAAAGCTGATCATAGCAGACCAGACACGATCGCCGCTGTCTCGCACATCGCTACCACCTTTAGCAACGGATCAAGCACCGACAGTTGCTCTAGCACTGACAGCGGCAGCAGCTTAGTCTGATCCAGCTGAGGATTGGGCACCGACCGCGTCAGCGGATCAGTCTGATCTACTGGAGGATCGGGCATCAACACTGGCACCAGCTCTACAAGGAGCACCATATCCAGCAGCAGCAGCGGCTATGACACCTGCACCAACACTTGCACTTGCATCTGCTCCGACCCGTGCAGCGGCAACCAAACGAGTAGTTGCACCGGCAACAGACTGGGCTGTCGTTCGCACTTCATATACCAAAGTCCTTACAAAAACCGACATGTCCACATTCTTTGTAAGCATTGGCCGCCCAAGTGCTTCGTTCTTTTTTCTTTCCATGTTATTTCACATGATTCACTGTGTTGATCTAACTGTTTGGGTATGTCTTCTTGTTTGCAAACAGATAATTCCTAGAGCAACGAGGGAGTCGTTCAACAATCCGGGCGACCGCGACCAAGTTTCTCTTACCATGCGCAGCCTTGGTGTGAATGAACCTGCTCAATATACCGCAAGTACAAAGGATGGTCGCATGATGATTGATGCTAAAGGATGGTCAAGGTTCAATTCTAAATAATATCTTGCGGTAGGGGATGATGTCAAAATCGAACTTTCTTGGGAAGGAGAGCTGGTCCAAATCAACTTTTGAAATTCTTCGGTAGCAGCACGCAACTGCGGAACTGATCTATCCTCCCAGAGATTTTGACGTAATAATCTGGCATGGTGAAACAAGTGTCCTTTGTGTATAAGTAGTACGGCAATATTATTTATCACATGGTATATCATTGATAGAGTTGCAACTCTCATTGCTGGTTAGGAACTGTCGTTCAATTTCATTCCAACAGTTGTCATGCTTTATTCAGTTTTGTGTATTCGCCTTGTGACAACATCTAAAACCAGCGCCGTACCGATCGCTTGCAATATGAAAAGCATCAAGGTAGAACACATGAGCCCCCAAACATGCAGGGTGGGCCTGCGGCCCAAAGTCCAGAACCATGAGCCTGTCTGAGTATTATATTCTCAGCTGAACTCCCATAAAGAAAGCTGAACCCCCATAATGCCCGTGCGTTGCGCGTAACATCAAGATGCATTTGTATGAGTATTTTATCTTGCGAGAGAAAAGGATGAACGAGGGAAGGCCTTATTTGCAAATGTGGAGAGGTGTGTGGGTACCTTTTTGCAAAATTTCCATAGTTTCCTTCCTATCCGTGAGATATAAATCGGACGGCCTATATTGCAGGATGGCAGGCACACCATCATCACCAACTCGTCTATATTGTGTTAAAAACAACTCTATTTTTTATAATTATATATGTTATATATATTTCCCTTGATTTTTCTTATGTATAAAGTTGTGATATAAAATATTTGTATATTTCTTTATAGAGGGAGTATCTCTCTGTCAAAAATATATTTATGTGTAACTAGTTACTCCTGTCTTTCTACTTCCTTTCGCTGATATTGGGGCAACCGGCAACGGGGTCCACGTGCCATACGCACAAATTAGAGTGCACAACTGCACGGTAGACACACCCCGGTCGTAGCACCGTAGTAATGCCCAATGAGTCGTGAAATCACAACCCCCCCCCTTTCCAGCTTTAGCAGTAAGATGGACGGACAAAGCGGCAATATTTCAGTGGGCCTGAATCCCCTTCTCGCTCGTCTTCTTGTTCAGAGAAAACCTCCTCTTGGCGATTTCATAGAGTTTTCTCATGGAGAACCAGGTACGAATTCTTCATCCATCCCCGATAAATCCAAGTCCCTTGGTCGCAGGTAATCCTAGGATGACAGCCGCCGCCTTTGATGCATTTTTCTTCCTACTGAATCTAGTGTGTTCCATTTGCGGTGCCCAAAGTGCAAGGACCCTACAGGTTTCTGCGCCCTCGGTGAGACGCCGCACTTGTTCCTTCTCATCCTAACACAAGATTTTAAAATACGCACAGTATGTTCATAGAATCCTCTTTTCTATCCGGGAGGGTGGGGTTTTTTTGAACAAGTTGTCGACTAATTTGGAAATTTGGATTGCTATATTTGGATAAAAGGTACTACTAGTACGATGGTCAACACTGACATGAAGGAGGAAGTTATTTCTAGATTTGGATAGGGAATACATTGTGTTCTCATATTATTTTTCCTGCAGTGCATTATTTGCTCTGTCAGAACACATGTACTCAAGATGCTCGGCCTTGCCATAACTGAATACACTAGTTTAATGGTCACAGTGAAGACAAGCCATGGATATAAGTTCCGAGTTGGGTTCATGAACCAAGAAGATCGCTGCTTTTTTTATGGCCGAACTTGGATAAACTTTCTTAAGTGTTATGGACTGAAAGTTGGCGCACGAATGTTGATGGAAATAGCAGAACCTGGTCTCATCTTCACTGCGATCTTCCACCCCGACGTCGTTCCAATTGTTCATCCATGTTATTTTTGTATCTGGTTCTTGCTTGTTGCCTTGATTACTTCTTAATTCACCTATTTTGTCTAACTAATCACAATTTAACTTTAGAAGTAGCAACGAAATCTCTCACGAAGATGCTACTTCTAACTAATATTTTCTTATAATTGGTGGCACGTGTAGGTTTTTTCAGAGTTAAGCAGGCTGTTCGTTTGTTATTCTGTAATAACTCGGCTGTTACTGATGGCACTGAAGTTGACTGGGATGACATCCACAAGTTCCTACACTTTATTGATCGTCTTGACGTCCTTGTGGGGAGTTTCAATGGTGGAAGGCCACATGGGATATGTGTGCCACTGCTGCACTCATTGAACAGGTCCAACTGTGTCAAGAAACTTATGGTACGAGTTGTTTTCTGTTATATATGTTGTTCATAAACTATTGCTTATACACAGTTTTACAGCTGTGATCTTCTTGAAACAGAAACTGCCCAGTTCTATTGTTCCTATACAGATGCCTAACCATGGTCGGGTCAGACTTGCGCTTGGTCACAACATGATGTTTATGTCGACCTACTCCATTCCCCTTGGAGGTGAAAAGATACTTATTCATGGGTGGTCTCAAATAATGAAGGCCCGTCCATCTTGGAGAATAGGACAGAAGATTATGTTCATGCTTTTCCATGGCTCTAAAGAGAATATCCTGTTTATTGACCACATTCCGAGATGAAGCCACTTTCAGAAGGTTGTGGATGCGCGGGGTGGCGCCTGGGCCTTGTCCTGGGGCTTGGCGGCCTCACCCTTGGTTAACTATAGGCAAAGTAGCACTATTTGAGGCGTGCTTTGTACGGTTGAACCTGTATAAGTACTCATACTCCTTTCAGCTTTGGTTGATAAGTGCCCCTGCTGGTTGCAGTTAAGGTTGTTAAGTACTCTTGCTGCTTTTACAGTCTGTCATGTTTCTTCAGTCCTGTCTTACTCTAGCCGCCAAAACCAAACCAGCACCGGCGGGGCTGCCTGCTTCCGCCTCCCACGGCTGGCTGCGCCTCAGCGCACGCATCGCGCCCCAGCGTCTCCTAAATCGTTAATGCCGACGTCCTCCGTGCACTTTGGTGCGCTAGCCGCGGCGCCGCCCTCTCGCATTGTCAACATGGTGAATGAACAACAGGAATCGGCAGAAGTACGTGGAGAAGATGACAGTAGGGGCCCACCATGTCAGTGTATGGAAAAATAAAATGCTTCCTCCTAGTGTTTTCCGGACATCTGGGACACACGACATTGTGAGCGTATATAGTCAATAGACAAGAGAACAGCACAAGATCGGCTGACACCTGAGACGTAGCTGCTCGAGCAGTATTTTTCTTTGTTATTGTTGAGACGGAGCAGGGTTTGAACTGGGTTGTGGCCCATCTAGCCCAGGCTTATATTTTATGTTCACCATGTGACCAACCCAGCTATTTTTTCTTTGTGAAAATGAGCCCAGTTTATTTTTTCTGAAGAATACCCAATCCAGGCCTACTTATTTTTCTATGCCCTGATGGGCTGCAACTCTTTCAAGACGCCTGCAAATCTTGAAAGTAATATGAAATGGGTTGTAAATATAAAAACAGATGACGAATTGGCAAATACTTTATAATTTCTGAATTTTTTCACATTTTCAGATTCCTATTTCACTGGGCATTAACCTAATTTAAATATATCTTCAAAGTACTTTAAATCTGGCTCGACATTTTGGTATTAAAAATAGTTTGGAACCCACAGAAATATGCGAAATTGGCCTTGGCCAACCAAAAAAACGACTGCAATAAATTGCATAAGAAGTTGCAATGAGCTATATATAAATTATTAAAAAAAAGAGGGAGTGGTCTGACTTGTGGGACTATTAAGTTGACGCGTATGCCAGATTTTTTTAGTTATTATATACATCAACAAACGATTCTAGCAGACTTAACCGTTGGATGTCAATCCAACGGCCGTCGTGTTTCTTCAATCTCTGATCTTCTTGCTCCAGCCGCCAAAGCAGCACAGGCGGGACCGCCTGCTCCCACCTCCCGTGGTCGGCTGTGCTGCCGCGCAGGCCTCAGCGCCCCCTACTACTCCCACCGCTGGCCAGGGCATTCCTCTACTCACCCACACCCCCTGTTATTCTGCAGTGACGGCAGCCTCACATCGCAGCCGAACCAGTGAACCCTCGTACTCCTCTCCGCGCGGGCTTCCACTGCCGTGTCTTCCCCGGCTCCGCGTCATCCCCTTCCTAGGCCTCGCCGTCGTCCACCGCCATGGTGCTCTCGGCGCAGCTTGGTCAATGTGGTCAACGACCGACTTCCATCGGAAGAGTACTGTACGTGGAGAGGCTGACAGCTGGGTCCACGGCAGCCGCAAGGAAGTGCCTCCTTATTACGTGGAAAATAATTATTCCTGCACCTGACAGCAGGGACCCACTGGACGGGCCACCAGTATTTCGCAAAAAAAACGTTTCCCCTGACTACTGGGACCCATCGGATGAGCCACTGTATTTCGCGAAAAAAACGTTCCCCCGCTGTCAGCTCGGACCCACCGGAAGTGCCTCCTTATTACACACAAAAAAATGAATACCCCCTGCTAGCTGGGACCCACCTTGGTGGGAGGCTGACTTGTGGGCCTATTAAGATGACTGGGACAGAGTCCTTTGTCAACTTTAGTCAATATGAATTATTCTAGCTCCAGTGACCGTATGATGTCCATCCAACGGCCGTAGTGCTTCTTCAACCTCTGGTCTTCTTGCTCCAGCTGCCCAAAGCAGCGCCGGTCGTGCCGCATGCTCCTGCCTCTCGTGGCCGGCTGTGATGCCGCGGAGGCCTCACGGCCCCTACTACTCCCACCGCTGGCAAGGCCATACACCCACACTCCCTGTTATTCTGGGGTGACGGCAGCCTCACACGGCAGCCGAACCAGTGAACCCTCATACTCCTCTATGAGTGGGCATCCACTGCCGCGTCTTCCCCGGCTCCGCGTCGTCCCCTTCCTAGGCCTCACCGTCGTCCACCTCCCTGGTGCTCTCGGTGCGGCATGGTCAACATGGTCAAGGAACAACTTCCATCGGACGTGGACTGTACGTGGAGAGGCTGACAGCTGGGTCCATGGCCGCAGCAAGGAAGTGCCTCCTTATTACACGGAAAATAATGATTCCTCCACCTGACAGCAGGGACCCACCAGACGGGCCATCGTATTTCGCAAAAAAAACATTTCCCCCTGACTGCAGGGACCCACCAGCTACATCTTCGCACGCAAGGAAGTGCGTCCGGGCAAAAAAACGATTCGCCACCTGACTGCTGGGACTCACCAGCTACATCTTCACACGCAAGGAAGTGCCTGATAGTCGGGACCCACCTGGTCGAAGCGTACGTAGCATTGTGATTCTGGTCGCGAACGTGTACGTACATACTGGTGGATGTAGAGGCGCGCACGTGTCGTAGTAGAGGCGCGCACGTAGCATGTACACGTACGTACAGTGGCCAGTGTGCAAGAAAGAAAATACGGCCACGTATGCGTACATACGGGTGGGGTCTTGAACGCCTACTCGTGCATACATATGGCTAGGGCTCGTGTACATTGCTGGGTCAGAACGGAGAAACATCATCGTTGTCGTGTTCATGGGGAGCCAACTGGCTGGGTCGGAACGGAATGCGTCGTCGTGTTCATCGGGAGGGCTTGGACGGAACAGTCGATGGAAACGAGGCCTGGCGTACCGCAGAACGGAGGAAACGACCTTGTGTTCGACCGGCCACGTTTGAAACGGGATCCTATTCATCGGGAGGGGTCTGGTGTACCGCAAAACGGAGGAAACAGACTTGTGTTGGACCTCCTACGGTCGAAACGGGGTCCTGTTGATCGGGAGGGGTGTGGCGTACCGCAAAATGGACGAAACGGACTTGTGTTGGAGCGCTACGGTCGAAACAGGGGTCCTGTTCATAGGGAGGGGTGTGGCGTACTGCAAAACGGCACTCCACGGGATATTGTTCATCTCCACCGTCGACCTCCTCCAGCCTCCACGGGCTACTGTTCATCCATCGTCGACCTCCTCCAGCCTCCACCTGTGAATTTTTTCATCCACGGCTCCTGTTCATCCAGCCTCCACCGCGTGCTACTCCACCGGCTACTGTTCAACCACCCCTCTCCACGGCTCTTGTTCAACCACCCCTCCACAAGGCTACTGTTCATCCACCCCTCCATCGTCTACTGTTCATCCAGCCCTCCACGGGGTCGTCCTGTTCATCCAGCCCTCCACGGGGTCCTGTTCATCCAGCCCCAACCGGCTCGATCGATCGGGGTCCTGTTCATCCAGAGGCAATGCCACGGGGTCCTGTTCATCCACCCCCACCGCTCACTGTTCATCCAAACCCCCCGCAACACTCACCGTTCATCCATAGGCAGCATCGATCGGCTTCAGTTAGCAGCAGTAGCGAAGGAATTGCTCGATCGGGTTCAGTTAACAGCCATCGATTGATTGCTCGGGTTCAGTAACGCGTAGCCTGCATTGCAATCGCTCGGGTTCAGTTAGAGCCCAACGCCTTGCTCGGGTTCAGTTAGAGCCAACGGCTCGCACACACGCGCGTACGTGTACGAGAGAAACGCGCATCGCTCGGCCCCCGACCACCCACCGTAACTGGGAACTCGCCGAAATTTTCCTCGCCCTCGCTTCTACCACGGGTTTTTCTGTCATGGACGGCCCAAAGAATGTCATGCAGCTACGTCTCCAGCCCGCCCAGGACAAAAAGCCCATTTTCTGTCATGATTTTTTGTCATAGAAGTAGGAGCCCACCACATCTATGATGATACCGGGTTTTGTCACAATTATTGTCATAGAAGTGTCATAAGTATGATAGAAAAAAAATCATTCGGCCTAAAATGTCATGGATGTGTCTTTTTTTGTAGTGTTCCTTCATGCACCAGTGCATGGCCACTTGCTCAAGGGCTTCCATTTCCTCTTCACTCATGGAGTCATAGGTTCCATCGTCGTTGAGGATCATGGTGCGCTTGTTTGTACATTGAAAGGACTTGTGGCCTTGGCCGCCGCAAGTGAAACACATGAAGGAGCTTGTTTCTACTTTCCTACCACTCACTTCTTTCGAGAGAAACTCCTTCTCTAGAAAGGATACATTATTAGCAATGAATATCTTGCCTTCGGATCTGTGATAGAAGGTGTACCCAACAGCTTCCTTTGGGTATCCTATGAAGATGCACTTCTCCGATTTAGGTTCGAGCTTATCAGGTTGAAGCTTTTCCACATAAGCATCATAGCCCCAAACTTTAAGAAATGACAACTTTGGTTTCTTGCCAAACCACAGTTCATAAGGCGTCGTCTCAAACGGATTTTGATGGTGCCCTGTTTAACATGAATGTAGCTGTCTCTAATGCATAACCCCAAAATGATAGTGGTAAATCGGTAAGAGACATCATAGATTGCACCATATCTAATAAAGTGTGGTTACGACGTTCGGACACACCATTACGTTGTGGTGTTCCAGGTGGCGTGGGTTGTGAAGCTATTCCACATTGTTTTAAATGAAGGCCAAACTCGTAACTCAAATATTCTCCTCCACGATCAGATCGTAGAAACTTTTATTTTCTTGTTACGATGATTCTCCACTTCACTCTGAAACTCTTTGAACTTTTAAAATCTTTCAGACTTGTGTTTCATTAAGTAGATATACCCATATCTGCTTAAATCATCTGTGAAGGTCAGGAAATAACAATACCCGCCACAAGCATCAACACTCATTGGACCGCATACATCGGTATGTATTATTTCCAATAAGTCACTAGCTCGTTCCATTGTTCTGGAGAACGGAGTTTTAGTCATCTTGCCCATAAGGCACGGTTCGCAACACGATTCATAATCAAGTGATTCCAAAAGTCCATCTTTATGGAGTTTCTTCATGCGCTTTACACCGATATGACCCAAACGGCAGTGCCACAAATATGTTGCACTATCATTATCAACTTTGCATCTTTTGGCATCAATAGTATGAATATGTGTATCACTACGATCGAGATTAAATAAACCATCAACATTGGGTGTATGACCATAGAAGGTTTTATTCATGTAAACAGAATAACAATTTATTCACTATCTTAGATGAATAATCGTATCACAATAAACATGATCTAATCATATTTATGCTCAACGCAAACACCAAATAACATTTATTTAGGTTCAACACTAATCTCGAAAGTATAGGGAGTGTGCGATGATGATCATATAAATCTTGGATCCACTTCCAACACACATCGTCACTTCACTCTCAACTAGTCTCTGTTTATTCTGTAACTCCTATTTCAAGTTACTAATCTTAGCAACCGAACAAGTATCAAATACCCAGGGGCTAATATAAACATTAGTAAGGTACACATCAATAACCTGTATATCAAATATACCCTTGTTCACTTTGCCATCCTTCTTATCCGCCAAATATTTGGGGTAACTCCGCTTCCAGTGACCATTTCCTTTGCAGTAGAAGCACTTAGTTTCAGGCTTAGGTCCAGCTTTGGGCTCCTTCGCGGGAGTGACAACGTGCTTGCCATTCTTCTTGAAGTTCCCTTTCTTTGCCCTTTACTTGAAACTAATGGTCTTATTAATCATCAACACTTGATGCTTTTCCTTGATTTCTACCTTCGTCGATTTAGCATCACGAAGAGCTCGGGAATTTCTTTTGTCATCCCTTGCATATTATAGTTCATCACGAAGTTCCAGTAACTTGGTGATGGTGATAGAGAACTCTGTCAATCACTATCTTATCTGGAAGATTAACTCCCACTTGATTCAAGCGATTTTAGTACCCAGACATTCTGAGCACATGCTCACTAGTTGAGAAATTCTCCTCCGTCTTTTAGGCAAAGTACTTGTCAGAGGTCTCATACCTCTTGACACGGGCCTGAATCTGAAATACCAATTTCAGCTCTTGGAACATCTCATATGCCCGTGACCTTTCAATAACGTTCTTGAAGTCCCGGTTCTAAGCCGTAAAGCATGGTGCACTAAACTATCAAGTAGTCATCATATTGAGCTAGCCAAGCGTTCATAACATCTGCATCTGCTCCTGCAATAGGTATGTCACCTAGCGGTGCATCAAGAACATAATTCTTCTGTGCAGCAATGAGGATACACCTCAGATCACGGACCCAGTACGCATCATTGCTACTATCATCTTTCAACTTAGTTTTCTCTCGGAACATATAAAAAACATAGGGAAGCTATAATGCGAGCTATAGATCTACAACATAATTTGCAATTAACAGGACTATGTTCATGATAAATTAAAGTTCAATTAATCATATTACTTAAGAACTCCCACTTAGATAGACATCCCTCTAGTCGTCTAAATGATCACGTGATCCAAATCAACTAAACCATGTACGATCATCATGTGAGATGGAGTAGTTCTAAATGGTGAACATCACTATGTTGATCATAACTACTATATGATTCACGCTCGACCTTTACGTCTTGACCATTTCGAGACTCCTCGTCACGTCCGCGATCTCATCCGGGATTCCGAACAAACTTCGGTCATCAAATCACATAACTCATAATACAAATCGTCATTGAACGTTAAGCGTGTGGACCCTATGGGTTCGAGAACTATGTAGACATGACCGAGACACGTCTCCGGTCAATAACCAATAGCGGAACCTGGATGCTCATATTGGTTCCTACATATTCTTTGAAGATCTTTATCGGTCAAATCGCATAACAACATACGTTGTTCCCTTTGTCATCGATATGTTACTTGCCCGAGATTCGATCATTGGTATCTCAATACCTGGTTCAATCTCGTTACCGGCAAGTCTCTTTACTCGTTCTGTAATGTGTCATCTTGCAACTAACTCATTAGTCACATTGCTTGCAAGGCTTATAGTGATGTGCATTACCAAGAGGGCCCAGAGATACCTCTCTGACAATCAGAGTGACAAATCCTAATCTCGATCTATGCCAACTCAATGAGTACCATCGGAGACACCTGTAGAGCACCTTTATAATCACCCAGTTATGTTGTGACGTTTGGTATCACACAAAGTGTTCCTCCGGTATTCGGGAGTTGCATAATCTCATAGTCATAGGAACATGTATAAGTCATAAAGAAAGCAATAGCAATATACTAAACGATCAAGTCCTAAGCTAACGGAATGGGTCAAGTCAATTACATCATTCTCTAATGATGTGATCCCATTAATCAAATGACAACTCATGCCTATGGCTAGGAAACTTAACCATCTTTGATTCAATGAACTAGTCAAGTAGAGGCATACTAGAGACACTCTGTTTGTCTATGTATTCACACATGTACTAAGTTTCCGGTTAATACAATTATAGCATGAATAATAAACATTTATCATGAAATAAGGAAATAAATAATAACTTTATTATTGCCTCTAGGGCATATTTCCTTCAAAAAGAAAGCGGCCAGGCTCGCGCGACGCAGCGTGGTGGTCAGTCGACGCCGTCGCCGGTAGCAAGGGCGCGACACGGTGGCCCGGCGACCTAAACTGGGACAAAGCGAAAGCTGCGAGAGGGAGGTGAGCGGCGCTAATAACCCACAAGTATAGGGGATCAATTGTAGCCTCTTTTGATAAGTAAGAGTGTCGAACCCAATGAGGAGCTAAAGGTAGAACAAATATTCCCTCAAGTTCTATCGACCACCGATACAACTCTATGCATGCTTAGCATTCGCTTTACCTAGAACAAGTATGAAACTAGAAGGACTTTGTAGGTATTTTTGGATAGGTTTGCAAGAATATAAAGAGCGCGTAAATAAAAACTAGGGGCTGTTTAGATAAAGATGCAATAAAGTTAGTATAGCGAGTGTGGAAAAGTGGTGGTAGGAGTTGCGAAATTGTCCCTAAGCAATTGACTACTTTACTAGACCAATTGCAAGTTTTATGTGGGAGAGGCCACTGCTAGCATGTCATCCCTGACTATGCACTTATGATTGGAACTATTAGCAAGCATCCGCAACTACTAATATTCATTAAGGTAAAACCCAACCATAGCATTAAGATATATTGGTCCCCCTTCAATCCCGTATGCATCAATTTCTATGTTAGGTTGAAGCTTCTGTCACTCTTGCCCTCCAATACATAGTCCTATCAAAATACAACTAACCCTATGGTGTGATCCACGCCCGCTCTCATATGATGGGAACCAAAGGACAACAACATAACCACAATCAAATTAAACCAATCATAGCAATTCACCAATTACCGATAGGACAACGAAAATCTACTCAGACATCATAGGATGGCAACACATCATTGGATAATAATATGAACCATAAAGCACCATGTTCAAGTAGAGGGTACAGCGGGTTGCGGGAGAGTGGACCGCTGAATATAGATGGGGGAAGGTGATGGATATGTTGGTGAAGATGACGAAGGTGTTGGTGTAGATCGTGATGATGATGATGGCCCCGGCGGCGTTCCAGCGCCACCGGGAGAGAGGGGGAGAGAGCCCCCCTTCTTCTTCTTCTTCTTCTTCCTTGACCTTCTCCCTAGATGAGAGAAGGGTTTCCCCTCTGGTCCATGGTCTCCATGGCGTGAGAGGGGCGAGAGCCCCTCTGAGATTGGATCTGTCTCTCTGTCTCTCTTTGTTTCTGCGTTCCCAGATTCTGCCCTTTCGCCGCTTCTTATATTCCCGGAGATCCATAACTCTGATTGGATTGAAACCTTCAACATGATTTGTTTCCGGATATTAGCTTTCTTGCGGCAAAAGAAGAGCAGTAACCGCCTTACGGGGTGTCCACGAAGGTCAGGGGCGCACCCACCCCCCTGGGGCGCCCCCCCCCCTACCTCGTGGACCCCTCGAGCATCGTCTCGCGTTGATTCTTCTTCCCAAAAATCATAAATATTCCAAAAATATTCTCTGTCCATTTTTATCCCATTTGGAATCCGTTTGATATGGGTTTTCTACGAAACATAAAACATGCAACAAACAGGAACTGGCACTGGGCACTGGATCAATATGTTAGTCCCAAAAAAAGTATAAAAAGTTGCCAAAAGTGTAGGAAAGTTGAATAATATTGGCATGGAACAATCAAAATTTATAGATACGACGGAGACGTATCAGCATCCCCAAGCTTAATCCCTGCTCGTCCTCGAGTAGGTAAATGATAAAAAAGATAATTTTTTATGTGGAATGCTACCAAGCATAATCTTGATCGCATATCTAATCATGGCATGAATATTAAGACATGAGTGATTCAAGGCAATAGTCTATCATTTGACATAAAAACAATAATACTTCGGGCATCCCAACAAGCAATCACGTCTTTCCAAATATCAATTCTAAAGAATGTTATCCCTACAAAATCATATAATCTTTCCTGCTCCCTTTTCTTAACACAAGGTACACCTCATGCCCATCCCGGTGTCAGCCAAGCAATTGGTTCATACTTTTTAACGTGCTTCAGCTTTTTCAACCCTCATGCAATACATGAGCGCAAGCCATGGATATAGCACTACAAGTGGAATAGAGTATGATGGTGTAGATTGTGTGGAGAAGACAAAAAGGGAGAAAGTCTCACATCAATGCGGCTAATCAACGGGCTATGGAGATGCCCATAAATTGATGTCAATGCGAGGAGTAGGGATTGCCATGCAACGGATGCACTAGAGCTATAAGTGTATGAAAGCTCAAACTGAAACTAAGTGGGTGTGCATCCAACTTGCTTGCTCATGAAGACCTCGGGCATTTGAGGAAGCCCATCATCGGAATATACAAGCCAAGTTCTATAATTAAAATTCCCACTAGTATATGAAAGTGATAACTCAAGAGACTCTCTATATGAAGAACATGGTGCTATTTTGAAGCACAAGTGTGGTAAAAGGATAGTAACCTGCCCCTTCTCTCTTTTTCTCTCATTTTTTATTTTCTCTTTTTTTGGTGGGCTTCATTGGCCTCTTTTTTTATTTGGGCTTCTTTGGCCTCTTTTATTTTTCATAAAGTCCGGAGTCTCATCCCGACTTGTGGGGGAATCATAGTCTCCATCATCCTTTGCTCACTGGGGCAATGCTCTAATAATGATGATCGTCACACTTTATTTACTTACAACTCAATATTACAACTCGGTCTCTAGAACAAAGATATGACTCTATATGAATGCCTCCGGCGATGTACTGGGATGTGCAATGATCTAGCATAGCAAAGATATCAAAAAATGGACAAGCCATGAAAACATCATGCTAGCTATCTTACGATCATGCAAAGCAATATGACAATGAATGCTCAAGTCATGTATATGATGATGATGAAAGTTGCATGGCAATATATCTCTGAATGGCTATGGAAATGCCATAATAGGTAGGTATGGTGGCTGTTTTGAGGAAGATATAAGGAGGCTTATGTGTGATAGAGCGTATCATATCACAGGGTTTGGATGCACTGATGAAGTTTGCACCAACTCTCGAGGTGAGAAAGGGCAATGCACGGTACCGTAGAGGCTAGCAATGATGGAAGAGTGAGAGTGCGTATAATCCATGGACTCACATTAGTCATAAAGAACTCATATATTTATTGCAAATGTTTATTAGCCCTCGAAGCAAAGTATTACTACGCATGCTCCTAGGGGGAGGTTGGTAGGACTTAACTATCGTGCGCCCCCGACCTTCACGCAAAGATAAACAATCAAAATACGATGCACGCCAATTTGGTTACATAGTTAGGAGACCATACGTGCATGTCGGGAATCACAAACCTTAACACCAATATCCTTACTAAACACAACCATCTACTAGAACCTCTGACATATTATCACCTCTATATCGCAAAACTATTGCAAGGAATCAAACATATCATATTTAGTGATCTAGAAGTTTTATGTAGGATTTTATGACTAACCATGTGAATGACAAATTCTTGTCATCTCTCTAAATAGATATAAGTGAAGCAAGAGAGTTTAATTCTTTCTACAAAAGATATGCCCACGCTCTAACAAATATAAGTGAAGCAAAAGAGAATTCTACAAATGGCGGTTTTCTATGTGAAGAGAAACAGGCAATCCAAACTTCAAATGATATAAGTGAAGCACATGAAGCATTCTATAAAGCCATACTCAAAAGATTTAAGTGAGGTGCAAAGAGCATTCTGTAAATCAGCCAAGGACTATCTCATACCAGCATGCTGCATAAAAGAAAAGTGAAAACTAAATGCAAAAGACGCTCCAAGATTTGCACATATCGCATGAACGAAACGAATCCGAAAACAATACTGATACTTGTTGAAGAAAGAGGGGATGCCTTCAGGGGCATCCCCAAGCTTAGACGCTTGAGTCTCCTTGAATATTTACTTGGGGTGCCTTGGGCATCCCCAAGCTTGAGCTCTTGCCTCTCTTCCTTTTCCTCATATCGAGACCTCCTTGATCTTCGAACACTTCATCCACACAAAACTTCAACAGAAAACTCGGTAAGATCCGTTAGTATAATAAAGCAAATCACTACTCTAAGTACTGTTGCAAACCAATTCATATTTTTTTGCATTGTATCTACTGTAATATAACTTTTCCATGGCTTAATCCACTGATAGAGATTGATAGTTTCATCAAAACAAGCAAACTAGGCATTAAAAACAGAATCTATCTTAAACAGGACAGTATGTAGTAATCTGAACATTCACCATACTTATGGTACCCCAAAAGTTCTGCCAAAATTAGGAAAAATAAACTATTTGTATATAAAGACAGTGCAAAAAGTTTCAGAACCGTTTGACGTTCCAGTACAAAAATGTAAAATTGCGCACTACAGCCAAAGTTTCTGTCCTACACCGCACAAACCAACAAGCATTGTAAACATCCTAAAGGAAAACCTTGGCACATTATTTTTATTTTTAAACTTTATAAAAGCACACAACAGAAATAAATGACTCTCTATAACTTACGGGTTGTCTCCCTGGCAGCGCTTTCTTTATTGCCATTAAGCTAGGCATATAGTGCTCAAGTAATGGATCCACCCAGATCCCAAGGTATATCAAGGCCAATTTTAATTAACAATGATTTGTAATTTAGTCGTGAGCACAAAGAAACATATATCATGTAACAACGAAGTCTAACTCTCTTCCTATGCATCGACATATCATAATAGAACAATTCATGCACACAAAGTAAAGGCCAATGCATAGTGTAAACAATTTCTTGCAATTTTATCATATTGGAAACATGGAGAGGCAGAGATGTAGTTCCTCGTAATAATTGCAAGTAGGAGCAGCAAGCACATGCATATTATATTCATCAAAATCATCATGTACAATGGTAAAAGGCAACCCATCAATATAATCCTTAATAAGCACAAACTTCTCCGATATAGTGTAGTCGGGAGAATTCAAAAAGATAATAGGACTATCATGCATGGGTGTAATAGAAACAATTTCATGTTTAACATAAGGAACTATAGCAAGTTCATCTCCATAAGCATAAGTCATATTGGCATCTTGGCCACAAGCATAGAAAGCATCATCAAAAAGGGATATTTCAAAAGAATCAACGGGATCATAACAATCATTATAGCAATCATCCTCCGGTAAGCATGAAGGGAAATTAAACAATGTATGAGTTGAAGAGTTACTCTCATTAGAAGGTGGGCACGGGTAGCTAATCCGCTCTTCCTCCTTTTGTTCTTCGCTCTCCTCATCATCTTTTTCATCCAATGAGCCCACAGTTTCATCAATTCCTTCTTCCATAGACTCCTGTAAAATATTAGTCTCTTCTTGGATAGCGGAGGAGTCCTCAATATATGGTTTAACATAAGGATTAGAAGCATAATTATCATACAACATTTAAGTATGGCAAAATTTTCAGATTTGTAAAGAGTAGCACCATACTTTTCAATCAAAGAAGCAGTTTCATAAGCACCCTTAAAAGCAACAAATTCTTCAATTTGTTGAACATCATAGTAATTATAAACACCCTTAGCATACGAAGATACGATTCCATTATCACTAAACTCACATTGGTAGTGAAAGTGTTTCTTAGGGTTTTCAGAACAACAAGTAAAATCATATATTTCACATAAGTTCCAAGCATAGCATTGCAAATGATGAATTTGATCCAGTAAAAGTTTCCCTTTTTCAGATATGCAGTGTCGCACATAACAAGCATGCTCATCTAAAGATTTGCCCTCAACTAAGCTAGTTGGGGTTTCAGCACGAGCACATAGGGATCAAAGATGATCCAAGTAAAAAAGATTCAGGAGTGTGATAGATTTTGAGTGGTTCTTCAACCATTGGTGTAGTAGGTACAACTTTTTTTTGGTATTTTGCGTTTCCTACCCATAACTAAAGATAGAAAACAACTAAGAACAACAAATAAAAATTACTTAGTGATAAGGCAAACAAGCACACACGAGAATATTCACCCCATGCTATGACTCCCCGACAACGGCGCCAAAAAAAGGTCTTGATAACCCACAAGTATAGGGGATCAATTGTAGCCTCTTTCGATAAGTAAGAGTGTTGAACCCAACGAGGATCTAAAGGTAGAACAAATATTCCCTCAAGTTCTATTGACCACCGATACAACTCTACGCACGCTTAGCGTTCGCTTTACCTAGAACAAGTATGAAACTAGAAAGACTTTGTAGGTATTTTTGGATAGGTTTGCAAGAATATAAAGAGCACATAAATAAAAACTAGGGGCTGTTTAGATAAAGATGCAATAAAGTTAGTATAGCGAGTGTGAAAAAGTGGTGGTAGGAGTTGCGAAATTGTCCCTAAGCAATTGACTACTTTACTAGACCGATAGCAAGTTTTATGTGGGAGAGGCCACTGCTAGCATGCCATCCCTGACTTGGAATTCTATGCACTTATGATTGGAACTATTAGCAAGCATCCGCAACTACTAACATTCATTAAGGTAAAACCCAACCATAGCATTAAGATATATCGGTCCCCCTTCAATCCCGTATGCATCAATTTCTATGCTAGGTTGAAGCTTCTGTCGCTCTTTCCCTCTAATACATAGTCCTATCAACATACAACTAACCCTATGGTGTGATACTCGCGCGCTCATATGATGGGCACCAAAGGACAGCAACATAACCACAAGCAAATTAAACCAATCATAGCAATTCACCAATTACCGATAGGACAACGAAAATCTACTCAGACATCATAGGATGGCAACACATCATTGGATAATAATATGAACCATAAAGCACCATGTTCAAGTAGAGGGTACAGCGGGTTGCGGGATGATACGTCTCCAACGTATCTATAATTTATGAAGCATTCATGCTATTATATTATCTATTTTGGATGTTTATGGGCTTTATTATACACTTTTATATTATTTTTGGGACTAACCTATTAACCGGAGGCCCAGCCCATATTGTTGTTTTCTTGCCTATTTTAGTGTTTCGAAGAAAAGGAATATCAAACGGAGTCCAAACGGAATGGAACCTTCAGGAAAGTTATTTTTGGAAGGGAAGCAATCCAGGGGACTTGGAGTGCACGTAAGGGAAGCTTCGAGGTGGCCACGAGGCAGGAAGGCGCGCCCACCTCCCCTGGGCGTGCCCCCCACCCTCGTGGGCCCCTCGTGGCTCACCTGACCGACTTCTTTCGCCTATATATGTCCATATACCCTAAAAACATCGAGGAGCACAATAGATCGGGAGTTCCGCCGCCGCAAGCCTCTGTAGCCACCAAAAACCAATCGGGACCCTGTTCCGGCACCCTTCCGGAGGGGGGATCCCTCATCAGTGGCCATCTTCATCGTCCCGGCGACCTCCATGACGAGGAGGGAGTAGTTCACCCTTGGGGCTGAGGGCATGTACCAGTAGCTATGTGTTTGATCTCTCTCTCTCTCTCTCTCTCTCTCGTGTTCTTGATTTGGCACGATCTTGATGTATCGCGAGCTTTGCTATTATAGTTGGATCTTATGATGTTTCTCCCCCTCTACTCTCTTGTAATGGATTGAGTTTTCCCTTTGAAGTTATCTTGTCAGATTGAGTCTTTAAGGATTTGAGAACACTTGATGTATGTCTTGTCGTGCTTATCTGTGGTGACAATGGGATATTCACGTGATCTACTTGATGTATGTTTTGGTGATCAACTTGCGGGGTCAATGAATCTATGCATAGGGGTTGGCACACGTTTTCGTCTTGACTCTCCGGTAGAAACTTTGGGGCACTCTTTGAAGTACTTTGTGTTGGTTGAATAGATGAATCTGAGATTGTGTGATGCATATCGTATAATCATGCCCACAGATACTTGAGGTGACAATGGAGTATCTAGGTGACATTAGGGTTTTGGTTGATTTGTGTCTTAAGGTGTTATTCTAGTACAAACTCTTTGATAGATTGAATGGAAAGAATAGCTTCGTGTTATTTTACTACGGACTCTTGAATAGATCGATCAGAAAGGATAACTTTGAGGTGGTTTCATTCCCTACCATAATCTCTTTGTTTGTTCTCCGCTATTAGTGACTTTGGAGTGACTCTTTGTTGCATGTTGAGGGATAGTTATATGATCCACTTATGTTATTATTGTTGAGAGAACTTGCACTAGTGAAAGTATGAACCTTAGGCCTTGTTTCCTAGCATTGCAATACCGTTTATGCTCACTTTTATCATTAGTTACCTTGCTGTTTTTATAATTTCAGATTACAAATACTCATATCTACCATCCATATTGCACTTGTATCACCATCTCTTCGCCGAACTAGTGCACCTATACAATTTACCATTGTATTAGGTGTGTTGGGGACACAAGAGACTCCTTGTTATTTGGTTGCAGGGTTGTTTGAGAGAGACCATCTTCATCCTACGCCTCCCACGGATTGATAAACCTTAGGTGATCCACTTGAGGGAAATTTGCTACTGTCCTACAAACCTCTGCACTTGGAGACCCAACAACGTCTACAAGAAAAAGGTTGTGTAGTAGACATCACGGGAGAGTGGACCGCTGAATATAGATGGGGGAAGGTGATGGAGATGTTGGTGAAGATGACGGAGGTGTTGGTGTAGATCGTGGTGATGATGATGGCCCCGGCGGCGTTCCAGCGCCACCGGGAAGAGGGGGAGAGATCCCCCCTTCTTCTTCTTCTTCTTCCTTCACCTTCTCCCTAGATGGGAGAAGGGTTTCCCCTCTGGTCCATGGTCTCCATGGCGTGGGAGGGGCGAGAGCCCCTCTGAGATTGGATATGTCTCTCTGTCTCTCTCTGTTTCTGCGTTCCCAGATTCTGCCCTTTCACTGTTTCTTATATTCTCAGAGATCCGTAACTCCGATTGGATTGAAACCTTCAAATCGATTTGTTTCCGGATATTAGCTTTTTTGCGGCAAAAGAAGAGCAGCAACCGCCTTACGGGGTTTCCACGAGGGTCAGGGGCGCGCCCACCCCCCTGGGGCGCGCCCCCTGCCTTGTGGGCCCCTCGAGCATCGTCTCGCATTGATTCTTCTTCCCAAAAATCATAAATATTCCAAAAATATTCTCCGTCCATTTTTATCCCGTTTGGACTCCATTTGATATGGGTTTTTTGTGAAACATAAAACATGCAACAAACAGGAACTGGCACTGGGCACTGGATCAATATGTTAGTCCTAAAAATAGTATAAAATGTTGCCAAAAGTATATGAAAGTTGAATAATATTGGCATGGAACAATCAAAAATTATAGATATGACGGAGACGTATCTGGCGCACATGGGGGAAATGAGCGAGGGTTTTCCCCTCGGCAGTGTCGCCAGTTGGTTTTGATCCAGCGAGGTACACGGGCCACCGTAGGATCGCGTTTGACGGCCGAGATAGAAAACCTAAGGAGGAGTAGGCTTTTTTGGGCCGAAACAGGCCGAGGCCAGCAGAAGTATGGGCGCTGCCGCGCGAGTTGGGCCAAGGCCGCAGCCACGGGCAGCCCAGGCCAAGTAGAGGCCGGTTGTTGTTGTTTTCATTTTGGTTTTTTGTTGTTATTTGTCTAGATTTTGGGCAGATTTCAAATAGTTTTTTCTATGCAAATCTTTTCCAACGAAAATTTTGTTTTAGAAACTATAAAAGTAAACATAAAAAGTTTCTGAAAATGAAAATAGAAATATTTCGGAAAAATAAATGTTCATGAATTTTACAAAGAAAATAATAAAGTTCATGGTTTTTTTATTTGGTCAAGGAAAAGTTTCTGTAAAGAATAAAAATTTCATGAATTTTGATTTTGTCAAAGAAAAGTCTCTAAAAAGTAAAAAGTTCATGAATTTTTTATTCATGTTTTTCTGTTGCAAATAAAAATAAAAGTGCTCTTTTAAAAGTGAATAGAACTAAAGTAAAAGATTATATTGTTGCTTCTCTAATGCATTTTTGAAGCAACCGGTTAAAATTGCTTAGAGAGTAAAGAGTACGGAATTGTATATTGTGAAGTTTCCGCTGCAAAGTAAAAGTTTTATCCTCCAATTAAATTGGAACCAACGCGAAAATTTAATTGGAAGAATTGTTCTTAGCAATGTTTTTCCCCTGTGGGTGAAATCAGATTCAGCTAGTTTCCGTTATGACAAAAGGAAAGATATTTTAAAGTTAAAATATGGTATTGTTTTTTTGATGATAAAAGTACTACAATTCTATGAGTCTTATGTTAAAAGCTTAAATCTCTAATAAATTTTGTATAAAGTAATCAATTTTCAGAGAACATATAAAGATCAAGAAGTGCTCTTGAACTGGAGAAATGTATATTTCTTGTTCTCACTGCAATAAAGTTGATGATGATTATTATTTCTTAGTAAAGTTGTTTAATATAAATACTATCATCACATTGTTTATGAGTTATATGCAATTATTTCCATTTGCGCCCAACGGTGATATGGATGTAGAAGGATGATTTTTTATTCTAATTCTTCCACAATGGTGATTTAGAATATAAAAGAAAGTTCTAAAAGTTTAATCTGCATATTTTTTAACCAGACTAACATGGGGTTATTTTTATGCTCATTATTATTGATTATTGGCTAAATTTTCTCAGACTAAATGTTTTCCATGCTTCCATTCGTGAAAGCGAATGGCTGGGTACTTGTGACCCGAAAAGATGACCAAGAAAGGTCATAACGTGAGGGAGTATGTTCTCTCTAAAGAATGGCTTCAAAATAAAAGAATTCTTGGATATTAATCCAAGAAAAGAAAAGAGATAGATCATTGAGAGTCTTGGTTGACGAATGTCTTTCATGTACTCTCTATGAAGAAGATTTTCCAGTCAACATGATTTGAGATGAAACAAACTACATGCGTGTTTAATTTGACCAACGTTGGATCAAGCATGTGTGTCGAAGAGCATTCGAATTTATTCCTAAATTTGATGATTGAATATGCAGTCAAAAGAGCCAATTATGTCCCTTACAGGGAATTGCCCGCATGGCGGGAAAAGATGATATTATGTCAAATATCCCGAATGGCGGTGGAAATTTTGGCAAAGGACTTATCCTGTATGACAGGAGAAAGATATGGTGACTCATGTGCTTTTAATGTGTCCCACTCTGGGAGAAAAGTATGGAGTAGCTATTATGCTTTCCTAGTATCGACAGTACACCTTATGTGTAACGATCATTAAGCACTCAATAAATCCAAAGAGAATAAAAGTTATAGACGAATCTAAAGATAAGAATGATATGCAAGTGTGACTTGCAAAAGTACTAATGATAAAGAATCTGTTGAGTTTCTGAAATGGAATAAGGAAAAGGTACTCCCATACCAGTTAATAGATAACTTCATTACGTATGAAGTAATCAGATAAATGAAGTAGATAATCAAAGTTTCCTCAATTCACAAGAGTTATGAATGGTTTTTCAAAATTGTAGCAGAAAAGTTCTTGCCACATTTCGAGGGGAAGAAAGAAATATGAGATATCCATTAATGAAGAATGTGATCGTCTGGGGAGTACGACGGTCATAATAATACCCCTAAAGAAAAGAAATAGTTGTATTCCTGGATCTTTTACAGTTTCGAAAGCAGACTAAGGAATATAAAATGGTGCTTAAAGTGCCATAAAGAAGGAAGTTTTAACAGAATAAACCCGAATAATAAAGTTTAAAGATACGCCATTTTTAGTGAAGAGGGAGTAATCTGGGGGAGCATGTTGTATGACCTATACAACACTTGTTGTTAGCTCTATAAAGGAGGAATGAGTAAACATGGATCTTGTGATACATGCCTCTGTAAAACCTATTGCCTGTTGGAAATGAAAGACTATACAATTAATTTGCGTGTTGGCAATGACAGAACAACAACAGCCCCATATGAAAGAAGCGTCAGTACCTGAGACACAGATGGTCTCAAGGAATGAGAAAATCAGATACTTTTGATTACTATGAAGTCTATGTTAGTGAAATTCAATTGGAGGTTGATCCCACCTTGTTTAAAGCACTCAATCGAGCTTTGAGTAGTGTCTGTTTTGTCTAAATGATGAAGAGACTATGTGAGATGAAGTAAAATTGGTGAATCTCGATGATGTTTGGGACTCATAAGTAATTTCCAATGGATCCAAAACAGTAGGCTATAATGGGTCTACAAGTTCAATGTGACTCCAAAGGAAATACGTAAAGGTGTAAAGCATGACTTAAATCGAAAGATTTTGTGCAAAGAGAATGAATATATTACAGTGAGTGTTAGTGGCACATCATGATTGACATCATGATCTGAGTTACATCAGATGAAAGTAAAGAATACAAGGGATACTGCTTGAAGAAGTCTTTTATGGACTAGAGCAAGTCTCTAGACAGTGTCATTTAAAGTTAGAAGAATCAGATGTTATTTTGGGTTAAAGAAAATGAGAGGACAATTGTATTCATGCAAAGTTATAGAATAGGAAATTCATTCTAATCCTGTGCATGTGGACGACGTCCTACTTGCTAGTGGTCATGTCAATCTACTGCAGGAGGAGAAAAGAAGTTCTTGTCCTCAAAGTTCAAAAGAATGTTCTCAGTAGAGTGTATCTCATTATAATTATTGAGATTCACCAAGAAAAGAATAAAATGGGGGTATTAGGAATGTCGCATGGACATGCTAAGAAAGATCTCTAAGTGTGCATGCGAGAAAAAAACCTATGCCTATTCTTATAGTCAAGGGTAATGGAACTGGAAACTATGGTGTTCCAAAAGTTGATGAGAAAAGATTGAAAATGGATATGGTGCAATATGCTTCAGCTTTTGGAAGCTCAATATATTACCCTGACACAGTTCATGTATCCGTGTTGTTTCGGCAATGTCCAGTCCATGTATAGATCACTGGAATGGAGTCAAAGATATTGGCCTCATGTTGAAAGAAATAAGTGCTCTCAAAAGATTCTGAGTACAAAGACAAGACTTGTGAAATGTATTAGCGAAATCCACAATTGTCGCTAACTTTCACACTTGGAGTTTTGGTGTGGAAAATCTCCAAAGAATGAAACAATTATCATCAATGTGATGCATAAACATGTTATAGCTTGATATGAGGCTGAGGACAAGCAAAAAAGGTTAAAGAAACATGTACCCGGAGTTGATAATGGTTGACAACTACAATAACCATTAAGTAGTTCGATCCTATGACAACGAGTCAAGTGTGGTGCCAACCACATTGACACAAAGTTATACATTGTTAAGGAGAAAGTCCGGAATTATGTTGAAATGCTTGGAGCATGAAGGCAACAGACAAGTATTTGCAGATCTGCTTAATAAAGGCTTACCGCTTAGTGCGTTCAGAGAACGCACAGTCGACATGGGTTTATGGTATAGTCTATGTTTCGGACAACAAAGGGCCCAAAAGTTAATGTATATTCCAAAATAGAGAGGTTCATTGTAGGTGTCAAGTCCATCGGCGATTGACCGTGACGATAGGGCAACTCGTACGCATTAATCTGTGATGAAATGAGTACTTTGAAAAGAGTTATTTCAAAGTATAAAGTTATAAACTTGAAAGATGAGATCAAGGGGGAGAATGTTAGTATTGATCTCTCCACCAATGGGCCCAAAGGCACTGATGATGGTATAGACCTAGGGTAGGGTCATAGGCCTGACCTATACGCCCTACCCAAGGTCACTACCCTAGAAGCAAAGACATCCAAGACACAGCATGGAGTACCAATTGAAGGCATCGAGTGCAATCCACTCGACTAGTCACCTCACTCGGGTAAGCCTCCCTCTTAATATCATTCGACCATACAGGAAATCACTCGACCTATCGAAGACCAGGAGTCGACCAGAACAGCAACGGTTAGGCGTGTTGGAAATATGCCCTAGAGGCAATAATAAAATGGTTATTATTATAGTTCTTTATTCATGATAATTGTCTGTTATTCATGCTATAATTGTGTTATCCAGAAATTGTAATACATGTGTGAATACATAGACCACAACATGTCCCTAGTGAGCTTCTAGTTGACTAGCTCGTTGATCAACAGATAGTCATGGTTTCCTGACTATGGACATTGGATGTCATTGATAACGGGATCACATCATTAGGAGAATGATGTGATGGACAAGACCCAATCCTAAGCATAGCTCAAAGATCATGTAGTTCGTTTTGCTAGAGCTTTTCCAAATGTCAAGTATCATTTCCTTAGACCATGAGATTGTGCAACTCCCGGATACCGTAGGAGTGCTTTGGGTGTGCCAAACGTCACAACGTAACTGGGTGACTATAAAGGTGCACTACGGTATCTCCGAAAGTGTTTGTTGGGTTGGCATGAATCGAGACTGGGATTTGTCACTCCGTATGACGGAGAGGTATCTCTGGGCCCACTCGGTAATGCATCATCATAATGAGCTCAATGTGACCAAGTGTCTGGTCACGGGATCATGCATTACGGTACGAGTAAAGTGACTTGCCGGTAATGAGATTAAACGAGGTATTGCGATACCGACGATCGAATCTCGGGCAAGTAACGTACCGATTGACAAAGGGAATTGCATACGGGATTGATTGAATCCTCGACATCGTGGTTCATCCGATGAGATCATCGAGGAGCATGTGGGATCCAACATGGGTATCCAGATCCCACTGTTGGTTATTGACCGGAGAGGCGTCTCGGTCATGTCTGCATGTCTCCCGAACCCGTAGGGTCTACACACTTAAGGTTTGGTGACGCTAGGGTTGTAGAGATATTAGTATGCAGTAACCCGAAAGTTGTTCGGAGTCCCGGATGAGATCCCGGACGTCACGAGGAGTTCCGGAATGGTCCATAGGTGAAGAATTATATATAGGGAGTCAGGTTTCGGCCATCGGGAAAGTTTCGGGGGTCACCGGTATTGTACCGGGACCACCGGAGGGGTCCCGTGGGTCCACCGGGTGGGGCCACCTATCCCGGTGGGCCCCATGGGCTGAAGTGGGAGGGGAACCAGCCCCTAGTGGGCTGGTGCGTCCCCCCTTGGGCCCCCCTGCGCCTAGGGTTGGAAACCCTAGGGGTGGGGGGCGCCTCCACTTGGCTTGGGGGGCAAGCCACCCCCCTTGGCCGCCGCCCCCCTTGGAGATTGGATCTCCTAGGGCCGGCACCCCCCTAGGGGGCCTATATAAAGAGGGGGAGGGAGGGCAGCCGCCACCCATGCTCTTGGCGCCCCCCTCTCCCCACGTACCACCTCTCCCTCTCGCTGAAGCTTGGCGAAGCCCTGCTGAGATCGCTGCTGCATCCACCACCACGCCGTCGTGCTGTTGGATCTTCATCAACCTCTCATTCCCCCTTGCTGGATCAAGAAGGAGGAGACGTCTTCCCAACCGTACGTGTGTTGAACACGGAGGTGTTGTCCGTTCAGCACTAGGATCATCGGTGATTTGGATCACGACGAGTACGACTCCCTCAACCCCGTTCTCTTGAATGCTTCCGCTCGTGGTCTACAAGGGTATGTAGATGCACTCCTCTCTCTCGTTGCTAGATGAACTCATAGATTAATCTTGGTGAAGCGTAGAAAATTTTTATTTTCTGCAACGTTCCCCAACAGTGGCATCATGAGCTAGGTCTATGCATAGTTTCTATGCACGAGTAGAACACAAACTTGTTGTGGGCGTAGATGTTGTCAATTTTCTTGCCACTACTAGTATTATCTTGCTTTAGTGGCATCGTGGATGAAGCGGCCCGGACCGACCTTACACGTACGCCTACGTGAGACAGGTTCCACCAACTGACATGCACTAGTTGCATAAGGTGGCTAGCGGGTGTCTGTCTCTCCCACTTTAGTTGGAGCGGATTCGATGAAAAGGGTCCTTGTGAAGGGTAAATAGAAATTGGCATATCACGTTGTGGCTTTCACGTAGGTAAGAAAATGTTCTTGCTAGAACCCTATTGCAGCCACGTAAAATATGCAACAACAATTAGAGGACGTCTAACTTGTTTTTGCAGCATATGCCTTGTGATGTGATATGGCCAAAAGTTGTGATGAATGATATATATGTGATGTATGAGATCATGTTCTTGTAATAGGAATCACGACTTGCATGTCGATGAGTATGACAACCGGCAGGAGCCATAGGAGTTGTCTTAATTATTGTATGACCTGCGTGTCAATGATTGAACGCCATGTAATTACTTTACTTTATTGCTAAACCATTAGCCATAGTAGTAGAAGTAATAGTTGGCGAGCAACTTCATACATACACGATGATGGAGATCATGATGATGGAGATCATGATGTCATGCCGGTGACGAAGATGATCATGGCGCCCCGAAGATGGAGATCAAAGGAGCTATGTGATATTGGACATATCATGTCACTATTTGATTGCATGTGATGTTTATCATGTTTTTGCATCTTGTTTACTTAGAACGACGGTAGTAAATAAGATGATCCCTCATAATAATTTCAAGAAAGTGTTCCCCCTAACTGTGCGCCGTTGCGAAAGTTCGTTGTTTCGAAGCACCACGTGATGATCGGGTGTGATAGATTCTAACGTTCACATACAACGGGTGTAAGACAGATTTACACATGCATAAACACTTAGGTTAACTTGACGAGCCTAGCATGTACAGACATGGCCTCGGAACACAAGAGACCGAAAGGTCGAACATGAGTCGTATGGAAGATACGATCAACATGGAGATGCTCACCGATGATGACTAGTCCGTCTCACGTGATGATCAGACACGGCCTAGTCGACTCGGATCATGTATCACTTAGATGACTAGAGGGATGTCTAATCTGAGTGGGAGTTCATTAAATAATTTGATTAGATGAACTTAATTATCATGAACTTAGTCTAAAAACCTTTGCAAAAATGTCTTGTAGATCAAATGGCCAATGCTCATGTCCACCTCAACTTCAACGCGTTCCTAGAGAAAACCAAGCTGAAAGATGATGGCAGCAACTATACGGACTGGGTCCAGAACCTGAGGATCATCCTCATAGCTGCAAAGAAAGATTATGTCTTAGAAGCACCGCTAGGTGAAGCACCCATCCCAGAGAACCAAGACATTATGAACGCTTGGCAGTCTCGTGCTGATGATTATTCCCTCGTTCAGTGCAGCATGCTTTACAGCTTAGAACCGGGGCTCCAAAAGTGTTTTGAGCAACACGGAGCATATGAGATGTTTGAAGAGCTGAAAATGGTTTTCCAAGATCATGCCCGGGTCGAGAGATATGAAGTCTCCGACAAGTTCTTTCAGTTGTAAGATGGAGGAAAATAGTTCTGTCAGTGAGCACATACTCAAAATGTCTGGGTTGCACAACCGCTTGATTCAGCTGGGAGTTAATCTCCCAGATGACGCGGTTATTAACAGAATCCATCAGTCGCTTCCACCGAGCTACAAGAGCTTTGTGATGAACTTCAATATGCAAGGGATGGAAAAGACCATTCTTGAGGTATATTCAATGCTGAAATCAGCGAAGGTACAGATCAAAAAGGAACATCAAGTGTTGATGGTGAATAAAACCACTAAGTTCAAGAAAGGCAAGGGTAAGAAGAACTTCAAGAAGGACGGCAAGGGAGTTGTCGTGCCCGGTAAGCCAGTTGCCGGGAAGAAGCCAAAGAATGGACCCAAGCCTGAGACTGAGTGCTTTTATTGCAAGGGAAGCGGACACTGGAAGCGGAACTACCCCAAATACTTAGCGGACAAGAAGGCCGTCAACACCAAAGGTATATGTGATATACATGTAATTGATGTGTACCTTACCAGTACTCTAGTAGCTCCTGGGTATTTGATACCGGTGCGGTTGCTCATATTTGTAACTCAAAGCAGGAGCTGCGGAATAAGCGGAGACTGGCGAAGGACGAGGTGACGATGCGCGTCGGGAATGGTTCCAAGGTCGATGTGATCGCCGTCGGCACGCTACCTCTACATTTACCTACGGGATTAGTTTTAAACCTCAATAATTGTTATTTAGTGCCAGCTTTGAGCATGAACATTGTATCTGGATCTCGTTTAATACGAGATGGCTACTCATTTAAATCCGAGAATAATGGTTGTTCTATTTATATGAGAGATATGTTTTATGGTCATGCCCCGATGGTCAATGGTTTATTCTTAATGAATCTCGAACGTGATGTTACACATATTCATAGTGTGAATACCAAAAGATGTAAAGTTGATAACGATAGTCCCACATACTTGTGGCACTACCGCCTTGGTCACATTGGTGTCAAGCGCATGAAGAAGCTCCATGCTGATGGACTTTTAGAGTCTCTCGATTATGAATCATTTGACACATGCGAACCATGCCTCATGGGCAAAATGACCAAGACTCCATTCTCCGGAACAATGGAGCGAGCAACCAACTTATTGGAAATCATACATACTGATGTGTGCGGTCCAATGAGCATTGAGGCTCGCGGAGGATATCGTTATGTTCTCACTCTCACCGACAACTTGAGTAGATATGGGTATGTCTACTTGATGAAACACAAGTCTGAGACCTTTGAAAAGTTCAAGGAATTTCAGAATGAGGTAGAGAATCAACGTGACCGAAAGATAAAGTTCTTACGATCAGATCGTGGAGGAGAATATTTAAGTCACGAATTTGGTACGCACTTAAGGAAATGTGGAATCGTTTCACAACTCACGCCGCCTAGAACACCTCAGTGTAACGGTGTGTCCGAACATCGTAATCGCACTTTATTGGATATGGTGCGATCTATGATGTCTCTTACCGATTTACCTCTATCTTTTTGGGGATACGCTCTAGAGACAGCTACATTCACTTTAAATAGGGCACCGTCTAAATCCATTGAGACGACACCGTATGAATTATGGTTTGGGAAGAAACCTAAGCTGTCGTTTCTAAAAGCTTGGGGATGTGATGCTTATGTCAAGAAACTTCAACCTGAAAAGCTCGAACCCAAGTCAGAAAAATGCGTCTTCATAGGATACCCTAAGGAAACCATTGGGTATACCTTCTACCTCAAATCTGAAGGAAATATCTTTGTTGCCAAGAAGGGGTCCTTTCTGGAGAAAGAGTTTCTCTCGAGAGAAGTAAGTGGGAGGAAAGTGGAACTTGATGAAGTACTACCTCTTGAACCGGTAAGTAGCGCAGCTCAGGAAGATGTTCCTGTGGTGCCAGCACCAACTGAAGAGGAAGTTAATGATGATGATCAAGGTACTTCGGATCAAGTTACTACTGAACTTCATAGGTCCACAAGGACACGTTCCACACCAGAGTGGTATGGCAACCCTGTCCTGGAAATCATGTTGTTAGACAACGGTGAACCTTCAAACTATGAAGAAGCAATGGCGGGCCCAGATTCCAACAAATGGCTTGAAGCCATGCAATCCGAGATAGGATCCATGTATGAAAACGAAGTATGGACTTTGACAGACTTGCCCGATGATCGGCGAGCGATAGAAAACAAATGGATTTTTAAGAAGAAGACTAACGCGGATGGTAATGTTACCATCTATAAAGCTCGACTTGTCGCTAAGGGTTATCGACAAGTTCAAGGGGTCTACTACGATGAGACATTCTCTCCCGTAGCGAAGCTAAAGTCCGTCCGAATCATGTTAGCAATTGCCACATACTATGATTATGAGATATGGCAAATGGACGTCAAAACGACATTCCTTAACGGCCATCTTAAGGAAGAACTGTATATGATGCAGCCGGAAGGTTTTGTAGACCCTGAGAATGCTAACAAGGTATGCAAACTCCAGCGATCCATTTATGGGCTGGTGCAAGCATCTCGGAGTTGGAACATTCGCTTTGATGAGATGATCAAAGCGTTTGGGTTTATGCAGACTTATGGAGAAGCCTGCGTTTACAAGAAAGTGAGTGGGAGCTCTGTAGCATTTCTCATATTATATGTAGATCACATACTTTTGATGGGAAATGACATAGAACTTTTGGACAGCATTAAGGCCTACTTGAATAAGTGTTTTTCAATGAAGGACCTTGGAGAAGCTGCTTACATACTAGGCATCAAGATCTATAGGGATAGATCGAGACGCCTCATAGGTCTTTCACAAAGCACATACCTTGATAAGATATTGAAGAAGTTCAATATGGATCCGTCTAAGAAGGGGTTCTTGCCTGTGTTGCAAGGTGTGAAATTGAGCTCAGCTCAATGCCCGACCATGGCAGAAGATAGAGAAAAGATGATTGTCATCCCCTATGCGTCAGCTATAGGGTCTATTATGTATGCCATGTTGTGTACCAGACCTGATGTAAACCTTGTCGTAAGTTTGGTAGGAAGGTACCAAAGTAATCCCGACATGGAACACTCGACAGCGGTCAAGAACATCCTAATTCCTGAAAAGGACTAAGGATATGTTTCTCGTTTATGGAGGTGACAAAGAGCTCGTCATAAAGGGTTACGTCGACGCTAGCTTCGACACAGATCTGGATGACTCTAAGTCACAAACCGGATACGTGTATATTTTGAATGGTGGGGTAGTAAGCTGGTGCAGTTGCAAGCAAAGCGTCGTGGCGGGATCTACATGTGAAGCAGAGTACATGGCAGCCTCGGAGGCAGCGCATGAAGCAATCTGGGTGAAGGAGTTCATCACCGACCTAGGAGTCATACCCAATGCGTCGGGGCCGATCACACTCTTCTGTGACAACATTAGAGCTATTGCACTTGCCAAGGAGCCCAGGTATCACAAGAAGACCAGGCACATCAAGCGTCGCTTCAACTCCATTCGTGAAAATGTTCAAGATGGAGACATAGATATTTGTAAAGTACATACGGACCTAAATGTAGCAGATCCGTTGACTAAACCTCTCCCTAGAGCAAAATATGATCAACACCAGAACTCTATGGGTGTTCGATTCATCACAATGTAACTAGATTATTGACTCTAGTGCAAGTGGGAGACTGTTGGAAATATGCCCTAGAGGCAATAATAAAATGGTGATTATTATATTTCTTTGTTCATGATAATTGTTTGTTATTCATGCTATAATTGTGTTATCCGGAAATCGTAATACACGTGTGAATACATAGACCACAACATGTCCCTAGTGAGCCTCTAGTTGACTAGCTCGTTGATCAACAGATAGTCATGGTTTCCTGACTATGGACATTGGATGTCATTGATAACGGGATCACATCATTAGGAGAATGATGTGATGGACAAGACCCAATCCTAAGCATAGCTCAAAGATCGTGTAGTTCGTTTTGCTAGAGCTTTTCCAAATGTCAAGTATCATTTCTTTAGACCATGAGATTGTGTAACTCCCGGATACTATAGGAGTGCTTTGGGTGTGCCAAACGTCACAACGTAACTGGGTGATTATAAAGGTGCACTACGGGTATCTCCGAAAGTGTATGTTGGGTTGGCACGAATCGAGACTGGGATTTGTCACTCCGTATGACGGAGAGGTATCTCTGGGCCCACTCGGTAATGCATCATCATAATGAGCTCAATGTGACCAAGTGTTTGGTCACAGGATCATGCATTACGGTACGAGTAAAGTGACTTGCCGGTAATGAGATTAAACGAGGTATTGGGATACCGACGATCGAATCTCGGGCAAGTAACATACGGATTGACAAAGGGAATTGCATACGGGATTGATTGAATCCTCGACATCGTGGTTCATCCGATGAGATCATCGAGGAGCATGTGGGAGCCAACATGGGTATCCAGATCCCACTGTTGGTTATTGACCGGAGAGGCGTCTCAGTCATGTCTGCATGTCTCCCGAACCCGTAGGGTCTACACACTTAAGGTTCGGTGACGCTAGGGTTGTAGAGATATTAGTATGCAGTAACCCGAAAGTTGTTCGGAGTCCCGGATGAGATCTCGGATGTCATGAGGAGTTCCGGAATGGTCCAAAGGTGAAGAATTATATATAGGAAGTCAGGTTTCGGCCATCGGGAAAGTTTCGGGGGTCACCGGTATTGTACCGGGACCACCGGAGGGGTCCCTGGGGTCCACCGGGTGGGGCCACCTATCCCGGAGGTCCCCATGGGCTGAAGTGGGAGGGGAACCAGCCCCTGGTGGGCTGGTGCGCCCCCCCTTGGGCCCCCGCTGTGCCTAGGGTTGGAAACCCTAGGGGTGGGGGCGCCTCCACTTGGCTTGGGGTCAAGCCACCCCCCTTGGCCGCCGCCCCCCTTGGAGATTGGATCTCCTAGGGCCGGCGCCCCCCTAGGGGGCCTATATAAAGAGGGAGGAGGGAGGGCAGCCGCCACCCATGCTCTTGGTGCCTCCCTCTCCCCACGTACCACCTCTCCCTCTCGCTGAAGCTTGGCGAAGCCCTGCCGAGATCACTGCTGCATCCACCACCACGCCATCGTGCTGCTGGATCTTCATCAACCTCTCCTTCCCCCTTGCTGGATCAAGAAGGAGGAGACGTCTTCCCAACCGTACGTGTGTTGAAAGTGGAGGTGCTGTCCGTTCAGCACTAGGATCATCGGTGATTTGGATCACGACGAGTACGACTCCCTCAACCCCGTTCTCTTGAACACTTCCGCTCGCGATCTACAAGGGTATGTAGATGCACTCCTCTCTCTCGTTGCTAGATGAACTCATAGATTGATCTTGGTGAAGCGTAGAAATTTTTTATTTTCTGCAACGTTCCCCAACAAGGCGTTCACTCCGTAGTCTTTCAGATCATTAAAAGCACTTTATGGTTGGCGTTATCAGTAACGCCCCTTCTTTATGTACATTGGACTCTTGGTAATGGGGGATTGTTGGGGTACTGGCGCACTCTATATAAGCCACCCCCTCCTCTGGCACAAGGGTTCGCACCCCCTGTAACACATACTCCCATATTCTAGTCGACCGCCTCAGGGCACCGAGACATAGGGCTTTTACCTCTTCCGAGAGGGGCCTGAACTCGTAAACACGTGTGTACAATCTCACCGTATCTAGGACCTTGCCTCCTCATTCGTACCCCCTATACTTACTATCAGACTTAGAACCACGACAGTTGGCGCCCACCGTGGGGCAAAGCGTCTTAGCAAATTCCGGCGAGGTTGCATTTTCTTTGATCTTCATCAGCATGGTTTCTGGCGCCGGTTTGGTCATGGGTCATGAGTTCCGACTCGACGCGCTCACTTTCATCGCTGACGACTCCGCCTGGCTCCAGGAGGCCTCCCTCGATGTCGAGGCTCTCCCGGTTCGTGGCTCGTCGCACTTTTGCGCGAGTTCCTGCGGCCTCCTCCTCCGGCAGCCGTCTTCCCCGTACCAGTCGACCATCGCGTCATTTTCTCACTCTGCTGGACGCTACCGCAAGTAGTCTAGGCGTTCGCGGCTCCAGCGGTGGGTGAGACACGCAGTGGCTCGTCAGGCGTTCACCCCCCAAGTCACGGCGATCGAGCCCGACGTATTTCATCGGCCGACCCGTCGACTGATTTCGCAGATACCTTTTCCGAGAGCAGGAGTTGTGACCCCGCGTCGGAGGTCCTCATGGTCGACTCCTATCGCGGTCCGCCTGGTTTTCGTCGTAGCGGCAATGGTGGTAGAAGCGACGTCCCGTCATTCGACCATGAAGAGTATCAGCCCCAACCTCTCAGCTCGCAGCAAAGGGAGGAGATGCATCGCTGCAACATGGAGGCTCTCCAGACCCCCATCATAGGGGAAACGGTCGAGGCTCGGGCCTTGGAAGCAGTGCGCCTGCCCACTCTGGCTGAGCGCACTCGTCTGGAGAATCTCCAACATTCTCTCGATGAGCGTTCTCGTCGACTGATCCCCGAGTCCAGTCGACGTCCACGGCAATTTTTTCCACCGGAAACTCAGGTATTCCGCACACTGATTCAGAATCTTGCAGCCGCTATGCGTATTGCGGAGTCCATTCAGTCGTCACGTTCGAAGGATGGAAGAGGCTTGGAATAGATCAGAACGCTGCTCCGAGCAGCAGGAGACCAGAACTCCGTTGTGTCTCAGTCGCAGAACAGAATCCATAGCAGATCAGTAAGAGCAGACACCGTTCAGTCGGCATACAGTCCTAGGTCGCCTTTGTGGCATGAAGGTCATGATCACCGCCAGGATCGGCACCTGGGAAGAGCTCATGGAGAATATGATCGTGAGTACACCCACGACAACCACCGTCGAGCGCCCTCGCCCCTCCCGAGGGACGGGTCATACGCGCCCCAGAGATATGATGACAGGCGTCCGTATGGGAATGACCGCAGAGTTCCAGTCGACCCCAGAGAGCCCGGCTTCGATGCAAGGTCCGTCCTTGTGCAGGGTTTGGTCGATCGGAACAGAGCATACAGAGAAGGGCTGGATAGAGACAGACCCAGTGGAAGCAGAGTCCATGTTTCCGGCCCAGAGTGGTTTGGAAGAGCCATCAGAGCCGCTGAGATTCCTCATAACTTCAGATTGGTGACTGGCGTCAGTAAGTTCATAGGAGAGTCGAAGCCTGATACTTGGCTTGAAGACTATCGAGTGGCTGTGCACATCGGTGGTGGCAGCGATGAGGTGGCCATGAAGCACCTTCCTCTGATGCTTGAAGGTTCTGCCAGGGCTTGGTTGAACCAGTTGGCCCCTGGGAGCATTTTGAGTTGGGATGAGTTAGCTCGAGTGTTCACCAGAACATTTGAGGGCACCTGCTGGTCTACCGGAGTTGCAGCATTGCATGCAGAAACCGAATGAAACCTTGAGAGACTATATCCAGAGATGGATCACTCTGCACCACACAGTGGAGAATGTGTCAGATCATCAAGCAGTCTGTGCCTTCAAGGAAGGCGTTCGCTACAGAGAGCTGAATCTGAAGTTCGGTCGGACTGGTGATATGTCTTTGACTCGGATGATGGAGATTTCCACCAAGTACGCTAACGGCAAAGAGGAGGACCGACTGAGGAGTGGCAAGCACAAAACAGTCGCCTAGGACATCGGAGGAGGAAATTCCAGTCAGAAGCATAAGCGAAAGGCTGAGGTAGCAGGTCCTGCCGAGGCAGCAGTGTTGAATCAAGGAAAGTTCAAAGGGAAGCCCAAAGGGCCTTGGATCCCAAAGAAAGTGAAGGACCAGGAAGGAAATGATGTGATGGATTTGCCGTGTCATATTCACACCAAGAAGGATGAGGAGGGGAACCTGATTCTCCCCAAGCATACCACTCGACAATGTCGACTCCTAATACAGAACTTCTGAGAGAGTAAACCCAGTGATAAGGACAAAGAGTCTGAGAAGGAATAAGAAGATAAGGATGATGATGGTGGTTACCCTAATGTCAATGCCACCTTGGTGATTTTTGCCGATGTCGAGAGCAAAAGTCGACTGAAGGTCATTAATAGAGAGGTGAACATGGTTGCTCCGGCAACACCAAAGTATTTGAAGTGGTCAAAAAACCCCATTACATTCGACCAGTCCGACCATCCGGCACGCGTAGCTACCCCTGGGCGGCAAGCGCTGGTGGTCGACCTAGTCGTGGGAGGCACCTGATTGACCAAGGTTCTGATGGATGGTGGCAGTGGTCTGAATATTTTGTATGCTGAGGCCCTCAAAGGAATGGGCATTCCGATGTCCAAACTCAGCAAGAGCAACATGCGGTTCCATGGAATCATCCCAGGAAAGAAAGCCGAATCACTCGGCCAGATCACTCTTGACGTGGTTTTCGGCAATGAGAAGAATTTCCGCAAGGAGAAGTTGACGTTTGAGGTTGTGGATTTCCAGAGTGCCTATCATGCCATTCTGGGCAGACCTGCCTATGCTAGCTTTATGGCTCGACCATGTTATGTATATCTCAAGATGAAGATACCTGGCCCCAGAGGCGTGATAACAGTTTCTGGTAACCATCAAAGAGCAGAAGACTATCTTCAGGACGGTGCAAAGATAGCAGATGAGCAGATGGCAGCAGTAGAGTTTCAAGAGTACCAGGAAACTGCAGATCCGAGTGATTTGTTGCGTGCTAGGAGGCTTGCCTTGGAGTCTGCACTTCAGTCGGCCGGCGAGACCAAGCCAGTCCATGTTCACCCGACCGACCCCAATGCTGCTCCGACCCATATCTCAACAACACTCAACAGCAAATAGGAAGAAGTGCTCATCCAGTTCCTTCGTGAGAACTGGGACATCTTTGCATGGAAGCCATCTGACATGCCAGGTGTACCCAGGGAGTTGGCTGAGCACCGTTTGCGAGTCGACTCAAAAGTAAAACCCGTTAAGGAGCATCTCCGTCAGTCCGCCATGGAGAAGAGAAAGGCCATTAGCGAGGAGGTGGCTCGGCTCCTGGCGGCTTAGTTCATCCGCGAGATATACCACTCTGAGTGGCTCGCCAATGTTGTTATGGTTCCCAAGAAAGACAAACCACTCTAAATGTGTATTGACTTCAAGCACATCAATCGGGCTTGCCCGAAAGATCATTTTCCTATCGACCAAATAGTTGACTCAACTGTGGGATGCGAGCGACTGTCCTTCCTGGATGCTTATTCCGGGTACCATCAGATCTGACTGTATGGACGGGATGAGATAAAGACGGCTTTCATCACCCGTTCGGGTGTTTTTGCTATGTTACTATGCCCTTTGGCCTCAAGAATGCTGGTGCCACGTTCATGTGCATGATCTTGAAGTGCCTGCTCACTCAAATCAGTCGGAATGTGGAAGCATACATGGATGACATAGTGGTTAAGTCACGCAAAGGTTCCGACCTGCTAACTGACCTAGATGAAACCCTTGCCAACTGAAGAAGGTATGATATCAAGCTCAATCCATCAAAATGCACATTCGGAGTCCCAGGCGAAAAGTTACTCGGTTTCCTTGTTTCCGAACGAGGGATCGACGCAAATCCAGAGAAGATTGGCACAATCCTCCGAACGAAACGCCCAGTGCGTGTGCATGATGTTCAAAAGCTTACTGGTTGTTTGGCTGCATTGAGCCGATTCATCTCTGTAGGACCTTGAGAAGAGGTGTCTAGAGGTGGGGTGATTAGACACTAAGTACCAAAGTTGCAGTTTTTAGGTTTCTTTAAAGTTTGAGTGGAGTTTAGGCACAAGTTTAACATTCACAACACATAGCAAGCAAGCATGCAAAGAGTATATGAGCACCGGAAAGTAAAGCATGCAACTTGCAAGAATGTAAAGGGAAGGGTTTGGAGAATTCAAACGCAATTGGAGACACGGATGTTTTTGGCGTGGTTCCGATAGGTGGTGCTATCGTACATCCACGTTGATGGAGACTTCAACCCACGAAGGGTAACAGTTGCGTGAATCCACGGAGGGCTCCACCCAAGAAGGGTCCATGAAGAAGCAACCTTGTCTATCCCACCATGGTCGTCGCCCACGAAGGACTTGCCTCACTAGCGGTAGATCTTCACGAAGTAGGCGATCTCCTTGCCCTTACAAACTCCTTGGTTCAACTCCACAATCTTGTCGGAGGCTCCCAAGTGACACCTAGCCAATCTAGGAGACACCACTCTCCAAGAAGTAACAAATGGTGCATTGATGATGAACTCCTTGCTCTTGTGCTTCAAATGATAGTCTCCCCAACACTCAACTCTCTCTCATAGGATTTGGATCTAGTGGAAATAGGATTTGAGTGGAAAGCAACTTGGGGAAGGCTAGAGATCAAGATTCATATGGTAGGAATGGAATATCTTGGCCTCAACACATGAGTAGGTAGTTTTCTCTCAGAAATGGTAAGTTGGAAGTGTAGGTTTAGTCTGATGGCTCTCTCCACGAATGAAGAGGAGGTGGAGGGGTATATATAGCCTCCACACAAAATCTAACCGTTACACACAATCTACCAAACTCGGTGGGACCGAATCGTTAAACTCGGTCAGACCGATTTAGCAAATAATGTGACCGTTAGGGTATTTGGTGGGACCGAAATGCAACTCGGTAGGACCGACTCTGTTAGGGTTAGGGCATAACGTAATCTCGGTAAGACCGATTACACAAACTCGGTGGGACCGATTTTGGTAATAAGCTTTCCAGAGAGTTGGTCAGGCAAACTCGGTTTGACCGATTATCAAACTCAGTGGGACCAATTTTGATAATAAGTTAACCAGAGAGTTTGCATTGTAATCTCGGTAGTACCGATTGCTCAAACTCGGTGAGACCGATTTTGATAATGGACATACACAGAGAGATTACAATCCCATCTCGGTGAGACCGAGATCCCTATCGGTGAGACCAATTTGCTTAGGGTTTGTGGCAGTGGCTAAGATATCCAAACTCGATGGTGCCGGATAGAAAGAATCAGTGGGGCCGAGTTTGACTTTAGGTTTAGGACATATGTGGATGTGAGAAAGTGGTTGAGGGTTTTGGAGCATATCACTAAGCACTTGAAGCAAGAGGCTCATTAAGCAACACCTCATCCCTCCTTGATAGTATTGGCTTTTCCTATAGACTCAATGTGATCTTGGATCACTAAAATGTAAAATGAAGAGTCTTGAGCTTGAAGCTTGAGCCAATCCTTTGTCCTTAGCATCTTGAAGGAGTTCCCACATCCTTTAGTCCATGCCACTCCATTGTTGAACTTGTCTGAAATATACTAGATAAAAGTGTTAGTCCAACAAGAGATATGTTGTCATTAATTACCAAAACCACCTAGGGAGCACTTGTGCTTTCAATCTCCCCCTTTTTAGTAATTAATGGCAACATACATCAAAGCTTTAGATAGAGATATAAAGAGTAGCAAGTAAAGCTTTGGAAAGACATGTAACAAGCATAGGCTCCCCCTACATGTATGCAATCATATGAATATGAAATATAGAAGCATGTGATAGCATAACCATGATAGAGCAGGTAATGTGTTACATGTATCTTGGCTATATGCATCAGAGCAAAAAGTATTAAAGAGAATACCTTCATGCCCATGAGTCCTTCTTGCAAACAGTATGTACATCAGCAAGAATTCCTCATACACATGATTGTGATGCATATACTTACCTTGTGGTCTTGAGTTGGCTTAGGATGGAATGAACCTGTGAAAACAAGGTTAGATAACACAGATGCATCTACTAGCCAGAGCAAACAGAAGAAACCACAAGAATACCAAGTCTGGGATGACATGTAGAGAGTGAGTACTGAGTACCACATTGGATTAGACATGTCCCCAAGAGTAAAGATATGCAATGAATTTAAATGATTTCTTTCCCTTAGATGTCTTGCTCCCCCTGAATCTAACATGGGATACTGGGAGAAGATAGGGAACAGAAAATCAGAGCTGAAGGAAAACAGAGCTGAAAGATATGAATGATGATCAGAGCTAAAGTAAGCTAATGCAAATAAGCACATATGAACATGTCTTTCCCCTCAAGAAGACATGTGGCATCTCTCCTCTTGAACACCAAGCATCTGGGATCCTTGAGAAATACTTTCTACTTAAGTATCCTCTCCCCCTAGAGATCTCTCTCTCTCTCCCCCCCTATGAGATGTGATCTCCCTCTAAATGATAAGCTTTGATGTGATCTCTCTCTCCTCCTTTGACAACAATTTCCAAGAAGGGCTTGATAAAGATGTAATCTCTCTCTCTCCCTCTGGAATTTGTCGTGAATGGGTTTGATCCTTGAGTCACAACATAAAGCAATGATTAAAATGTGATGCTTGTAGAGGACAAGATTCATTGAGTGGAGCTGGATCAGAAGAAACACATAGTATGTGGCAAAGAGTTTTTCCTATTATGAAATCGGTGGCACCGAGTGGTATGCTTCGGTCATACCAAAAAGATTCGGTTGGACTGAAAATAACAGATCGGTGTAACCGAGTTCATCGCAGAGAAAAACACTTGTCACCTCAGCTCACTAGACTAGTAAGATCTCAAAGATTTGCAAGGAATTAGATGCAGAAAATGCAGAGAAAACAGAAACAAATCTAGATGGAGTTTTTTTTGAAAAGGGGAAACAAATATGCATGAGATGAATGCAAAAACATAGAAAGGAACATAGGAGAACTTCATCTAGAGATGGTCGGCGACAAAGTCACCTATGTTAGAGTATATTGACTTAGGAGTCAAGTGAGATCACTTGATCATAGGCCATACTCATCGTTTAAGCTCAAAATGGGGTTGCCATTTTTCGTTTAAGCATCTTGATGTATTCACATCTTGTCGAGTTGCTTTAACTCATGACTCGGAGTAAAGCTTCTCTAAGATGGAATAACATACCTTGGTTGGTGGTGATGTCCATGTAGTTGAACTTGCGTGGGTTGCAAGAAGGTTGATATAGCTCATCAAGAGTTGGGAGCACCACTTGAAATTTGAGTCCATCTACCTACATGGGTTAGTTCTTGCAAGGAAGAGCACTTGTATATCCAAAAATGACAATCATGAAACTCAACATAGAATTTGTCAAAGGATATGTTTGAATGGTTTCGTGCTTCCTTGTCTTCAACCACCTTTGTATAGAGACTTGGTGATGTAGAGATTGCTCAAGATGTGAGTAGGTTACAATCTCATGGAGTTTGATTCAACCAAGTACCTACATGGGTTAGATAACATGCAAGATACAAATATATCCAAGACATAAGATTTTCATCATAAGAGAAATATCAAGGATTAGTCTTAAGCTCATGTCTTGCATGTATCCAGTGAAGTTTCTACTCCAAGTTTGAAGCATCAATGATGTTCAATTCTCCTCTTAACCTGCAAAACACTTTCTCATCAAGAGGTTTAGTGAATATATCAGCTAATTGTTTTTCGGTGCGGACATGCTTAAGATCAATGTCACCCTTAGCAACATGATCTTGAATGAAATGATGACGAACTTCAATATGCTTAGTTCGAGAATGTTGCACAGGATTATGACCAATTTTGATAGCACTTTCATTATCACAAAGCAATGGAACATGTCTCACATATATCCCATAATCTTTAAGAGTTTGGGCCATCCAAAGTAATTGAGCACAACATGAACCAGCGGCAATATATTCAGCTTCGGTTGTGGATAAGGATACCGAGTTTTCTTTCTTGGAGGACCAAGACACAAGAGATCTACCAAGAAATTGACAAGTACCCGAAGTGGACTTTCTATCAACCTTGTCTCCGGCATAGTCCGAGTCGGAATAGCCAATAAGATCGAAAGAGGCCCTCTTAGGATACCAAATGCCAAAATTTGGTGTATGGATTAAGTATCTCACTATCCTTTTCACGGCCTTAAGATGACATTCTTTAGGTGCAGCTTGATATCGTGCACACATGCACACACTTAACATAATATCGAGTCGTGAAGCACATAGATATAACAATGAACTAATCATAGAACGATAAACCTTTTGATCAACTGGTTCACCATCTTTGGTCAAATCAAGATGTCCACTAGTAGGCATGGGTGTAGTCATACCTTTGCATTCTTGCATATTGAACTTCTTGAATAAGTCCTTAGTGTACTTCGTTTGAGAGACAAAAGTACCTTCCTTAGTTTGCTTGATTTGCAAACCAAGAAAGAATTTGAGTTCACTCATCATAGACATCTCAAACTTCTCCGACATTAGCTTCCCAAACTTTTCACTAAAATGAGGGTTAGTTGAACCAAATATAATATCATCAACATAAATTTGGCACACAAAGAGTTCACCATTAACCCTTTTAGTAAAAAGAGTAGAATCAATTTTCCCAATTTCAAAGCCTTTCAATAAGGAACTTGGTCAAGCATTTATACCATGCTCTAGGAGCTTGTTTAAGACCATAAAGAGCTTTGTGAAGTTTGTAAACATGATTGGGTTTCTTAGGATTGACAAAGCCGGGAGGTTGTTTAACATAAACTTCCTCCTCTATTTCACCATTTAGAAAAGCACTTTTAATGTCCATTTGGTACAAGGTGATATCATGGTGATTAGCATAGGCAAGTAAGATGCGAATGGACTCAAGTCTAGCAACGGGGGCGTAAGTCTCACCATAGTCCATACCTTCGACTTGTGTGTAGCCTTGGGCGACGAGACGTGCTTTGTTGCGAACTACTTGTCCATCTTCATCTTGCTTGTTGTGAAACACCCATTTGGTACCGATGATGTTTTGGTTGTTGTCAGGCTTCTCAACCAATGTCCAAACTTGGTTCCTCTCAAAGTTGTGTAGCTCTTCATGCATAGCATTTATCCAATCCGGATCTTCCAATGCTTCTTAGACCTTCATAGGTTCAATGCTAGAGATGAAAGAATAGTTTTCACAAAAGTTAGCTAAACGAGTTTTAGAGCGAGTGATTCTCCCGGTTTGAATATCATTGTAGATTTGTTCGACGGGATGGTCTTTAGCAATTCTTGCTCGAACTCGTGAAAGCTTTTGCTTGGATCTTTGTTGAACATCTTCTTCATATTGTTCTTCTTCTTGGCCTTCTTCATTGTTGGTGTTGTCGTTCTCTTGTCGTGGTGGAGAAGGAGGTTGTTGACGTTCATCTTGATGCACTTCCTCGTTTTCTTCATCTTGGTGTGTCCCACTTGTGGATGCTTCCGTATCAACTCTTGGTTCACCTTGTTGTGAAGTAGAAGCTTCCACTTGGACGGACGAGGTACTCTCCTTCACCTCCGTTGGACGGACCTTGCCAATAGATAAGTCTTGGATTGCTTCCGAAGGATCTTTGTCTCCTACATAAATTGGCAATTGCTCTACTTGCGAGCCATTAGATTCATCAAACTTCACATCTACCGTCTCTTCAACCTTTCGGGTGAAATTGTTGTAGACATGGTAAGTGTGAGAGTTTGAGCCATAACCTAGTAGGAAACCTTCATGAGACTTAGGAGCAAATTTAGAACGACGATGCTTATCAAGAATGTAGCACTTTGAGCCGAATACTCGAAGGTATCCAACTTGGGGTTTGTTACCGGTGAGGAGCTCGTATGCCGTCTTGCCGAGTAGCTTGTGAAGATACAAGCGATTTGTTGCATGACAAGCTGTCTCAACCGCTTCTGCCCAAAAGTGCTTCGGTGTCTTGTACTCATCAAGCATCGTTCTCGCCATTTCGATGAGCGTCCGTTCTTCCTCTCAACAACTCCATTTTGTTGAGGTGTGTACGTAGCCGAGAACTCGTGTGAAATCCCTTCTTCGTCAAAAAAGGTGTCCACATTTGCGTTCTTGAACTCCGTTCCATTGTCGCTGCGAACCTTCTTGATCTTCACTTCAAATTGATTTTGGGCCTTCCTAGCGAAGTTTTTGAAGATCTTCTGAACCTGCGATTTATCATCGAGAAAGAACACCCACGTAAATCTGGAAAAATCATCGACTATAACTAGACCAAAAGAATTTTCATCGAGACTCTTGTAAGAGTTGGGACCAAAGAGATCCATGTGAAGTAGCTCGAGTGGCCTCTTTGTGGTCATAATGTTCTTCACGGGATGCCTTCCTCCAACCTGTTTACCTGCCTGACAAGCACTGCAAAGTCTATCCTTATCAAATATGACATCATTAACTCCAAGGATATGATTTCCCTTAATAAGCTTGTCAAGGTTTCTCATGCCAACGTGACCTAGTCGTTTATGCCATAACCAACCTTTTGAGGATTTAGCAATGAAGCAATTTTTAGGTTGAGCCTTTTTAGTGAAATCTACAATGTATAGATCACCTCTACGTATGCCGGTAAAGACCATTTTATGATTGTCTCGACGAAACACTTGGCAATAAATTTCAGTAAATAAGACATTGAAACCAAAGTCAGCAAGTCTAGATACTGAAAGTAGGTTGTATCCAAGAGATTCAACGAGCATGACATTTTGTATGGAGCTATCATGTGAGATGGCCACCTTACCGAGGCCAACCACCTTACCCTTTGAGTTGTCACCGAAAGTGACATACTTTCGAGGACTATCATTATCAGCAAGCTCACGAAACATGTCTTTATCTCCGGTCATGTGATCGGTACATCCACTATCAAGAACCCATTCCTTTCCTCCTGACATATATCCCCGAAGATTTGCCATAAGACCAAAATGTCTCATTGCATCATCAAGATCGAAGTCACTATCATCATCCTCATCATAGTATCCATGTTCAACATCGTCATGTGGTGGATCAAATCCTAGAGAGGGTGATTCGTTAGAGTGATTTTGACAATGATCTTGTCTATGAATTTTTATAGCTTCGGAAATAATATCACTAATAATACCAACATTTCCATTGGCACGCATAAGGTTTGTAAGCTCAAATAGACGATCACCAAACATAGGATCACTAGTATTCATCTTACTCAAGGCAATAGACTTATGGAGAATTTCATCAAGATTTTTCAAAGAATAATCAGGAAATCGTTCCTCAAGAAATTTCCATATAGTGTAGGCACACTCAAGAGTAGGCAGTTTTATAATCAAGTTCCTAGGCAAGCCTCTAGTGATAAGATTAACAGTTCTAACATTCCTAATCATGTCAATTAACTCATCAAGTGTAGGATGCATAGGATCAACACAAGGTGCACAAGGACTACCAATGTACTTGTTCAAATGATATTGATTGAAAATTACAAGCATCTCATTTTTTCACTCATGAAAATACTCTCCATCAAGAATAGGCACTCTATGTCTAAGACTCCCCAAAGTAGACTCATCCATCTTCCTCCAATGGTGATTAAACCAAAGAAATGGAGACCAATGCTCTGATACCACTTGTAGGACCTTGAGAAGAGGTGTCTAGAGGGGGGTGATTAGACACTAAGTACCAAAGTTGCAGTTTTTAGGTTTCTTTAAAGTTTGAGTGAACTTTAGGCACAAGTTTAACATTCACAACACATAGCAAGCAAGCATGCAAAGAGTATATGAGCAGCGGAAAGTAAAGCATGCAACTTGCAAGAAGGTAAAGGGAAGGGTTTGGAAAATTCAAACGCAATTGGAGACATGGATGTTTTTGGCGTGGTTCCGATAGGTGGTGCTATCGTACATCCACGTTGATGGAGACTTCAACCCACGAAGGGTAACGGTTGCGCGAGTCCATGGAGGGCTCCACCCAAGAAGGGTCCACGAAGAAGCAACCTTGTCTATCCCACCATGGTCGTCGCCCACGAAGGACTTGCCTCACTAGCGGTAGATCTTCACGAAGTAGGCGATCTCCTTGCCCTTACAAACTCCTTGGTTCAACTCCACAATCTTGTCGGAGGCTCCCAAGTGACACCTAGCCAATCTAGGAGACACCACTCTCCAAGAAGTAACAAATGGTGCGTTGATGATGAACTCCTTGCTCTTGTGCTTCAAATGATAGTCTCCCCAACACTCAACTCTCTCTCATAGGATTTGGATCTGGTGGAAAGAGGATTTTAGTGGAAAGCAACTTGGGGAAGGCTAGAGATCAAAATTCATATGGTAGGAATGGAATATCTTGGCCTCAACACATGAGTAGGTAGTTCTCTCTTAGAAATGGTAAGTTGTAAGTGTAGGTTTAGTCTGATGGCTCTCTCCACGAATGAAGAGGAGGTGGAGGGGTATATATAGCCTCCACACAAAATCTAATTGTTACACACAATCTACCAAACTCGGTGGGACCGAATCGTTAAACTCGGTCAGACCGATTTAGCAAATAATGTGACCGTTAGGGTTTTCGGTGGGACTGAAATGCAACTCGGTAGGACCGACTCTGTTAGGGTTAGGGCATAACGTAATCTCGGTAAGACCGATTACACAAACTCGGTGGGACCGATTTTGGTAATAAGCTTTCCAGAGAGTTGGTCAGGAAAACTCGGTTTGACCGATTATCAAACTCGGTGGGAACGATTTTGATAATAAGTTAACTAGAGAGTTTGCATTGTAATCTCAGTAGTACCGATTGCTCAAACTCGGTGAGACCGATTTTGATAATGGACATACACAGAGAGATTACAATCCCATCTCGGTGAGACCGAGATCCCTATCGGTGAGACCAATTTGCTTAGGGTTTGTGGCAGTGGCTAAGATATCCATACTCGGTGGCGCCGGATAGAAAGAATCAGTGGGGCCGAGTTTAACTTTAGGTTTAGGACATATGTGGATGTGAGAAAGTGGTTGAGGGTTTTGGAGCATATCACTAAGCACTTGAAGCAAGAGGCTCATTAAGCAACACCTCATCCCTCCTTGATAGTATTGGCTTTTCCTATAGACTCAATGTGATCTTGGATCACTAAAATGTAAAATGAAGAGTCTTGAGCTTGAAGCTTGAGCCAATCCTTTGTCCTTAGCATCTTGAAGGAGTTCCCACATCCTTTAGTCCATGCCACTCCATTGTTGAACTTGTCTGAAATATACTAGATAAAAGTGTTAGTCCAACAAGAGATATGTTGTCATTAATTATCAAAACCACCTAGGGAGCACTTGTGCTTTCAATCTCACGCCTCGGTGAAAAGGCACTGCCTCTTTACCGATTGATGAAGAAGTCCGACAAGTTCGAGTGGAAACACAAAGCTGAAGCAGTGTTTGAAGAGCTCAAAGCCCTGCTTTCCACCCAGCCGGTGCTTGCTGCTCTGGTTAGCAAGGAGCCTTTACCGCTTTACATCACAGCCATAGGACAAGTTGTTAGCACAGTGCTCACAGTCGAGCGGGAAGAAGAAGGCAAAGCCTTCAAAGTTCAGCGCCTCGTGTATTATATTTCAGAAGCCTGAACCCCGTCCAAGCAGAGATATCCTCACTATCAGAAGCTTGTTTATGGGATTTACCTGACCATGAAGAAGGTTGCACACTATTTCTCTGATCACTCAATTTCAGTCATCAGCGACGCTCCATTGTCAGAGATTCTGAATAACGTAGATGCAACTGGTCGAGTGGCAAAGTGGGAAATTGAACTTCTTCCTTTAGATATCAAGTTTGAGGCAAAGAAGGCCATTAAGTCTCAAGCAATTGCAGATTTCCTCGCAGAGTGGACAGAACAACAAGAGCCGACTCAAATTCAGTCGGAACATTGGACCATGTTCTTTGATGGATCCAAGATGTTGAATGGCTCTGGTGCAGGAGTGGACTTAGTGTCCCCACGAGGAGACAAGCTCAGTTATGTCCTCCAGATTCACTTTGATTTTTCAAACAATGAAGCTGAATACGAAGCACTATTGTATGGGTTGCGTATGGCCATTTCACTCGGCGTCCAGCGCTTGATGGTATATGGCGACTCAGACTTAGTGTTTAACCAAGTAATGAAGGAATGGGATGTCAGGAGTCCTGCAATGACCGGTTATTGCAACACGGTGAGAAAGCTAGAGAAGAAGTTTGAGGGGTTAGAGCTCCACCACATACCACGAATCAAGAATCAAGTTGTTGATGATCTGGCGAAGATAGGTTCCACTCGGAAGCCTATTCCCAGCAATGTGTTCTTGGAGCATCTCCATACCCTGTCAGTGCAAGAAGATCCCTTCAAGGAAGAGCCCCCACAACCGATAAGTTCAACTGACCCGATTGAAATCCAGGTTCTAGCTGTGGTCGACTTGATCATTGAAGTCTTGGTGATTACACCCGACTGGACAGTATCGTACATTGCATACAATCTCAGAAAGGAGCTACCAGAGGATGAAGATGAGGCACGTCAGATAGTTCGTCGATTGAAAGCTTTCACCATGATGAAAGGGCGGCTTTACAGAGAAAGTGTCACAGGAGTGGCTCAATGCTGCATCACTCCGGAAGAAGGTCGAATGATCCTGAACGACATCCACTCGGGGACCTGTGGTCACCATGCGTCCTCTCGGACCATTGTGGCCAAAGCATACCGAGCGGGATTCTATTGACCTCGAGCAAATGAGATGGCGAAAGATGTAGTTGACAAGTGCGCATGTTGACAGTTCTACTCCAACATGTCCCACAAGCCTGCATCTGCCCTGAAGACTATTCCACTCGTCTGGCCGTTTGCAGTCTGGGGATTGGATATGGTTGGACCCTTCAAAACCGGCGCGAGTGGTTTCACCCATTTGCTTGTAGCAATCGACAAGTTCACCAAGTGGATCGAAGCCAAGCTCATTAAAAACCTTGGAGCAGGCACTGCCGTCAGTTTCATCAAGGAGTTGATATTCATATATGGAGTTCCTCACATCATTATCACAAATAACGGCTCCAACTTCGACTCTAATGAGTTCAAGGCATTCTGCGCATCCCAAGGCACTCGGGTCAACTATGCGTCCGTCGCACACCCGCAGTCGAATGGACAGGAAGAAAGAGTGAATGGTTTGATCCTTCCAGGGTTAAAGCCTCGGTTGATGCGCGACCTTAAGCATGCTGCTGGAGCTTGGGTGACTGAATTGCCGTCCGTCCTATGGGGGCTGAGAACAACGCCAAACCGGTCGACTGATCGAACCCCTTTCTTCCTAGTTTACGGCGCTGAAGTTGTGCTCCCGAGTGACTTGCTGCACAATGCTCCCCGAGTGGAACTATTCTCAGAAGCTGAAGCAGAGCAAGCATGTGAAGACGTAGTCAATCTCCTAGAGGGAGAGCGCAAGATGGCTTTGGTCCGGTCGACCATCTACCAGCAAGATCTGCATCGATTCCATGCCCGCAATGTCAGAGGTCGACCATTTCAAGAAGGAGACCTTGTGCTCTGAGTGGATCAGAAACAACCTCACAAGCTCGCTCCGGCCTGGGAAGGTCCCTTCATCATCACCAAGGTACTTCACAATGGAGCATACCACATCTACAACGTAGCCAAGAACATGGACGAGCCACGCGCATGGAACGCAGAGCTGCTTTGTCCTTTCTACACCTAGAATCACTCGACCCGACGAGTTGTAATAAGAGTACTTCAGTTTGCTTTTCAAAGACAAGATTTTTGCAGTATCTTAATGAATGGTTCCCCGTAATAACTTGTGTCTAAATCCCCCAGTGGGTGTCTTAGTCGCGAACCTGATTCGCCTAAGTTAAAAACATTTCAAGTGGAGAGCAATCCTCCCACTCGGAGGCTTAGTTGCGACCCTGAAATCGCCTAAGTTAAAGATATTCCGAGTGGAGAGCAATCCTCCCACTCGAGGGCTTATCTGCGACCCCGAAATCGCCTAAGTTAAACATATTCCGAGTGGAGAGTGAGCCCCCCACTCAGGGGCTTAGCTGTGACCCCGAAATCGCCTAAGTTAAACATATTTTGAGTGGAGAGCAATCCTCCCACTCAAAGGCTTAGCTGCGACCCCGAAATCGCCTAAGTTAAAAACATATTCCGGGTGGAGAGAGATCCTCCCACTCGGAGGCTTAGCTGCGAGCCCAAAATCGCCTAAGTTAAAAACATTCCGAGTGGAGAGCAATCCTCCCACTCAGGAGCTTAGTTGCGACCCCGAAATCGCCTAAGTTAAAAATATTCCGAGTGGAGAGCAATCCTCCCACTCGGGGACTTAGCCGCGACCCTGAAACCGCCTAAGTTAAAAACATTCCGAGTGGAGAGCAATCCTCCCACTCGGGGGCTTAGCTGCGACCCCAAAATCGCCTAAGTTAAAAACATTCCGAGTGGAGAGCAATCCTCCACTCGGGGGCTTAGCCGCGACCCTGAATCGCCTAAGTTAAAAACATTCTGAGTGGAGAGCAATCCTCCCACTCAGGGGCTTAGCCGCGACCCCAAAATCGCCTAAGTTAAAAATATTCCGAGTGGAGAGCAATCCTCCCACTCGGGGGCTTAGCTGCGACCCCGTACTCTCCTAAGTCACAAATACCCTCTGATCTGCACCACAAATACAATGTACGCTCCATCTTGGTCCACAAGGATGACGAGGTGTCGATTGAACACCACGTCTGAGCTATGCCACAAATACAACGTACGCTCCATCCCGATCTGCAAGGAAGACGAGGTGTCGACTGAACACCATGTCTGAGCTGCGTCACGAGTACAATGTACCATCCTGATCCGCAAGGATGACGAGGTGTCGATTGAACACCACCTCTGAGCTGTGTCACAAGTACAATGTACCATCACGATCCGCAAGGATGACGAGATGTCGAATGAACACCACGTCTGAGTTGCGTCACAAGTACAATGTACCATCCCGATCCGCAAGGACGACGAGGTGTTGACTGAACACCATGTGTGAGCTGCATCACAAGTACAATGTACACTTCACTCGACAAAAAGTGAAAAGATCAAGTTCACTCGGAATCGAAAGACAGTCAGAAACAGTTCAAAACCAAAACAAAGGCCATAATATTCAAGGAAATTCAAGTTTAGATAAATCCCACAAAAGTTCAGGACCGCGGTAGGCAAAAGTACTCAGACATCAAGCCTAAAAGAGTTTAACAGTTACATAATCACTCGGCATTCCGAGGCAAATAAAAGTGGGGGCATAATGTTTTGTTCGCTCGTTAGGAGAAGGACTTGCTGGATCGCAGAAACTGCCAGGTCAATGCTGTCTGTGATGCGAGTGACGGTGTCAAGGAAAGTGTCCATGAAGGACTGGAAATTGTGCTTTTTGGTATTCGCAACCTTGAGTGCCGCCAGCTTGTCTTCTCTGACATCCTTGCAGTGCACTCGAACCAATGACAGGGCGACATCAGCGCCGCAGCGAGCAGATGATTTCTTCCATTCTTGCACTCGGTCAGGTATTTGATTCAGTCGAGTCATCAGAGACTCGAGAACCTGTGAGAGTTCCGCCTGAGGCCAGAGTTCAGCATCAACCTGCGTCATCGCCGCCTTCAATCGGGCAACATAATCAACATTGTTGTCCATGTGTGACTCCAACCGCAGCACATTCATTGCAACGTCATCTTTGACAGGACAATTTATGGGGTCGAGACCCGTCTTGACTCGCCCGGTTTCTGCTTCAAAGTCTTGACAAAGTTCTGCATAGTCAGAAAAACAGTGAGTCGACAGTTTAACAAAAATATGGCAGTTGACGTCAACAAATCAGTCGAACAAGAGAAAATACCTTCAAGTTTCAAGACCAACTTCGCAGCAAGTTGCCCCAGATAAGACTCTAATTCGCCCTTCTTGGCCTTGAGGCTTCCAACTTCGTCGGTCAAGCTGTCCTTGTCTTTCTTCAGTTGTTCGACCTCCCGATTGGCTTCAGAGACGGCGGTCTTCAACTTGGAGTTCTTCTCTTCCAACTTGCTAACTGAAGCCAGCTTCTTGTCCGCAAGTGTTGTTTTCTCTTGCGCCTCCTTCTGGGCCGCAGCAAGATCCTGATCCTTCTTCTCCAGAGCCTGCTTCATTTTCTCTAAAGAAATAACATTCTTCAGACGAGCTTGAAGTTGATGGTTTTCACTACGCACATCTGTTCGAGTGAAATCACTCGGTTCAAAGAGACTAAAAAAGGGGGGAGAGCGAGTCACAAGGTGGACAGTCGATGATTGGTTACCTCCCATGATAGCTGATTCGTCCTGAGCATTCTTGAGGTTCTTCTTGGCCAGTTCCAGATCAAGGTTGAGGCTGATCTGCTTCTTATTTAGTTCAGAAAGTTGGGCCCCAAGATCACAAGACCTCTGAAGTCAGCACACAAGATATGTTAGTCGACAAAAACAAAAGTCAATCATAGTGAAAATTTGCTCTAAGACTACCGCTGAATCAAACATTCAACAGTAGTCTCGGGGACTACACCCAGTGGGTGCACTTAGCGTGCCCCCACTGGTTCGGTTTTACACTCGACATGGTCTGCCCAGCGTGAGCAAAAAAAGGAGGAGATTCTCATACCCCAGCCGACTACTAACAGTCGACCGCGGTCTCGGGGACTACACCAAGTGGGTGCACTCTGCGTGCCCCCACTGATTCGAAAAAACACTCGACTTAACCTAGTCGACTCAAGTGGAAGAACTATACAACTTTAAGACAGAAACACCCTAGTGGGTGATTGGATGTGAAACGCAGACCCATGATAGATGCACATAATAGGTTCCAAAACACTCATCCAAGAACACCGTATGGACAGTGAAGCAACAGTGGCAACTGTCATTATTCAAGAGACCAGACGAGAATCAACTAACCTTGACGTTGGTTTGCAGAGCGGTGTTGGCATTATAAGCAACCTAACTGGCCTCACGTACCACCTTCATCTGCTCCATCATGAGATTTACCTAGAGAAGAGCCTCCCTGGTAGCACTCGGTGAGTCATCTGGAGTCTGATATGCAGTGAAGAGCAATGATGGCAATGCAGTTGGAGCAATCGTAGGGTCAGATGCATGAAGTTGTACTGGAGCGGCAGGGGTCTGAGCAGTCGACCCTGAAGGACGGTCAGTCGATAGTGGATTGGCAAAGCTAACATTGGTCCGAGCCGAATCTCCGGATCGATGAACCACTGTCTCAAGCACCGGTGTCGACTGAGGGACCTGACCCTCGGGCGCTTTCCTGCTTGACGCTTTGCCCCTCCTCCTCCTCTCTCTCAAAGGCACTTCTTCTTCATCATCCGGAAGCTTAATAACGTCCCGTGGAGCTGCAACAAAAAGCAACCTCAAGAGTTCAATCGGCCAACAATCCAATCGTAGAATAAATTCAAGTAGAATAGAGCATACTAGCTTTGGAGGTAGCCGCGTCATCGATTTCCTCGTCACCTGGAGCCTTGTCAACGTCCATATCAGTCGCGGCTGAGGATGGGCTGGAAAAGTTTACAATCCATTCGGTCAGAACAGAAGTATTAGTCGGTGGAAGAAAACGCAGAAAGAAAGAACACTCACCCAGAGGCAACAGGAATGTCCATCTTGATCTTGGGCAAAGTCTTCTGAGCCTTTGAGGGGACGACCTTGAGCTACTTGGCGACCTTCTCCGTTGGCTCTAGAGTCGACGTCCAAGTGCGCTTCTGTGCTTGAGTGCTTGGAGCCACGGTCTTGCCACGCTCGCCCGCTGGATCATAGAGTAGCTTGGATCGACGCTCTGTGCGAGGTGGTGAGTCGACTATCTCGTCGTCGTCCGACTCATCACTTTCCTCCTCGTCATCGTCTTCTGGAGATTGCCAATCGCCGATTTCCTCCGCGCTGTCCTCTCCCTCCTGGTCTTGCTCCAGAGCTTGTTCACCGTTGGGCATCGAGTACATCTCAGTGTAAACCTACAAGACAAGAAGTCAAGTAAATATCAGTCGGATTCGAAGACAGTCGCAAAACGTATCGAAATACAGTCGGTAGTAGAGACCAAACCTTATCTGGCTGGTTGCTGACACTGAATGGGTCAACTCTCCTGGCTCCCTTGGGGTTGTCCTTGTTTTCGGTAATACCCTTCAGCCACTGGGCCACTGACTTGGCCGAAACCTCCTCTGGATGAACCTGAGCAATGTCGTTGGCTCTAGAGTACATCCACATCGAGTGATCACGAGCCTAGAGCGGTTGTATGCATCGACTAAGGAACACCTCCAACAAGTCCATGCCGGTGACACCCTGATTGATCAACTGGACCACTCTCTCGACCAACATGTTCGTTTCCACCCTCTCCGCAGCGGTCACTTTCAGTGAAGAAGGTTGCTGGGCACGATCTAAAGAAAAAGGGGGAAGTCCAGTCGACTGGCCTGGAGTCGCAATGTCCTGGCAGTAGAACCAGGTCGACTGCCAGCCCCTGACCGACTCAGGAAGTGTCATGGAAGGGAAAGAACTCCTTTTCCTCTTCTAGATACCCAAACCACCACACATTTGGATAACGTGTGTTCTCTCGTCACTCGAATTCACTTTCTTCACCGACTGGGAGCGGATTGTGAAGATGTGCTTGAAAAGACCCAGTGCGGTCGACAACCTAGGAAGTTTTCGCACATGGACACAAACGCCGCAAGGTACGTAATGGTGTTGGGAGAGAAGTGATGGAGTTGGGCTCCAAAAAAGTTCAAGAAACCCCAGAAAAAAGGGTACGGGGAAGGGAGAAACTGCGGTCGACATGGGTGGCCAGCAGAACGCACTCACCTGGTCGCGGCTGAGGTTCCGTCTCCCCCTCCGGCAGCCCCGCAGCCCCGTCGGCGATCAGTCCGGACTCAGCCAGCTAATCTAAATCTTCCGGCCAGAGCGAAGATCAGATCCAATCGCCCTGGATCCAACCCGGCAGCAGCGTCGACCGCGATGACGACCCCCGATTCATCTTCTTGCCTTTCGCCGCCCCCGTCGCCTTCTTCGCACGTTCTAGCACTGCCGTCTTGTCCTTCACCATGGTGGCGGGGCGGCGGCGTCGAGAGCAGAGGAGCAGGATGCGGTGGAGAAGCATAGGAGGAAGAAGGAGAATGGACGCGCGCAGTGCAGATGCCTTGGCCCCGTCGCCTTTTAAGGACCCACTTCCGAGTAACTGACAAGTGGGCCCGGGCAATCCTGTCAAATCCCGCAACAGTCGCGCGCTGGGTACGTGGCGAAAAAGGTGGTGTGGGGATCGAGGCGCTCCTGTCTATCCATCCCGCTTACTGCGGCACGCACTGCCTCGCACGCTTCCCCGAAATTTCGAATCCCGTGAGATCCGAGATACGCCATAACCAATCGCACCAAAGATTTTGCGTCAAAAATAACACTCGACGAGTGACGGTATAGATCCACTCGGCAACTTCTAAATCGATTAAGGCGACTGAAACGAAGCCGAAGTTCCAACATGGGCCTCCAGTCCAACATGAGTACTTGTGAAGCACAAGAGTCGAGGCAACATCAACTTCAACCTTCTTTTCACTCAGACCTCAATCCATGCGGGGGCTAATGATGATGATATAGACCTAGGGCAGGTCATAGGCCTGACCTATACGCCCTACCCAAGGTCACTACCCTAGAAGCAAAGACATCCAAGACACAGCATGGAGTACCAATTGAAGGCGTCGAGTGCAATCCACTCGACCAGTTACCTCACTCGGGTACCCCTCCCTCTTAATATCATTCGACCATACAGGAAATCACTCGGCCTATCGAAGACCAGGAGTCGACCAGAACAGCAACGGTCAGGCGTTCACTCCGTAGTCTTTAAGATCATTAAAAGCACTTTATGGCTGGCGTTATCAGTAACGCCCATCTTTATGTACATTGAACTCTTGGTAACGGGGGATGGCTGGGGTCCTGGCGCACTCTATATAAGCCACCCCCCTCCTCTGGCACAAGGGTTCGCATCCCCTGTAACACATACTCCCATATTCCAGTCGACCGCCTCAGGGCACCGAGACGTAGGGCTTTTACCTCCTCCGAGAGGGGCTTGAATTCGTAAACACTTGCGTACAATCTCACCGTAGCTGGGACCTTGCCTCCTCATTCGTACCCCCTATACTTACTGTCAGACTTAGAACCATGACAGGCCCATTGGACCCATGACTCGCTCCCTGATCGAGGGAGCCCAACCCAACTGGGTTGTGGGCCCTTGTCACGCCGGCTATAAGAGGGAGGTGGGGCCACAAGGGCATGTGCGCCAAAACAGAACCGTCGCCCACCTCCCTAACCTCACTGATCGAGGAAAGCCGATCAGCGATGGGAAGCTCCACAACGCCCTGTCGCACTTCACCGTCGACCCCTACACCGACCGTCGCTGCCCGTGCGAAGACCTTCATCGACGAACCAGCGATGGCCGGAACACTAAGGTATACACACAAACAGATCATAGACAGACTACAGATAGTTCGATCTACTCCGAAACCCAAGCCTAGTCGATCCCATGGTCCTAACAATTAGGAGTACATCTCTTAAGCCATAGTTACGACACAGAGTTTATTGAGTAGGGTGTGTGTATGCTTTGAGTAGTACTAATATTATAACCAGTTAATTATTAATTGTAGAAGACCCTTTTGTTCTTTTTTTAAGGAAAACGGTATTTCCGGAATGGAGTGAAATATGCAAAGCAAGTCAAGTAGAATGGTGGTGTTGGAGCATACAAGGAAGAGTTTATTGCGGTGGTGGTGGAGATGAAAAGGGCATTGGTGGTCGAACAGAAGGAGGAAAAGATGGCTTGTTTCTATGAGATGTGTAGGACCTTGAAGTATGTCTAGAGGGGGGTGATTAGACTACTTGACCACAATTAAAAACTTAACTTTTTCCCAATTTTAGAGTTTGACAGATTTTAGCAACTTTGGACAAGTCAAGCAATCATCACACAAATCAAGCAAGCATGCAAAGAGTATATAGGCAGCGAAAATTAAAGCATGCAACTTGCAAGAAAGTAAAGGGAAGGGTTTGGAGGATTCAAACGCAGTTGGAGACACGGATGTTTTTGGCGTGGTTCCGATAGGTGGTGCTATCGTACATCCACGTTGATGGAGACTTCAACCCACGAAGGGTAACGGTTGCGTGAGTCCACGGAGGGATCCACCCAAGAAGGGTCCACGAAGAAGCAACCTTGTCTATCCCACCATGGTCGTCGCCCACGAAGGACTTGCCTCACTAGCGGTAGATCTTCATGAAGTAGGCGATCTCCTTGCCCTTACAAACTCCTTGGTTCAACTCCACAATCTTTGTCGGAGGCTCCCAAGTGACACCTAGCCAATCTAGGAGACACCACTCTCCAAGAAGTAACAAATGGTGCGTTGATGATGAACTCCTTGCTCTTGTGCTTCAAATGATAGTCTCCCCAACACTCAACTCTCTCTCATAGGATTTGGATCTGGTGGAAAGAAGTTTTGAGTGGAAAACAACTTGGGGAAGGCTAGAGATCAAGATTCATATGGTAGGAATGGAATATCTTGGCCTCAACACATGAGTAGGTGGTTCTCTCTCAGAACTAGTAAGTTGGAAGTGTAGGTTTGTTCTGATGGCTCTCTCCACGAATGAAGAGGAGGTGGAGGGGTATATATAGCCTCCACACAAAATCTAACCGTTACACACAACTTACCAATCTCGGTGGGACCGAATCAACAAACTCGGTCAGACCGATTTAGTAAACCTAGTGACCGTTAGGATTTTCGGTGGGACCGAAATGCAACTCGGTGAGACCGATATGGTTAGGGTTAGGGCATAACATAATCTCGGTGAGACCGATTACACAAACTCGGTAGGACCGATTTTGGTAATTAGCTAACCAGAGAGTTGGTCGGGTAAACTCGGTGGGACCGATTTGCTCTTTTCGGTGAGACCGAAATGTTACAAAAGGGAAACAGAGAGTTTACATTGCAATCTCGGTGGGACCGATCGCTCACTTCGGTTAGACCGAAACGTTACGAAGGGAAACAAAGAGATTACAATCCCATCTCGGTGAGACCGAGATCCCTATCGGTGAGACCGATTTGCCTAGGGTTTGTAGCAGTGCCTATGACATCTGGACTCGGTGGTGCCGGATAGAAAGAATCGGTGAGACTAATTTTGGCTTTAGGTTTAGGTCATATGTGGATGTGAGAAAGTAGTTGAGGGTTTTGGAGCATATCACTAAGCACATGAAGCAAGAGGCTCATTAAGCAACACCTCATCCCTCCTTGATAGTATTGGCTTTTCCTATAGACTCAATGTGATCTTGGATCACTAAAATATAAAATGAAGAGTCTTGAGCTTTTGAGCTTGAGCCAATCCTTTGTCCTTGATATTTTGAGGGATCGACTTTCATCATCCATGCCATGCCATTCATTGAGCTTTCCTGAAATATATGTCTTGGAATAGCATTAGCTCAATGAGCTATATGTTGTTATGAATTACCAAAACCACCTAGGGATAGTTGCACTTTCAATCTCCCCCTTTTTGGTAATTGATGATAACATATAGATCAAAGCTTCGACATATGATAATAAGATTGAAAAACATCGTCGCTTTGAGAAGTATGTGATAAGCAAGAGCTCCCCCTAAATTTGTGCATAGTTTAAGATTTGCTTTGCACTACAAATGCACAAGGAATTAGGCTCATGGGTTACTCTTCCATGTCACATACATCTTGGTGGAGCGCTTAAAATAATAAAGATTGAATACATGCACTCATCACCAAGCAAAGTGAATGATCATATAAGGATAAGTAAGAAAATAACATATAATCAAGCATAAGTGTAGCTTATGATCAAACACATGATCATCAATGTCTCACAGGTAATGCATAGTATCTCAAGCAATTAAAAGCAAACAAGTTACCAAAAAAGACAAGAGAGAACAAAAAACAGCAAATCTCTCTCTCTCGAAGCCTATGATCTATACATTTTTCTCCCCCTTTGGCAACAAGTTACCAAAAAGTTCATTGAAAATGCATAGTGCTAGATCGTCTCTCAGGCTTGGTCTTCAGTTGGTGGTGTAGAGATGCCTCCTTGGACGAAGACTTCAGTTGATGTAGAGGGAGCTGGAGGAGTTGGTGCTGGAGCTGGTTGCCCTGGAGCTGTAGGAGCTGTAGCTGGTGCAGATGATGTAGCTCTTGTGTCTGACACAGGCACTGTAGCTGACCTCTGAGCTCTAGGCACTCTGGCAAATGCATATGTGGTTGTCTTGCCCTTTCTCTCCTGCATGTCATCCTGCAGCTTCTCCACAACTGACTGAATCTCAGGTACTTTGACATCAAGATCATAGAATTTTGTTCCATGATCCTTTCCAGGCTCTCCTGGTTTTGAGTTAGGGTGGCCAACCCCTTCTCAATCCTCAGTGTTGATGCTATCAAGTAACCAAGCTGCTCTTGTTTGGTCTTCAAGAAATACTCAGATGCCTCCTCTTGAGTTGGCATCTTGGCAGCCTTCTCTTTCCTTGCTTTCTCTTTCTTCTCTTGAGCTTGCACTGATGATGGATCATTCTCATTCATGACAACTTGTTTGTCCTTAAAGTCTGGATAGAGAGGAAAATGTTCCTTATCCAACTGATACTTTCCTGTGCCCATCTTTGAGTTAATCAACTCCTGAATCTGTGGGGCATATCCACAACTTCTCTTCTAATCTGCTGCAGTCCTCTTAATGGTTTCTACCATAAGGCTCATGACCTTGAATTTTTGGGGCACATCAAAAATGTGAAGCATGTTAATCGCATGCCCTCTTATCATGTTGTGGTCACCTGATTTGGGCAAAAGAGTGTACCTTAAGATCCACTTGATCGTAGGCAGCCCTGATAGAAGAAAATGGACTGACCCAAATGAGAAAATCTCAAGGGCTTTGTCTGGGATCTCTTTGTACATATGTGACATAGAATTGTGTCCCATCTTCTTCTTGGCATATATATCCAAATCATCTTCACTCTCCTTTGGGGCATTGATCAGATTTGCCCATTCCTCTATGGTTGACTGATATCTTGTTCCTTCAGACATCCAAACTATCCTGCCATCTGGATAGAAGTGTGCTGTGGAGTAGAATTGCATAATGAGTTCATCATTCCAGTTGGTGAGCTTCTGCCCAACAAAATCTGCAACTCCACAAGCAATGCACTCCAGGATAGTGTTCTTCATTTTCCTTTATGTAGGTCCAGTCGACCCATCTCATATCACACACTATAGGCTTCTTGTCCAACAAGATTGTCTCATAGAAGTCCTGCTGCTCCTTAGTGTGGAACATGTAATCTACATCAGTCCTTCTCCTGGTGGCATATGGATCAGACAATCTCCATAGCCTCAACCCTGAGTCTTTCCTGATCTTCATGTTCTCAGCCACAGGATGAGCATCATTGTGGTCTGGAATCTTGGGTTTGAGCTTTCTTAGGACCTGCACTTCATCTTCCTCAGCAGCAACCTCGGGCATTGGGGCCTTGTTCTTCTCAGCTGCTGGTATACTCCTGGTATTTCTATTTGGTGCAATTTTGGGCTTGGGGGCAGCTTTGGGTGCTTCTTTGGGCTTGGATGTTGCAGCCACTGACTTTATTGCATCACCCATAAGCTTCTATGCCTTTGGTGCTGGTGCAGCAACCTCTTCTTCCTCTTCCATCATGGAAGGTTGACCAACAACTCTGGCCATGGTCTTCTTGACCCTTTCCTTCCTTTTCTTTCCTTCTACAGCTGGCTCTTCAGGCATCTCAGGTATTTGAGTTGATCCTCTGGCTTTGGACATTGGCTGTCTCCCTGCTGGCCTTTTGATCTCCATGCCTGGCTTTATGTTCTTTGCTGAGCCGTACTCCTTCTTGAGCACTACCTTCTTGGAAGTAGCCTCATCTTCTGCTGCCACATAGTCCTCATCCTCTGAGTCTGAGGTTCTCTTCCTTCTAGATCTTGTGGCTGCTTTGGGCAAGTTGCTTGGAGTACTTCTGCTGCCTTCATCTGAAGAACTTGAGGGACTAGTGCCCTCACTCATGTGAATCTGCTCTTCTTCCCTGTTCTGACTGTTACTTTGGTATGACATGCTGCAACACACTGACTGCTGACCCTGTGAATAGTTATAGTTGAGACAGAGTGGATGAGCATCACAAAATGCAGAGATTTTTGCAAAAGAATGATTTAAAAACTTAGTTTTAGTTTACACAGAAAGCATTTCGGATCTACCGATTTTCAAACTCGGTGATACCGAAGCAGTTTTGGAACCTAAACTAGTGATCTCGGTCAAACCGAGTCACAGTTCGGTGGCACCGAGACTGCTAGGGTTTCACAAAGTTCTAAAATCGGTCACACCGATTTGTAATTCTCAGTCAGACCGAGACTTACTAGTGCAATGGCGTTAGCCAAATCGGTGGGACCGAGTTTTTCAACTCGGTGGGTCCGAGATGGTTTCGGCGGAAACCTAACCCTAAATTTTCGAATCACATCTATTCTAAGGATCACATTGGCTGGATAGGAGTGTTTCAATCGTGGCAAGATGCATTACGAACACAATGTGCTGAGAAAAAGATGAGGAAAGCACTGTGGTTGAGTTCATATCCTAGTTCAGCGGTGAACTCTCTACGGCGGCAACGGCGGAGAAGAAATCCGTTGACGGCAGCGGAGACCAGCGACAGGAGGCGGCTGGCGACGAAGTCGACGATCCGTAGACCTAGTAGGCAGAGCGAGCTACGCGCGGGCGAAGGGGTTTGGAGGAATTTCCAAATTTTTGCCCATGTCTATATATAGCCCGACACTGTCGGTGTGACCGAGTTGAACAACTCGGTGGCACCGAGATGCATAACTATTAACAGTTACAGGAACTCGGTGTGACCGAAAAGTTCATATCGGTTGCACCGAGATTGAAAACCTAGATCGACTTAATGATCTCGGTTGGACCGAAATGGAGGAATCGGTCAGACCGAGAATCACAAAGAAGTTTTGGAAGTTTAAGTCTATGACGAATCGGGGACTCCAAGTGCTCCTCACACAGAGTGGTTCGAATCTGACTTGATCAAATTTTGTGATGTAGCATGAATAGAGTTTGAGACGAGAAAAGCATAGATAGCTAGAGAAGGTTCTTAGGCATTCTTGTCCATCCACTTGGCCAAAGAAAAAGGAAATCAATCAATCAAAACAACAAGTGGATGTCCTTGAATGAGTAAAATATGCAATCAGCATGCTCACACAATAAAGTGACAAATGAAATATGTGGCAAAGCATGCACAACCAATTCTAGCATCTATCAAACAATTGGCGATGACTAGGTCATCTATATATGAGTATATTGACTTAGGAGTCAAATGAGAACATTTGATCATAGTTCATACTCATCGTTTAAGCTCAAGTGGGGTTACCACTTCTACATAATGCATTGATGTGTTCACACCATTAGAGTTCCTTTGACTCAATTCTTAGAGTTAAGCTCCCCCTAGATGTGAGATCCCCCCTTAGAGGGATGAACTAACCTTGGGTTTTGTCGATGATGACTTCATGTAGGTGGAAGATGTGGATGCTCAATGTTGATGTAGATCTTTTGGAGCAATCCTTCGGAGTGAGTTGTACTTTCAATACCTACACGGGTTAGTCCCACAAGGAACAAAACAAGAGTATCCATAGACATAGAGTGATGCACACACAAGATGATGTCCATGAAATCATTTGGTTACCTTGTCCCTTGCCTTACCAACATGAGGGTTTGTGACTCCTTGAACTAGTGCAAGATGTGGAGGTTGATTGCACTTGTTCTTGCCATAAGGATATGAGTGAAGAATGTTGGCGGAGTCACCCTCAAGAACTCTCTAGTTCATCTTCTTCGGGATCCACATCATCTTGATGGGAATCCTTGGAGTTGTAGTTGTACTTGATGAAGTAGAACTTGACGTAGTCTTGGGAACCCACTTGACCAAGGCCTTAGATGCTTCTTCAAATGCATCAATCTCCTCTTGAAGCTTGTCCTTGCCTTTATGGTCTTGTGGTGGAAGATCATCTTGAGCTTGTGTTCCCTTGAAAGAAGTAGTATCATACTTCTATTGTTGAGGAACAAACTTCATCTTGGGGTATTGATCTTCTTCCCACTCAACTCCATTGGCATTGAACTTTCGTTCAAAACCAACACCTTGATTCTTCCGGTGCCTTCCTTGCTTGCGTACAATTTCCTCGACTTGCTTACTCCCGGCAAGGCTCTTGTATACACCTTTCTCTATAATTCCCTTCAATAAGCTATTTTCTTGCTCAAGTGTAACTTGGCTAAGAGAATCATTAGTGAAATCAAGAGTACTACTAGAAGCAACAATATTGGATTTAGCATAGTTATTGTTACTACTAGAGGAAGAATCTTTCTTGTTCTTGTTACTAGACTTGACTTGAGGCATGTAAGTAGATAAGAGTAAATGCTTGGCAATATAAGAAGAACTTTTCTTGCGAAGATCATCATTGATTGCCTTTAAAAACTCATGCTCTTGCTCAAGATTGAGCTTTTCAAAGCGTAACTTCTCATGAGCCCTTAAAAGTTCTCGATGATTTTTGAAGATAGTTTCATGAGCTAACTTAAGGGTGTTTAGTTCTTTAGTTAGAAGCTCAATCTTCTTCTTATCATTGTCATCCGTTTTATCTTTTTAGCATGATTAATTGACGTTTCATCGTAGTATTCATCACTAGAGTTGTCAATAAGTAAATCATCATCACCTAGCAAGTCATCTTCATCACTATTGAAATCAACATACTCGGGATGTGTTACCTTTGGACCTTTGGCCATGAAGCATCTTCCAATTCCTTCATTTGGTGAGTCAAATATGTCATAGGAGTTGGTTGACACCAGTTCTAGACCGGCAACACCTTCATCTTGAGTATGTTCAGAGTCGGAGTGATAGCTTCTCTCAGAGTGATGTTCAGATTCGGAACCGGATACCCATTCACCAACATGAGCTTGATGTCTTCGTTTTGTGTAGCTCTTTGATGACTTGTCCTTCCTTTCCGAATCTTTGCTTCTCCGTGAGGGTCTTCGTTCATAACGATCATCTCTACTCCTTCTCTCTCTTGGTGGTGATTCTTCTCTTCTACTTCTTCTTTTTGGAGATTCTTCTCTTCTTTTGTAGGGTGTCGTACACTCATTGGAATAGTGTCCGGGTCTCCCACAATTGTAGCAGTTGCGCTCTCGACTAGAAGATCTTTTGTCATTGTAGGACCTTGACTTAGAGCTTCTTTCTTTGCTTCTACTCTTGTAGAATTTGTTGAAATTTTTCACCATTAAGCTCAATTGTTCATTGAAGGTTTGTTTCTCACTTGATGATGTGGGGGCTTCACATGAGGCTTTGTAAGCACCACTTGACTTGTTGTGAAGTTCCTCCTTATCCTTGAGTGACATCTCATGAGCAACAATTCTACCAATGACCTCCGTTGGCTTGAGATTCTTGTAATTGGGCATCATTTGAATCAATGTTCACACGGTATCATATTTTACATCCAATGCTCTTAGGATCTTCTTGATGATGAATCTGTCGGTCATCTCTTCACTCCCTAAGCCGGCAATCTCATTTGTGATAAGAGCAAGCCTAGAGTACATTTCAGCGACACCTTCACCATCCTTCATTTTGAACTTTTCAAGCTGACTTTGGAGCACATCCAACTTGGATTCCTTGACGGAGTCGGTACCTTCATGCATACCAATCAAAGTGTCCCAAATTTCCTTTGCATTCTCAAGACGGCTGATTTTGTTGAATTCTTCAGGGCACAATCCGTTGAAGATGATATCACAATCTTGAGCGTTGTATTGCAGCATCTTCAATTCTTCCGCATTAGCTTCACGGTTCGGCTCTCTCCCATCAAAGAATTCACCTTGAGCCAATACAAATAATAGCCCAAACGACGGGGTTATGTCCAAGAATATGCATTTTCATCTTATGCTTCCAACTAGCAAAATTAGTTCCATCAAAGTAAGGACCTCTACGGTGATAATTTCCCTCGCTAGACGCCATACTCTCCTAGGTTGTGAAACCAAGGCTATGACCACCAAAAGCTATGGAAATCAAAGCAAATGGAGACCAAGGCTCTGATACCACTTGTAGGACCTTGAAGTATGTCTAGAGGGGGGTGATTAGACTACTTGACCAATTAAAAACTTAACCTTTTCCCAATTTTAGAGTTTGACAGATTTTAGCAACTTTGGACAAGTCAAGCAATCATCACACAAATCAAGCAAGCATGCAAAGAGTATATAGGCAGCGGAAATTAAAGCTTGCAACTTGCAAGAAAGTAAAGGGAAGGGTTTGGAGGATTCAAACGCAGTTGGAGACACGGATGTTTTTGGCGTGGTTCCGATTGGTGGTGCTATCATACATCCACGTTGATGGAGACTTCAACCCACGAAGGGTAACGGTTGCGCGAGTCCACGGAGGGCTCCACCCAAGAAGGGTCCACGAAGAAGCAACCTTGTCTATCCCACCATGGCCGTTGCCCACGAAGGACTTGCCTCACTAGCGGTAGATCTTCACGAAGTAGGCGATCTCCTTGCCCTTACAAACTCCTTGGTTCAACTCCACAATCTTTGTCGGAGGCTCCCAAGTGACACCTAGCCAATCTAGGAGACACCACTCTCCAAGAAGTAACAAATGATGCATTGATGATGAATTCCTTGCTCTTGTGCTTCAAATGATAGTCTCCCCAACACTCAACTCTCTCTCATAGGATTTGGATCTGGTGGAAAGAAGTTTTGAGTGGAAAGCAACTTGGGGAAGGCTAGAGATCAAGATTCATATGGTAGGAATGGAATATCTTGGCCTCAACACATGAGTAGGTGGTTCTCTCTCAGAACTGGTAAGTTGGAAGTGTAGGTTTGTTCTGATGGCTCTCTTCACGAATGAAGAGGAGGTGGAGGGGTATATATAGCCTCCACACAAAATCTAACCGTTACACACAATTTACCAATCTCGGTGGGACCGAATCAACAAACTCGGTCAGACCGGTTTAGTAAACCTAGTGACCTTTAGGATTTTCGGTGGGACCAAAATGCAACTCGGTGAGACCGATATGGTTAGGGTTAGGGCATAACGTAATCTCGGTGAGACCGATTACACAAACTCGGTAGGACTGATTTTGGTAATTAGCTAACCAGAGAGTTGGTCAGGTAAACTCGGTGGGACCGATTTGCTCTTTTCGGTGAGACCGAAATGTTACAAAAGGGAAACATAGAGTTTACATTGCAATCTCGGTGGGACCGATCGCTCACTTCGGTTAGACCGAAACGTTACGAAGGGAAACGGAGAGATTACAATCCCATCTCGGTGAGACCGAGATCCCTATCGGTGAGACCGATTTGCCTAGGGTTTGTGGCAGTGGCTATGACATCTGGACTCGGCGGCGCCGGATAGAAAGAATCGGTGAGACCGATTTTGGCTTTAGGTTTAGGTCATATGTGGATGTGAGAAAGTAGTTGAGGGTTTTGGAGCATATCACTAAGCACATGAGGCAAGAGGCTCATTAAGCAACACCTCATCCCTTCTTGATAGTATTGGCTTTTCCTATAGACTCAATGTGATCTTGAATCACTGAAATATAAAATGAAGAGTCTTGAGCTTTTGAGCTTGAGCCAATTCTTTGTCCTTGATATTTTGAGGGATCCACTTTCATCATCCATGACATGCCATTCATTGAGCTTTCCTGAAATATATGTCTTGGAATAGCATTAGCTCAATGAGCTATATGTTGTTATGAATTACCAAAACCACCTAGGGATAGTTGCACTTTCAAGATGAAGGCCATCAATGAGTAGAAGTGGAAGGCAAAGGTGACGGCCGCAAATAGAAACACGCTAGCAGAGGAGAAAAGGCTTGAGTTTGAGGGGAAAAGTCTTGCATTGGAAGCGGAAGAAAAAAATGCTTGACACTGAGGGAGCAAAAACTTGAATGGCAGCCGTGGAGTGAAGAGAAAAGAGGGTGGTCGAGGACCATGCTATCATGTTCACGGATCCTAGTAAGATGGACGAGAAGGCGAGGCAATTTAGGGAGTTCACTCGTGGGGACATCTTGACTAAGATGTGCGATGGCGGCAGCACTTATGATGAGTAATGGAACTCGGCTTCTAGTTGGGAGGCGTATTATGCAAAAAAAATGGAGTAAATGCTGGTTGGACGTAATTAACTGGTTTTTATAAGAAGAAACACAGTTAAGTGTTGACACATGTACAATGGGATATCTTCTACTGCATCTGCATGTCAAAACTTCCCAGCAAAGTATCTACTCCTCGCCTGCTTTTAGTTACCACAAGGCCCACAACTCCCATTTTCAGTAAGTGGAGCAATTTCGTTTCAGTAATTTTGGGGCACCCACAATTTCTGCCGAACAACACCATAACTCCACAACTGTACAACTGTCTTATAGCCATGTAACGCAGTAACCTACTCCCTCCGTCCCATAATATAAGAACATTTTTTACACTAGTGTAGTGTCAAAAACGCTCTTATATTATGAGACGGAGGGAGTATTTGCTAAAACTATATTAATTTCCTAGTAACAACAAACTGATCAATGTAATCCCATTTTCAGTAATTTTGGGGCACCCACAATTTCTGCTGAACAACACCATAACTCCACAACTGTACAACAATCTTATAGCCATGTTACGCAGTAACCTATTTGCTAAAACTATATTAATTTCCTAGTAAAAACAAACTGATCAATGTAAACGCGGTACATAAGCAGTTAGAATGCCTCAAAGAAAATGGGATAAAACGTTGTTGCGGAGTGGATCCGACAAGTGCTCGACGAGGTTCTGCACAGGGCCCTTGCCGGTTACAGCAGCCTGGGCGTAGAATCCGATCCATGCAACCATTGCGAGACGACCATTCTTGATCTCCTTCACCTTGAGTTCTTCGAACGCAACAGGGTCTTTGGACAGCCCCAAGGGATCGAACAGTGCTCCACCTGGGTAGTTTATGTCCCCAGGAAGATATATTCCCAAGGGTTCTAGCGCCTCGATCCCACAGTATCTCGCATATTCTGGCCCAACCTGGCAAATAATGACATGGAGATATTTGTCTAATGTGGTATGCAACCATTAGAAGTATGAAATGACAAGGGAATGCTGTACCAAGAGAATAATCTTGTGAGGTTAAAGAATTATATGTGGAGAGTTGCTTACAATTCTAAAGTGTTTGCTACAAAGAAAACACACAAGACATGAATGTTTGGACTTACATCAATTACTCGAAAAGTATGGGACCGAAACATGATACACATAGCATTTTTATTACCATCAAAAGGACTTGACAGATAGCGATGACGATGATGCCTTGACCACCAGCAATTCGGAACCCAGGAATCCCAAGGTAATCAAGAGTATCGCCCTGTGAAACCAACACGTTAGCTAAAGCCAAATTTACATAATTTGTATTGTACAAAAATGAAGATACTCTATGCCTCCATTAGAGTTAGCTAAGAACCAGTTTTCAGATGCTGAACAAAAAGATACACTGTGGTTGTAGCATGACAGGAACTACAAATCTACAATCTTGAGAGCTCTTTAGATACACATATTTTCTTCAGGTCTATTGCAGGAACAGTCATTGTGTGCTAAATGAACTCAGACATGGTTCATATTGATATTTCACCTGAAGTTTTGCATAACCAACTTTCCACCACACAGGCTCCACAAAATGCACTATCCCAAATAGATCTAACAGCTCAGGAACAACAACACCAAGAGCAGCAAGCATGGCCCATCGACAATGTAAAATCTCAAAGCTGCAATGAAGATTGTTGGTGAGATAAGATACTAGTGGTTCAGCTTCACAAAAATAAAAATGTTATCATTGAAATATACAGAACAGTTTAACTGGAAAGAGGAGACTTGAATGTCACTCGAGCAAACCTATTATCATTCATCGCAAATAAGCCTACTATGCACCTTCTGTGGTAAGGACCTCCATTTTAGTATACAAGGAGAACATGAGCAGGATGGAGTACGAAGGTACATGTTCAGTATTGCATCTGAAATGACACAGTTACTCTCGTAGGAAAAACTTTCAATGATCTCCTCATACAATCTCATTAGTGTAATATACATCAGAAATATACAACATAAATATTTTTTAGTTACCCCAAAGAAGCTTCTAAGCTTAGGGCAGCTCTGTGGCGTGTGTGTTTTGTGTTTAGGGCTTGTTGTGCTGTGCCCTCAGCATTGACCCTTCTGACTACTTTATGTTCCTGTGGACTTCCGTGTGTGTGTGCGTGTATCTGTGTTGGACCTTGTTGGATGCTTGTTGTGCGGTTGGCTTTATAATATAAAGCGGGGCGAAAGCCTTTTTCGGTAAGCTTAGGGCATAACGTTTGCTGCGAGAAGCACAGAAGGTATTGCCTGGTAATCCGTATGTAAGAAGAGGGCATAAGATTGCACGACATAATTTTGTTTTTACCGAAAAAGGCTTTCGTCCCGCTTTACAGATAAAGCAAACATAATTTTGTTTTTTCCCTTTGCATCTCGGTCATTTATATTTTTTCTGCCACTACCCTTGGTCAATAATATCCGGTGTTTGATACTTATTTATGTTTTGAAGTTATTAAAGACCAGGGCATGATCAGAGCAAGTATATGATTTTATTTTTCAGTTTAAGCCATTGTTTCCACTCACTGGCCAAGGTCTAAACATCAAGATTAGAACTAGCCTTTTCCTCTCGATGGCTGCATGCATCGATTTGATGCAGAGGCCGGAGGCTCTGTCCCCTTTTCCAAAAAAAAAACATGTTTTACTTTCATCTGATCACTCGTATACCAAATTCAGTACCGCCAAAGCATACTGTCACCATTCAACTCAACACGGAGCAGTCTCCCACAAAACTAGGAAAATAAAAGGCTTGAAGCAAGACAGTTATCTGAATACACAAAACTAGTGATAGGCCTAAAGAAAGCTGAAATACAGGTTACCTGGCATATCATCAAGACAGTAAAGTAAAACGGGGCATATATTATCAAAAACGAAGTAAAAGCATATTATCAATTGCCAAAGTAAAACGGGGCACATGATCAAATCCCCAGTTTATGAGCAGTAGTGTTCGGAGATTTGCTCATATGCCCCCTAAGTGCCTAATAACTACTATTGGAAGAGCAGGCACAGTTAGTTGATCTGCAAAATACAATCAGGCACTAAACAGTAACTATTCATCACTAGTGCTCATAAACTATAAACTGATTCAGCTGTAACTTGCAAGGCATATAAAAATGCAACGTAGTTGTGCTGTGATTGAAAAGTATTAAGAAGAACAACCATTGGGCAGTGGGTGACATACTTGAAGTAGTTGGCGAAAGCAACGGGGTCCCGGCCCAGACCTGCTATATCGAAGCCGTAATCGCCCGGGAACTCTCCGACCAGGTGCTCCGGGTAGTCGTACCGGAGAGGACCGAGCCACCGCGGCCGAGCTCCCCCGTACCAAAAGCTTCATCAAAGATAAGTTCCCCAAACAAAACGGGAGGTCAGTTCATTCGCAGACGTACACGTAACGGCTTTGCTTTTGTAAGGAAGGGGAGAGTGCCTGCCTGGAGCTGCGGGCCTCGCGGGCGGCGGCGCGGAGGGCGTCTGCCTCGGCGGCGGCGGAGGCCTTCCTGGACTCGAGGCGGCGGCGGAGGCTGGCGCCGAGGGGGCTGTTGGCGATGGCCTTGACGGCGGTGAAGGGGACGGCGGAGAACACCAGCACGCCCGCCAGCTCCTGCCACGATGCACGCGCACGCATTCTTTTCCGCCGCCGGCAGAAGACACCGGCGGACGGCGGCGCGGGGGAGCGGAGGAGGGGAGGCATCGTGCGGGCGGCCCTGCCTGTCGGCGTCGACAAGGCAGTGGAATGAAATGCTCGAGGAAGAAACCGTAGACGTGGCGCGCTGCAGGTCACGAGCTACCGATGATTTTCAAAGAGTCAATTACACCGGTGATGCTAGAACTTAAGGTAAATAGTCACTTTGGTGCTAAAAGTTGTGATGTACATCAAAGTGATGGAAAAACTTGATTTAGACGTGCAAATACAATGCATATCCCGTTTTGTATACATAATCTGTGTTGACTAGGCGTGTGGGGGTCCGCTGTCAGCCAGTGAACCAGAAAGAATGTTTTTTTTCTGAAACCCCACTAAAAAATATATAATTTTGACAAAAAGATTATGGATGTGGCATTTTACTTCTCTACGCCCAGTCCAGCCTGTCAGTATTAACAGAAAAAGATTTAGGGCAGGTTTTAACTCGCGACCACAGGATAGCAAAACAACCGGCTAACCACTCCACCCTACACGTTGATTAGTTGTTTTTTTAGGGATAGACTTAATTAGTAAACAATGATAACGACGGAGTAAATATTTAGCAATGACGCTTATGGAGCTTAAATGGGCTGCAGATATTGCAGCACATTTTGCACAAGCTATATTTATAAGATATTTTAAAATGTACATCATAAAAATTATGTTATCAATACTATGTAAATAAAAACAATGAAATATATACCCATGTATATATAAAATATTTAGTTAATACGGATATTAAAATGTATCTTAGATACAATGTTAATGTATACAAAAGAAGTATACACTCATGGCTTATATTTAAATTTTAAAATGATGAATATAAACATTTACTTAATATCTATAATTACTCACATGTCTATATTTTTTTACTCATGACTTATATTCGAAAACAGCATATATTTTGAATATTATACATGATTGAATATACATATCAAAAGTTTAAAATGAAAATTATGAATATTTCTAATTATAAAAGTTGAACTATACAAATGTTCTTATAATTATTGAAATGGTTGTATAATAAAAACAATATTTATAAATGTAATTTCAAAATAAATTGTATCATTTTAAAAATTTGTACATTTTTACAATTCATAAATATTTTCAATATGCCAGTGTGTATTGGAATAATACACGAACAAGTTTTAAAAATAAGGTATGTCGTTTGTATGCTTGGCAGTTTTTAAAATAAATATACCAATGTTTTGAAAATAACACATGAACATTTTTATTTAATATACATTTTAAATTTCTGTATTATCTAAACATTTTATATAGTACATGGGTGTATATTTAAATGTTTTTATTTAGTAATCATGGTTTGTTTGTATAAAATTTATAGCACACATACATTTAAACATAATTTTGATAACTTTTTATAAATATATCTATAAAAACAGCGCGTGCAAAATTGGTCGCAATATCTGCAGCCCATTTAAACTTCAGATGCGTACCTGTTAAATTCATGTTGCTAAATAGGATACATATAGCATAGTTATCCATTGAGATCGTCGTGACCGCCACAGCATACTGGTTGTACAGGTTTGCTCTGTATCCTTGGTTGCGTGTTCTAGTCCTGGTCTCCCGTTTTTCCTGTTAATTTTAACCAGCGGGCCTGCTGGTTAGAGTTGTAAAATGACATGTCGATATGTACCTTTTTTGTAAAAATATAAGGCCACACGCCCGCCCTCCTAGGTCCAGTGGCTGACAGCAGGACCCGCACGTCTAGTCACCACAGATTCCGTATACCAACGCAGTTAGCACTGTATTTGCAGGTGTGAGCCAAGTTTTTGCACCGCTTCATTGTATACCGCAATTTTTAATACCAAAGTGATCGTTTGTGCCAAGTTCTAGCACCACCAACGTAATTGACTCATTTTCAAAGGCAGGGGAGGGACAACACCAACCGCCTCCCTGGCCATTGGATCCGGCCTGGGGGCACCATTCAGAACCATCTGATCGTTGCAGCAGGAAATCCTTTTAAAAAACATCTTCTTTTTCTCACGTTATTATGCCACACATGTTGCAGCATTTCAAACACAACAGTGCAACAAATCACCGACTAGAACACTTGGGACGCCGCAAAAAACACGACACTGCAACATATGGTCCGTAATATTCGCATCAGAACACACGCGAGCATGTAAGGTCAAACTCAAATGACCATGCTGACCATGAGCTGGAGATCCTCTGCTTCGCTTCAATCTTTTAGGGTAATAAGGTCAAACCCAAATGAATATCCGCTTCCAGACACTGGACATTTATCGAAGGTGGATGTAATAGAAAAAACGAAGGATAGGATGAAATCTAGCATCGCACCAACAAATCAACCAAATGCATAAATCAGTTGATTTGTTTATGCACCAAGCAAATTATACAGTTTGATTCATGGAAACTAGGATTTTGTCAGAGAAAATGCATTGACTGAGGTATTTCACATATGTAATAAAATAGTTATAGTGTCTGCATCCTAGCAAGGAAAAACATAATATAAAACCATTAAAACAATACTCCCTCTGGGAATCAAAAAAGTCTTAAATTAAGTTACCGAGTTAGTATGAAATTAACTGGAAGAATATGTTTTTCTGTGCGTTTGCTCGGCTGAACTGTATAGCCGAAAGGAACGGTGCAGTGCACATCTGTGAATCCTCATAAAAAGGTGTAGCAATTCTAACATGGTGCGACACAGGTAACAAACTCCGTTGCTTTGTTTTGCATGATATAAAAAGCATCGCAATTGACTATTCCTTTTTGTATCACAGTAACTCAATTACACAGTTGCGGGCAATTCAGACTTGGCAACCCAAACAGTCGGCCATGTCTTATTTTTTATGTTTTGATTCAAACGGCAAGGCTATAACTGAACTTGATACAAGGATTGAATTTAAACTTTGCAAGAACTGTGTTGTGCTGGAAAAGTAAATTAGTATCTACAACCTGACTATAAGCTCAAGTTTTAACAACACAATTTGTCACGCAAAAGGTACAATAAAAAGCATGCTACATGCTACAACATAGAAAGAAAGAAACAAGGTTGATCAAGTGCCATACTGACACCTCTTCTATTGTTTCTTTGACTGATGCAACAACGAAAGATAACTTAACTGGCTGGATTGAAAACCACTCCTTATGCATCAACATCTTCCATGAATTCTTCTTCTGTTGATGATTTCTGATGAACCATTGTCACTGCTCCATTTTTTTGAAAGGGGTATTGAGATCTTTTGTTGGCCCAGGTAAGATGGCTGAACTTTAATTGGCTAGATTTTCATTTTTGATATAACTGAATGCTCCTTGTAGATATGAAAAGTGATGAACAGAATTTAAATGTACCATGGTCTATTTTGTAGAGACCAACCTAAGCAACCTTGAATGTACTAACAAAAATGGAAGGTGGAAATACCATGCAAGGGCATGGGCTGAATGGTCAGATTGAATAGTTTGTTCTTTTAACAGGAAATGTCAAGTTCATTAAAAAACTAACAGTATGAAGCAATAAGTCCATAACATGCTTGGGAACCGTTCAAATCATGATGGCATAAAGGCACATGAACAACAGCCACCAATTATCCCCACCATTGCAGAAACTACTACAAATAACTCCTACAAAGCAGCAAATGACTAACGAGCTTACCATACCTACATCATATGTTTGGTGTATGATATCTACTTTCCTCGGAAATTTGTGATAAGATTTGGGCTACCCATCTACTGAGTACTGACAACCACCTGTTGAATCTGATCAGCAACAATCCTTGCCACAACCTCTGGCAAAAACCTCTCAACCATGTCTTCCCTTGCCTTCCTCCCTTTTCTCCTTGCCTCCTCCTGATCACCAAAGACGCGCCTCATCAAAGCTCTCAGATGATCAACTGATGGCTCAGCGCAGAAATGACCCTTGAATGGCCCTTCTGTGACCTCAGTCAGCCTGTCCACTTCCAGTGGGTATCCATTCTCTTGAGTCAGGTACTCCGTTGGGCCTGACCAATTCGTCACAATCACTGGCAGTTCCATGGCCATGGCTTCGACCACCGGCCTGCCCCACCCCTCGCCACGGGAAGGTAGTACAAATGCATCTGCAGCCCTGTACAACCTTGGAAGGTCAGACTGTGGGACATGCTCATCAACCACCCGGACTTGTGCCCATCCTAGCACTGGCTCCTCAATGCTGGAGTTGTTCACAAATCTGTGGATTTTCCCTCCAAAATCTGTGTCAGAGTGGTAGGCATTGGTCAGTAGGTAGAGTACAACATCATCAGCTCCAGAGAACTCCTGCAGGAAGGCTGTCAGAAGCACATCCCAGCCCTTCCTCTGCTCCCATTTGAACATGCTAAGAAACACAAAACCTTTGCCTTTGGAGCTATCAGTATTCTGTGTAGAATCATCAGACGCCATGACAGAGAAACCAATCGGAAGAGGAAAGGCGGCGTGCTTGGCCGGATCAAAGAACGTGACATCGACGGCCTGCACTACCTTGACGACCTTGGAGGGATGGACCCCGCTCTTCACGAATGTGGAGACGTGGAAATCTGTCGGTACCCAGACAGCATCCATCTGGTTACAGCGTCTGACATGCTCCGGCGAGACACGGTCAGTCTCGAACATCGTCCGGCCAATGACGAACGCCGGCTCGTCGTACCCAGTAGGCGGGCAAGGCAGAGACTCGTACATCGGCGGGTACCACGCGCCAGGCTCGCTGTGGCACACAACGACGGCCCGAGAGAGCTCACACTGCGCAGTGGCGAGCCTGTACGCCAAGTTCTTGGACTGCTCGGGCAAGCCCTGCCAGAACTCCGGCGACTCGAGGTCGCCGTGGTGCGCGATTGAGAGAGTGAAGTTCGCACCGACGCCGGCAGTGACATTCTCGTCAAGCGAGGCGACGTAGGACCAGGCCTCGGAGCAGTAGCCGCCGCCGGAGGCGAAAGGGGCCATCCATAGAACACATGGTGGGCGTCCCGCGTCCGACGAGGTATCGGCCGTGGGGACTGGCTCCGGCGGGCTGAGAAGGGAAGACCTCGTTCTGAGGAGCAGATGAACGAGGCGTGGCAGCGGGTTGCTGGAGGTGGCGAAGAGCACGGCGAGGACGAGGGCGAGGAGGGACGGCGCCGTGAGGAGGAGAAGGAGGTGGCGCTTGGCTCTGGGTTTGGGTGCTGGAGGGAGAGCCTGCGCCGGAGGTGAGCCTGGCATGGTAGCCGAGACGGCGGTATGGCACGAGGCCGGCTGCGTCGTGGCTGACCGACGGAGAGCTCAGTCGTCGGCGAGGCAGATCGGCAGGCAGGGGATCCGGATGTTGGTAGCTCAGTGAGAGCATCTCTAACCCTTCCCTCGGAATTTTTATTGAAAACCAATAACTCCCGAACGTTCGGATTTTGAGCATTTCATCCCCAATGATTTTACATGCCAACTTGTTGACAAAAGATGGCAACTTTGTCCTTTTTCATTTTTGTCAGAAAATTACCATATTTTCCTAATCTCACGCAAACTAAATTTGTCATCTAAACCCGTTCGGGTTGCCATGCTTAACTCCCGAACATTCGGGAGTTATCATTACCGTTTTTATTTAACTCGTATATTTCATTAAAAAGTTATTTGAGGGGAATATTTTAGGGATTAAGCGTCATCTAGCAGGTCTCCCTTATTTTTTATGGTAATGCGTCGTCACGGAGTTTTATATTTCATGCTCAAATATGGATGCATCGTTTGCCAAAACATCGACAAAAAAATCTGAAGGCTCCGATTGCCAAACAATGGATCGATCACACTGCGCCTTGCTAGCTAAAACGCCTGTCGCCATATTGGCCTCTCTAGGACAATGATTAAAAGTAATAGAAGAACAATTTCGACTAAGGAAAGAACATTCTTCATAGATGGCCGTTGCCTGTCCTAGCGAGCATTACGTCGATCACCTCCATACAATCAGCCTCAAGAAATCACGTTATGGCAGCCAATGGTGCACGCCAAAATCAGGCCATCCTTCAAAGCTCGAGTCTCCGCAGTAGCCGCGTCTTCTACCCATTGCAGATCACTTACAATCTTATAAAGTTTATTACTTCCATAAATATGTTTTCCCCCTAAAACCTTCCTCCAGCCACGGCCATTCTCATGAAAAATAAGGTTGAGCCCCACTGCTTCCAGCCCGCCTCAGCTTTTTGGCCAAACCCCGCCGACCGTCCACTGACCAATGATCGTCGAGAATGGAAAAGCCCACCCCTGCCACACCCCTGGCCACCCTCGCCAGCGCCAAAGATCCATCGTCGGCCATGAAATTGACGACTCAAAGGCCGAAATGGTGGTGCTATCGAGAGCTCTCGATCGCAGAAGTGGGCCCCATATTGTGTAGGAGCCATGTAAGGTGGGCACCTCAAGAAGGCGCCTACACCCTATGGGGCCCGCAGGGGTGAAGTCTTGGCGGTCCAGTTCCGTCATGAAACTTCCAGACATATTTTTGCTTGATTTTTCTCTTGACATTTTTTGTGGTGTTTTCTTGAAATACAAAAACAGGAACTGGCACTGGGCACTAGATTAATATGTTAGTTCAATAAAAAAATATGTCTAAGGTGTATGTAATTGATAATGATGTACCATGAACCAAAATTATATATATATTCGAGACATATCACGGACTCACAACGCGATATAGTTCAAGTCTAAGATTTTCCCTTTTGAAGATGGATAGATACACTCTGCACCCATCCGGTATTATGGTGTCCAACATAGTCACGCCAGACATAGTGACTAAGGTGTTACTTACGGGGATACCAGAATACGAAAATGAGAACAAAGTACAAATCGGTAACGAGGATAACTAGGCATAATGATCAAGGTATTGATCACGGGGATGCCATAAAAATCTCCCCTAGAGTTTTGTAACGTATTGCGACGGAAAGGGGATTGTATAAAATAACACAAGGTTCGCTCGGTAATGATCTTTGTTGATATGTGAAAATTATTATGGGTGTCTAGATCCTGCTAATAATTATTGACTAGATGGTATCCCAAACATGTCCACTTATTCTCGAACTTGCAGGTCACATGCTCAAGGACTAGTGGTATGTAGAAGTACTATGAGATTAGGAGAATGAGAGAAAAGGGCTTCTAAAGTGTTACAGATCATCTCAAAAAGTGTTCATGGAGGTCCCCAAGAATGTAACGGTAATACCCGTGAGCGTCCTGAAAGATCCCCGTATGTTCAGAAAGGTGATGTAAGCTTCCCGAACAATACAGAAGGTTCCTAGGGGGGCTCCCTATTGCCATGGGGGCAAGGCGGCAGCTACCTTATTTATTTGGGAGTAGGCAAATCAAAAGGGAGTCCTAGTTGGACTAGGATTGTCCCGTGTAAGGAGGAGGGACTCCTACAAGGATCGGTCGACCCAAGCCTCCTAGCCACCTATATATCGGTGGACAGGGGCGCACTAGGAGACACACCAAAGCCTCCCACGGCTGCCCTCTTGCTTCTGTGCCCCTCTATTTTTGGTTTAGATCTAGTCTAGATCGGATCGCTACTGGGCTAATTCTCCTTCTATTTCGTCCATCGATTATTCGTGTTGGTTCCACAAAATGTTACGATATTGCTAGTTCGGTACGCGTGGATACCTCAGAAGTGTCATCTCCTTCAACACAAGATCAGTTGGATTCTGGAGAAATTTCTCGCGGCTGAGAGTATAACCAAGCTATGGGAATCGGTGAGCATCACCAACTATTTTTTTTGTCTTCTGTTGTGCTGATTGTTGATGAGACCATCATTACCTTTAAAACTCCATAGTGATCATGGGCATGTTCATGCGCTAAGATTTTGCTGCGTAGCACATTCCCCTTCATAACGTCCATGGACAACGCTGGCCTGCCCCCGCCCGAGGAACCACACACCTCATATTCAAAACCTCATTTTTATAGAAACACATAGACGTGTCACAAGGCATCGGTGTGACGAGGTGACAAAATCCGAATTCGTAGGGTCGCCCGGGTTACGAAAAGATGAGTGCGGGAAAACGACGGCATATCGGATCGCCCTAAGACGACGGCCTCAAGGTAGACCAGACCGCAAAACCTGCAGTACGAACAATCATCGACGAGTAGAAAATACTCTTTGAAATATTATTAATTTGCACAATGTGAATAACTAGAACAACTGCACCTGGTGATTTATCCGACAATGTCCAAACTGATGGCGGGTAAGGTGATTATGGACACGGGATGTCCTGGACGGAGTATCTCGAAACTGCGTCGGGTCGACAAGTGTACAACACGGCCGATCTAGATGTGTGGCCGCTTGAGTCCATATCCAGAGATAAGAATAGAAGCTTTCTTTCTGGCTCTTCAGCGATTTGGGCTTCCTGACCGTTGGATTGGGCTGCTTGATGCAATCTGGGCCGTCGGATCGACCCCTGGAACGACCTCATCCGTCGGATAAAAAAAAGTTACTGCTGGAATGAATAGTTTCACCTCGACCGTGCCACCGCGCGTAAATAGCCTGCCCCGCCGGGGGCATTTTCGTCATTTCACCTAGAGGCGTATAAAAGCTGATGGCTTGCGTGGAGATGACCTAGCAGCCTCCTCCTCCTCCCGCACCCGCGCCCTCCCTCCTCCTCTCGCACCCGCGCCTCCCTCTCCTCTTCCACTCTCCCCTAGCGCCGCCGCCCTACTTCCCCGTCGCCGCCCGACCTCCTTCTCCTCTTCCTCTCGCCCCTAGCGCCGCCGCCCCTGCCTCCTTCCCCGCCGCTGCCCGGCCTTGGGGAAAGATTTCGACTGCATCCGGAGAGGGAAAGATTTCGAGGGGGAGGAGAAGGGGAGAGCAGAGAAGCTTGGAGGGCGGCGGGCGGCGGGCGGCGGCGATGGACGGCGAGTGGTGGAGGAAGAAGTGGGTGGCGTGGGCGGCGGCGGCGGCCATCTTCGTGGTGCTCATGCTCGTCACGCCCGCCATCCCGCAGGACAAGGACTACCACGACTTCGCCGACCAGCGCGTCCTCTTCCTCGGTAACCGACAAACCAACCCCACCCCCCGCTCCCCGTACCACCATCGCCTCCCCTGAATCTTCGCCCCCAGGCCATGCTCTGCCTCTGCCCAGGGCGGGAGGATTTGGGGGCGCGGCTGCAGATTCTGCTATTTTTAGCCTCTAATTAGATTCGTGGTCTGGCGAGTCCAGCGGACACGATTAAAGCTAGATCGGTGAAATTGGGGAGCGAGTGAGGCGCTGGTTTGGCTGAGTCATGCTCCCTTCCTTAGCATGCTTTTTGGTTACTGGCACACCAAGCAAATGCTTCCGATTGGTCGGCGTGATATCTGCTGCTTTGATTGATTATATCAGCTAAATTGGCTGCTAATGCACTTGCTTGGCCGCTCTGCATACCTGATGAAGGATGCTTACGAATGTATGTGACCAGATTCTGCTTTTTTGTTCTCTTAGGTTGGTGATTGATATGATAGAATGAAGTTGCCAAGGGGGATTTGGGGGCAAATGAAGTGTGGATTCAGCTAAAATTAGGCTCTATCCATATGTTGATCTGGTTATCAGTACAGACTACAGAGGGAATGCTTCTGATTTCCAACACTATCTGTTGCTTTGGTTATACTAGCTGTGCATAAAAAATATTATACAAGAATGTGCCACCGGCGATGGGTGCAAACGGCTGTAAATGTGGACGACCACATCTTCATCCCAAGGCAAGGTGTCTCTCTCTCCCTCTCACCCGTTCTTCTCCTTGCGCATCTTATCCCCGTCCTCACGCTGCCGCCTCCGTCCCTGTCGCCCCTTCTCTAGAGGCGGCGGCTGGCGCTGGCGTCCACGACCTCACCAAAGCAAGGAAGGAAGGAGGAGCAGGCTCCAGCGTCAGGTGCCTAAGATCGGCACACCTCCTCCCGATGTGAGTTTCAGTTGGAATTATTTTTTGCTGCTGACTGTATGCGTTTGCCGGAATACATCTTTACTTTGTGCGTGTTGTGACAGTGTTAAGCGTAAAATACCATTTATTCACAAGAGATGGATTAATAGGCGAATATATACTTGCAGGCACAACAGATCTTGGAATACTACTGCTAATGAATGTTTAATCTCATCTCATCTCCACAAAGTTGCTTAGTAGATCTTACTTTTTTGAGAATCTTTGGTCTGATGTATATTTGCAGGTTTATCTAGATGAAAAGGGTCTTTAAATATTAGGCTGATGCTTCAACTAAGCACGTCTCCTTTTTAATCTATAGCGGATATCGTCTAAAACTGCTTTCGTACTGACATGTATTTTCATATGGCCGAACAAATCAACTGCTAGAGGTTTTAGAAACTGTTCAACTATGCATTTTTTGATTACATCTTTTTTGTTCACTTTTTTGGACTTTAACTCCCTGTTGTATGTATGTATATTAATTTTCAGTGGATAAATTTCAAGGGTTTTAACCTTTTCCTTTACACTTCCTAGCGACCCAGACCAGCGCCATGGCAACAAGCTTGCCCCCCTACCCCGACCTTGAAGTTGAGCGGCCGATACCACCATGACTTGGCGGCACAGCTGGTGGAACCGGCGTCCATAAGCGAGCATCGTCCAGATGGCCGCCGCGCTTCCGCTCAGTAGGTACTACTCCCTCTATCTCATCTTTTCATCAGCTAAATGAACACATGTGGTTCGTCCGCCTTTTGTTCTCCTGGATCCAAGAACCCTTCCTTCGTCCCAAATCCAGAACGATATTCCTTTTTTATCTAGATTGGGATTTTAATTAGGAAGATTTTTTCTAGGTAGAGGAGTAGAGCCATCGTTTCCAAGGTTAGTAGTGAGGTGTTGCAGATTAGAGCACCATCGGCAGTTTTTTTAGCACCATGGCAAGGCAGAGGTGCTCCGTGTGCCCGACATCTTCAAAAGAATCATCTCATGCAGTATTCCAAAAATGTAGCATTATGCAAAAGTCTGGTTATGAAAATCATATGAGCTGAGATAACACACTAATCAACTTTCTGCATTAGGTTACTTAGTTGTGAGCTAGAATCTGAAGAAAAGTGAAGCAAGCTAGATACATAAAAATTAGGCACTCCCTGCAACTCCAATACCAAATAGGCAGACAGACATCTTGGCATTCGACAGTAGGAGACGATGAGCTTGAGAAGTGAGATGGTTCTGTTGAAGTAACGGTGCGTTTGGGCAGTCTGGCCGTTGACCATTGCATCCATATGTGGGGTAGGCTGGTCCTGTCTCAGCAGATTAGAGTAATAAATTGATTGTCATTCTCTACTTTGTATTTGTATTTTTTTATGAGATTGATCCAAGAAAGAATGACATGTATGCAATACTCACTAAATTGTAGGGCTGTATAGCAAGGCTTATAGTCTCGAATTATTATTGTAGATTGTCTTATTTTATAAAGTATTTTGTTTAGTGAATATATATTCCAAAATTTCTCACGTACTTTGTTTGTAGAGGAGAAACGACCTGATTGCAGGACACTAAAATATTATTGGTTGTCAAAGCTCCGCGGTCGCTTACACATGTATATTATCCATGTAGTCTGGGTTATCTAGGATCAATTACAAAAAGGCAGTTGGATATTTCTTATAATGGTGACATATTTTCTTAATTTAATATACTTCCATCTCACTATGTTGATTTATTCATGCTATTTTGACGAGGATGGCATCGATGTCAGTTCATGGCTATGCAAGGCATCAGTGCTTGATGATTCGTCATAGAGTGATGTGTTACTCATTGGCGACTTAATTTGCAGCGGAAGCAGATGCAGTAAACTCTGAAAACTAGATTATGTTTGCTCATATGACACGAACACAATGGGATTTTTTCTGAGGGAGTTGATCATGCTTGCCTTTCCCTGAGCTCCAGCTATTCACGCTACTGCCTTAATTTCAAAAGGGTACAATATTATTTTCAGTTTGTATACCTTTATGTAGTGTTGTAGCTTGCTTTATTTGAAATTTTAGTGTTCATGTTAACAATCACTAAAAATGATACAATTATGGATGTAGGTTTCTATTGAAACAATCACTAAAATGATAAATATGCAAGTGGTGACAGATTGTTGTTACCATGTGGATCTTAAGTTCCACCATTTCCTAATTTTGCTCTCCTGTCCGCCTCTAGGTTTCTCGGCAAGGCGACGGTGTGCGAACCATGTGCGCCTGCCTAGCTGTATTGCGGCTCGCGGATGCGGCAGATGTGGCACATGAGCAGATGAAAGAGGAATAATTGAAGCCCCAATGCCTCCACACATTCTTGCTCCCTAACAATGGGAGTAATAGGTTGCAAACTCCTTTCCCTTCCCTTATATTTACAATATGATGATGACTATATGATGATAGTGTGGTTATAAAGGTGAAATGCCACCACAATGTTTCAGAGGCTCACATCTGTCAGTACTCATTAGATAGAACTTGTGTTGCAGTTTTTGTTATGTGCTTCTCTAAATTCTCTGTTGTCCATCGTCTATCTCTCCTGCATAGCTAGCCCGGTGCCATGTCAGAAGTTAAACCAAAACTTTTAAGATGCTTGTGTAGCAAAATGCGTTTGGAGAAGCTCATTTATCTTTCAGTTACTCTGTATAAAGTGTAATATTCTATTTGGTTTTGATTACCGGCGATGTCTAATTCTCCAGGCTTCTTAAAAATGATGGCTATGCCCAACCTGCTCATACTAATCAATAATAACATCTCAGTTGTATCCAGTATTTCCTATTCATTGGTTATAACAATTGACTTGTGTGTAGGATTCGTCTCAGTATATATTCTGGGATAAACAATGGTTTGGCGATGCTATTAGTTCATGAAAAGTTCAAGGAGGATTTTTGATATTATTTTATTGTTAACGAGTCATGCCAGTAAGCTTTATGTATTTGTTCGCCGTGGGGAGCAATGGGGCATTGCACACTTACCTATGTACTCTCTCCGTAAAGAAATATAAGAGCGTGTAGATCACTAAAGTAGTGATCTAAATGCTCTTATATTTCTTTACAGAGGGTGTATATTGCTACCTGGTTATGTTGGTCTTTCGTATACAGGCCTTGCTATCATTATGTATGGTCCTTCTTGCCTTATGTGTATTATGAATGGTATTTCAACCTGTGGAATGTACTCCTAATCCTGGTCTATAGAACTGCCTTTCTGAACTTGATGTCTCAGTTGTACTCGAACAAGAGCACACGGAGGGAGCTCTTCTACGCCACCCCGGCAACAGGAACAAGGAAAATCCAGTCCACGGTGCCACCAATGAACAAGGTAAACATGAGTTGTCGGTCACTTATAAATTCCGTACTTCTGTAATGTCGATCTAGGATTCATGTGAGTAAATCTTACTATTCTTTGGGTCGTGTACAAAAATATTGTTCGGGTTTCAGTAGTAGCTGCAGTTCTATTGTTGTGAAAGCCTCATGGTCCATTAGAACACCCATTTTAGATAGAATACTCCAGATCTATTGACTGTGATTTAGTTGTGGCATTGATTTGTATTTGGTCGAATACTCACCTAATGAATCTATTAAACGATCTAAATACCACCGATTCACATATTAGCTTGTGCCACCGTTGATTCTTTACTTATCGTGTTATTCTTATTTTTGAGCTTGCAGGCCTTGCACATTCTATTGCCAAATATATTATACATATCTACTAATCGTTTGTCGTCTCAGGCACAGAGCATGAGGTGTTTGCACCAATTGCTTTCTTCACACCACGGCCATGGCTTTGATCGTCGATGGACGTCACCAATCACCTATTCTAACTCTGGCAAGTACCCGATGATATATGATGCCACTAGCTCTTGTGATGTACCATGTAAACAACAGTGTGATCTCCCTCTTCTTTTGTGAACACGGCCTGGCGCGTCTATCCATCCTTTTGTACTCAATATCTACCTTGTACGAACATTGCATGAATGGACATTGCATCCTTCAATTTACCATGTATGAACATTTGCATCCTTTAAATGTGTTTACTATCGTTCTGGTCGCTATGGAGATGTGTTGTACTATATATCATTCTGGTATCCATCGATGATGTCTTGCCCCTATTACATGTGAATGTTTGTTTGTTATCCTATTTGAATACGTACGCTAAGCCTGACTTCTTACTAACTTGAGCATTACTTGCTTGGCCAGATCGTTGGGACCGGCATCCTCGCGCCAAGGCGCGCTGCCGATCTAGTCGTGTATGGCTGTGGGACGCGTGGGGCGGCAGCAGCCCTGACGGCTGGGAGTCAGTGCCGCAGGAGAGCAGCAAAAGACTGATCCGGGACCTACAAATCCGAGGACAATGTGGAGACGCTGGCGCCTTGTTTTTCCCTTGACGTTATGTGCAAAACCAGCTCAACCTTTAATCAATCAAACCTTGAAAAATGTGCTGCAAATTAGTACAAGTATACTAGTGGTACTAGTACATTAGTATTTGTCTTAGGGCCTGTTTGGTTCCAAATAAGTCACCAACTTATAAGTCGAAAAGTGGAAAAAGTGATTTATTTTGTCAAACAGACCTGACTTATAAGTCACCCCAACTTATAAGTCATAAGTTGCTCCACCCCAACTTAAAACTTATAAGTCACCTCCTTTTGCATGGGTCCCATAACATGCATGATGTGGATTGGTGTGGGAAGGTGTGTCAGGTGACTTATAAGTCAGGTGACAACCAAACAGGCATGACTTATAAGTCATTGGTTTTAAGTCACCTGACTTATAAGTCAGGTGACTTATTGGAACCAAATAGGCTCTTATGCATGTTTGGTCGAAAGTAGTACTAGATGACAAGCAAACACTAGCAGAGTAAAGAAAGGGAAAGAGAAGGAAGAGAGCCTCCCTGTTGCTGCCGATCTGGGCGCCTGTCGGCTGGTCTGCCTCTGTCGCACTACGTGGGTAGTACGGGCGCACCTCCTTGGCTGGGCCCGCTGATTAAATTGCCCTTCTTTGTTAATTTTGGGGTTGACCCAGTAGCAAGTCCGCCATCTATGCTGCTATTTACGAGCGCGTTGCGCTAGCCCGGATCCGACATACCACCAGAGAGCCCGGATTCGATCTGATTGCAAACAAATAGCACAACGCGGCAACGACGATTTTGCAGGAGAGAAGATTTACATGAAATAGATCTGACTGAAAAAATATCACCTGATCATCCCATCGATCCGCGGCGATCACCCAACAGGCTCTCAATGAAAGCATCAATGTCGGTTCAATATCCGGCGTATCTCGTAGTAAGGGTCCTAAGCTAGGCGTCTTGGAGCGATGGTAACATGGACACGGGGTTTTACCCAACTTCGGGCTCTCTTGATGAGATAATACCCTACATGCTGCTTTTGATTGGTATTCATATGGGTGTAGTACAAAGTACATGTATCTACCACGAGATCGTAGAGGCTAAACCCTAGAAGCTAGCCTATGATTATGATTGTTTATTGACTAGCCTGGCCTCGGTTTATGTAAGACACCGGAGGCCTAGGGTTTAGGAGAGTCCTTGTCTTGGGCGCCAAGTCTTGTGGAGTCTTCCTTGTATGTGGCAGGAGCTGTTCGAACTGGCCCATGAGTAAACGGCCCTGGGGGTCCTCGGCCCCATCCAAGAGATCGGGAGATGACGTGGTGAGTACCCCCTAGTCTAGGACACCGTCACCCGTGACAACCACCGTCGAGTGCCTTCGCCCCTTCCGAGGGACGGGTCGTAAGCGCCCCGGCGGTAGGACGACAAGCACCCGTATGGTAATGACCGCAGAGTTCCAGTCGACCCAAGAGAGCCTGGGTTCGACACAAGGTCAGTCCTTGTTCAAGGTTTGGTCGACCAAAATAGAGCATACAGAGAAGGGTTGGATAGAGACAGGCCCGGTGGAAGCAGGGTCCACGTTTCCGGCCCTGAGTGTTTCAGAAGGGCCATCGGAGCCGCTGAGATCTCTCACAACTTTAGATTGGCGACTGGCGTCAGTAAGTTCACAGGAGAGTCGAAGCCTGACACTTGGTTGGAAGACTACCGAGTGGCTATGCATATTGGTGGCAGCAGCGATGAGGTGGCCATGAAGCACCTCCCTTTGATGCTTGAAGGTTCTGTCAGGGCTTGGCTGAATTAGTTGGCCCCTGGAAGCATTTTCAGTTGGGATGAGTTGGCCCGAGTGTTTACCAAAACGTTTGAGGGCACCTGCAAGAGACCTGCTGGTTTGTCGGAATTGCAACATTGTGCGCAGAAACAGAATGAGACCTTGAGAGATTATATCCAGAGATGGATCACTCTTCACCACACAGTGGAGCATGTATCGGATCACCAAGCAGTTTGTGCCTTTAAAGAAGGTGTTCGCTACAAAGAGCTCGATCTGAAGTTCGGTCGGACCGGAGACATGACTTTGGCCCAGATGATGGAGATTGCCACTAAGTACGCTAACGGCGAAGAAGAGGGCCGACTTCGGAATGGCAAGAATAGACCAGTCGCCCAGGACAGCGGAGGAGGAAACTCTAGTCGGAAGCAGAAGCGAAAAGCTGAAGCTGCGGGCCCTGCCGAAGCAGCAGTTTTGAACCAAGGGAAGTTCAAAGGGAAGCCCAAGGGGCCTTGGACCCCTAAAAAAGTGAAAGACCAAGCAGGAAATGATGTACTTGATTTGCCGTGTCATATACACACCAAAAAGGATGAAGAGGGGAATCTGATTCTCCCCAAGCATACCACTCGACAGTGTCGACTCCTGATTCAGAGCTTCCGAGAAAGCCAACCCAATGAAAAGGACAAAGAGTTTGATAAGGAGGAAAACAAAGAGGAAGATGGTAGTTACCCCAATGTTAATGCCCCTTGGTGATTTTTGCTGACCTCGAGAGCAAAAGTCGAATGAAAGTTATTAACAGAGAGGTGAACATGGTTGCTCCAGCAACGCCAAGATATTTGAGGTGGTCAAAAACCCCTATTACATTCGACCAGTCCGACCACCCGCTGCACGTTCCTACCCTTGGGCGGCAAGCGTTGGTGGTCGACCCAGTCGTTGGGGGCACCCAACTGACCAAGGTTTTGATGGATGGTGGCAGTGGACTGAATATATTGTATGCTGAGGCCCTCCGGGGGATGGACATTCTGATGTCCAAACTAAGTGAGAGCAACATGAGATTCCATGGTATCTGATGACCCACAAGTATAGGAGATCTATCGTAGTCCTTTCGATAAGTAAGAGTGTCGAACCCAACGAGGAGCAGAAGGAAATGACAAGCGGTTTTCAGTAAGGTATTCTCTGCAAGCACTGAAATTGTAGGTAATAGATAGTTTTGTGATAAAATAATTTGTAACGGGTAACAAGCAATGAAAGTAAATAAAGGGCAGAAAGGTGGCCAAATCCTTTTTGTAGCAAAGGACAAGCCTGGAAAATTTCTTATAATGAGAAAAGATCTCCCGAGGACACATGGGAATTATCGTCGAACTAGTTTTCATCACGCTCATATGATTCGCGTTTGGTACTTTCATAATTTGATATGTGGGTGGACTGGTGCTTGGGTACTGCCCTTACTTGGAGAAGCATCCCACTTATGATTAACCCCTATTGCAAGCGTCCGCAACTACAAAAGAAGTATTCAGGTAAACCTAACCACAACATTAGACATATGGATCCAAATCAGCCCCTTATGAAGCAACGCATAAACTAGGGTTTAAACTTCTGTCACTTTAGCAACCCATCATCTACTTATTACTTCCCAATGCCTTTCTCTAGGCCCAAATAATGGTGAAGTGTCATGTAGTCGACGTTCACATAACACCACTAGAGGAGATACAACATACATCTCATCAAAATATCGAACGAATACCAAATTCACATGACTACTAATAGCAAGACTTCATCCATGTCCTCAGGAACAAACGTAACTACTCACAAAGCATATTCATGTTCATAATCAGAGGAGTATTAATATGCATTAAGGATCTGAACATATGATCTTCCACCAAGTAAACCAATTAGCATCAACTACAAGGAGTAATCAACACTACTAGCAACCCACAAGTACCAATTTATGGTTTTAATACAAGATTGGATACAAGAGATGAACTAGAGTTTTGAGAGGAGATGGTGCTGGTGAAGATGTTGATGGAGATTGACCCCCTCCCGATGAGAGGATCGTTGGTGATGATGATGGTGATGATTTCCCCCTCCCGGAGGGAAGTTTCCCCGGCAGAACAGATTCGCCGGAGCCCTAGATTGGTTCCGCCAAGGTTCCGCCTCGTGGCGGCGGAGTTTCATCCCGTAAGCTTGCTTATGATTTTTTTTCCAGGGTAAAAGCCTTCATATAGCAGAAGATGGGCACCGGAGGGCCACCAGGGGGCCCAGGAGACAGGGGGCGCCCAGTAGGGGTGAGCGCGCCCCCACCCTCCTGGCCAGGGTGTGGCCCTCTCTAGTGTTTTATTCGCTCAATAATTCTTATTAATTCCAAAATTGACTTTCGTGGAGTTTCAGGATTTTTGGAGCTATGCATAATAGGTTTCCCATATTTGCTCCTTTTCCAGCCAGAATTCCAGTTGCCTTCCCCCTCTTCATGGTAAACCTTGTAAAATAAGAGAGAATAGCCATAAGTATTGAGACATAATATGTAATAACAACCCATAATGCAATAAATATTGATATAAAAGCATGATGCAAAATGGATGTATCAACTCCCCCAAGCTTAGACCTCGCTTGTCCTCAAGCGGAAGCCGAAATCGAAAAATATGCCCACATGTTTAGAGATAGAGGTGTCGATAAAAATAAAATACAGACATGAGGGCATCATGATCATTCTTATAACAGCAACATATATAGATTTTTGTCATATGATTTCTTATGATCAAGTAACAATCGATTCACAATGTCAAGTATGGTTCATAAACTTCATTGGGAACTAACAAACTATAATCTCAGTCATTGAAACAATTGCAATTTATCATAACATCAGAAAGAGTCGAGAATAGAGCTTTTCAGCAAGTCCACATACTCAACTATCATATAGTCTTCTACAATTGCTAACACTCACGCAATACTTGTGGTTATGGAGTTTCAACCAGACACTGAGAAAGATAAGGGCTTATTGTGTTGCCTCCTGCTACGTATTGAGCTAGCGTTGGTTTTCCCCGAAGAGGAGAGGGTGATGCAGCAAGTGTAGCGTAAGTATTTCCCTCAGTTTTTGAGAACCATGGTATCAATCCAGTAGGAGGCTCCTCAAAAGTCCCACGCGCCTACACAAACAAACTGAGAACTCACAACCAACGCAATAAAGGGGTTGTCAATCCCTTCACGGCCACTCGCGAAAGTGAGATCTGATAAAGATATATGATATTTTTGGTATTTTATAATATAGATGCAAAAAGTAAAGATGCAAATAAAAGTAGATTGAAAGCAAATATGATAAGAGATAGACCCGGGGGCCATAGGTTTCACTAGAGGCTTCTCTCGAGAGCATAAGTATTACGGTGGGTGAACAAATTACTGTCGGGCAATTGATAGAAAAGCGAATAATTATGATGTTATCTAGGCATGATCATGTATATAGGCATCACGTCCATAACAAGTAGACTGACTCCTGCCTGCATCTACTACTATTACTCCACACATCGACCGCTATCCAGCATCCATCTAGAGTATTAAGTTCATAAGAACAGAGCAACGCATTAAGCAACATGACATGATGTAGAGGGATAAACTCATGCAATATGATATAAACCCCATCTTGTTATCCTCGATGGCAACAATACAATACGTGTCTTGCAACCCTTTCTGTCACTGGGTAAGAACACCGCAAGATTGAACCCAAAGCTAAGCACTTCTCCCATGGCAAGAAATATCAATCTAGTAGGCCAAACCAAACCGATAATTCGAAGAGACTTGCAAAGATAACTCAATCATACATGAAAGAATTCAGAGAAGATTCAATTAATATCCATAGATAAATCTGATCATAAACCCACAATTCATCAGATCATGACAAACACACCGCAAAAAGAGATTACATCGAATAGATCTCCACAAGAGAGGGGGAGAACATTGTATTGAGATCCAAAAAGAGAGAAGAAGCCATCTAGCTAATAAGTATGGACCCGTAGGTCTGAGGTAAACTACTCACACCTCATAGGAGGGGCAAGGATGTTGATGTAGAGGCCCTCCGTGGTCGATTCCCCCTCTGGCAGAGTGCCGGCGAAGGCTCCAAGATGGGATCTCGCGGATACAGAAGGTTACGGTGATGGAAATTGTGTTTCGTGGTGCCCCTGGATGTTTTCAGGGTCCGTAGGTATATATAGGAGGAAGAAGTACGTCGGTGGACGCCCGAGGGTCCCATGAGACAGGGGGGCGCCCTCCTATCTCGTGGAGGCTCCGGTTGTTTCTTGACTTGCACTCCAAGCTCTCCGGATCTTGTTCGTTTCAAAAATCACGCTCCCGAAGGTTTCATTCCGTTTGGACTCCGTTTGATATTCCTTTTCTTCGAAATACTAAAATAGGCAAAAAACAACAATATGGGATGGGCCTCCGGTTAGTAGGTTAGTCCCAAAAATGATAATAATGTATAAAATAAAGCCCATAAACATCCAAAACAGGTAAGATAATAGCATGGAACAATCAAAAATTATAGATACGTTGGAGACGTATCAAGCATCCCCAAGCTTAATTCCTGCTCGTCCTCGAGTAGGTAAATGATAAAAAGAGAATTTTTGATGTGGAATGCTACCTAGCATAATTCTCAATGTAATTTTCTTTAATGTGGCATGAATGTTCAGATTCAAATAATACAAAATAAAAGTTCATATTGGCATAAGAAATAGTAATACTTCAAGCATACTAAGCAAAGTAATCATGTCTTCTCAAAATAACATGGCCAAAGAAAGTTATCCCTACAAAATCATATAGTCTGGCTATTGCTCTATCTTCATCACACAAAGTATTTAATCATGCACAACCCCGATGACGAGCCAAGCAATTGTTTCATACTTTAATAATCTCAAACTCTTTCAACTTTCACGCAATACATGAGCGTGAGCCATGGACATAGCACTATATGTGGAATAGAATGGTGGTTGCGGGGAAGACAAAAAAGGAGAAGATAGTCTCACATCAACTAGGCGTATCAACGGGCTATGGAGATGCCCATTAATAGATATCAATGTGAGTGAGTAGGGATTGCCATGCAACGGATGCACTAGAGCTATAAATATATGAAAGCTCAACAAAAGAAAACTAGTGGGTGTGCATCCAACTTGCTTGCTCATGAAGACCTAGGGCATTTTGAGGAAGCCCATCATTGGAATATACAAGCCAAGTTCTATAATGAAAAATTCCCACTAGTATATGAAAGTGACAACATATGAGACTCTCTATCATGAAGATCATGGTGCTATTTTGAAGCACAAGTGTGGAAAAAGATATAGTAGCATTGTCCCTTCTCTCTTTTTCTTTCATTCTTTTTTTTCTTCTCTCTTTTTTTTCTTTTTTTTCTTTGGCCTTCTCCTTTTTCTTTTCTTTTCTTTTTGGCCTTTCTCTTTTTTTTTGTAAAGTCCGAAGTCTCATCCCGACTTGTGGGGGAATCATAGTCTTCATCATCCTTTCCTCACTAGGACAATGCTCTAATAATGGAGATCATCACATTTTTATGGATTTACAACTCAAAACTAGAACAAGGTATGACTCTATGTGAATGCCTCCGGCGGTATACCGGGATATGCAATGAATCAAGAGCGACATGTATGAAGATTATGATGGTGGCTTTGCCACAAATACGATGTCAACTACATGATCATGCAAAGAGCAATATGACAATGATGAAACGTGTCATAATAAACGGAACGATGGAAAGTTGCATGGCAATATATCTCGGAATGGCTATGGAAATGCCATAATAGGTAGGTATGGTGTATGTTTTGAGGAAGGTATATGGTGAGTGTATGGTACCGGCGAAAGTTGCACGGGACAAGAGAGGCTAGCAATAATGGAAGGGTGAAAGGGTGCGTATAATCCATGGACTCAACATTAGTCAAAAGAACTCAGGTACTTGTTGTAAAAATTTAGAAGTCATCAAAAACCAAAGCACTACGCGCATGCTCCTAGGGGTATAGATTGGTAGGAAAAGACCATCGCTCGTCCCCGACTGCCACTCATAAGGAAGACATTCAATAAATAAAATTGTGCTCCAACTTCATCACAAAGTGGTTCACCATATGTGCATGCTACGGGAATCACAAACTTCAACACAAGCATTCTTTAAATTCATAATCACCCAACTAGCATGACTTTAATATCACTACCTCCATATCTCAAAATAATTATCAAGCATCAAATTGATCATAGCATCCAATTCACTTCCTATGATAGTTTTTATCATACCCAACTTGGATGCTAATCATTCTAGGACCAAATTATAACCATAGAAAATACCATGCTGTTCTAAAAGACTCTCAAAATAATATAAGTGAAGCATGAGAGACTAGCAATTTCTTCAAAATTAATCCACCACCATGCTCTAAAAGATATAAGTGAAGCACTAGAGCAAAAACTATCAAGCTCAAAAGATATAAGTGAAGCACATAGAGTATTCTAGCAAATTCTAATCAAATAGGCTTCTCCCAAAAGGTGTGTTACAGCAAGGATGATTGTGGTAAACTAACAATCAAAGACCAATATAATACACGATGCTCCAAGCAAAACACATATCATGTGGCGAATAAAAATATAGCTACAAGTAAAGTTACCAATGAACGAAGACGAAAGAGGGGATGCCTTCCTGGCGCATCCCCAAGCTTAGGCTTTTGTATATTCTTGAATATCTTGGGGTGCCTTGGGCATCCCCAAGATTAGGCTCTTGCCACTCTTTATTCCATAGTCCATAAAAGCTTTACCCAAAACTTGAAAACTTCACAACACAAAACTCAACAGGAAATCTTATAAGCTCCGTTAGTGAAAGAAAACAAAACCACCACATAAGGTACTGTAATGAACTCATTATTTATTTATTTTGGTGTTAAACCTACTGTATTCCAACTTCCGTATGGTTTATAAACTAATTTATTAGCCATAGATGCATTGAAATAAGCAAACAACACACGAAAAACAGAATCTGTCAAAAACAGAATAGTCTGTAGCAATCTGTAACTAACGCAAACTTCTGGGACTCTAAAAATACTACCAAAATAGGAAGTACTGGAAATTTGTTTATTGATCAGAAGAAAAAATAATCAATGCAAAATCACGTTTCTGTGATTTATTGAATTTTTTCTCGTAAGCGCAAAGTTTCTGTTTTTGAGCAGAATCAAATCAACCATCATCATAGTGTATCCTATAGGTTCTACTTGGCACAAACACTAAACAAAAGATAAAAACACATCTAAACAGAAAGTAGAAACAAAATTTAACACTAAACAGGAACAAAAACAAAGAACATAAAGAAAATTGGGTTGCCTCCCAACTAGCGCTATCGTTTAACGCCCCTAGCTAGGCATAAAAGCAAAGATAGATCTAACGAGTGCCATCCTTGGCACTTGATTCATAAGTAGCACGCATGATAGATTCATAAGGTAATTTGACTTTCTTTCTTGGAAAGTGCTCCATGCCTTTCTTTAAGGGAAATAGGAATCTAATGTTCCCTTCTTTCATATCGATAATCGCACCAATCGTTCTAAGGAAAGGTCTACCAAGAATAATAGGGCAAGAAAGATTGCAATCTATATCAATAATGATAAAATCTACGGGCACCAAATTTCTATTTGCAACAATAAGAACATCATTGATCCTTCCCATAGGCTTTTTAATGGTGGAATCTGCAAGGTGCAAATTTAACGAGCAATCATCAAGATCATGGAAATCTAGAATATCACATAAAGTTTTCGGAATTGTGGAAACACTAGCACCCAAATCACACAAAGCAAAACACTCATAATCTTTAATTCTAATCTTTATAGTAGGTTCCCACTCATAATTAAGTTTTCTAGGTATAGAAACTTCCAAATTAAGTTTTTCATCATAAGATTGCATCAAGGCATCAACAATATGTTTGGTGAAAGCTTTGTTTTGACTATAAGCATGAGGAGAATTAACAACGGATTGCAACAATGAAATACAACCTTTTAAAGAGCAATTATCATAATCAAATTCCTTGAAATCCGAGATAGTAGGTTCAACATTATTAGAAGTTGAGGATTCTCCAATCTCACTTTTACCAAATTTAGCATTAAGATCTAAAGACTCCAAATTCTTGGAACGCCTTCTAGGCAAAGTTGATTCATCATTAGTCCCATAATCATCAAAATTCATATTGCAAAACATAGATCTAATAGGAGACACATCAATAACTTTAAGATCCTCATCATTATTTTCACAGAAATTAGAAGAACACGCTTTTATAAAGCTAACTTTCTTAGCACGCAATCTAGCGGTTCTTTCCTTGCACTCGTCAATGGAAATTCTCATCACTTTGAGAGACTCATTGATATCATGCTTAGGAGGAGAAGGTCTAAGTTTAAGAGAATCAACATCAAGCGAAAGTCTATCAACGTTCCTAGCCAAATCATCAACTTTGAGCAATTTTTCTTCAAGCAAAGCATTAAAATTCTTTTGAGAAATCATAAATTCTTTCACACTATTCTCAAAATCAAAGGGCATCTTATTAAAATTACCATAAGAATTATTGTAGGAATTTCCATAATTATTAGAGGGATTACTAGGGAATGGTCTAGCATTAAAATTTCCTCTATAAGCATTGTTTCCAAAACTATTCCTACCAACAAAATTCACATCCATAGATTCATTATTACTCTCAATCAAGGAAGACAAGGGCATATCATTAGGATCAAGAGGAGTATTTTTAGTAGCAAACATCTTCATAAGTTCATCCATCTTTCCACTCAAAACATTGATTTCTTCTATAGCATGCACTTTTTTACTAGAAGATCTTTCGGTGTGCCATTGAGAATAATTAGCCATAATATTATCAAGAAGTTTTGTAGCATCTCCTAATGTGATTTCCATAAAGGTGCCTCCCGCAGCCGAATCTAAGATATTTCTAGAAGCAAAGTTCAAACGGGCATAAAATTTTTGTATGATCATCCATAAATTCAAACCATGAGTAGGGCAATTGCGAAGCATCAATTTCATTCTTTCCCAAGATTGGGCAACATGCTCATGATCAAGTTGTTTAAAATTCATAATATCGTTCCTAAGAGTGATGATCTTAGCGGGAGGAAAATACTTAGAGATAAAAGCATCTTTGCACTTGTTCCAAGAATCAATACTATTTTTAGGCAAAGACGAAAACCAAACTTTAGCATGATCTCTAAGCGAAAATGGAAATAACTTCAATTTGACAATATTGTTATTCGTATCTTTCTTCTTTTGCATATCACACAAATCAACAAATATAATTTAGATGGGTAGCAGGATCTTCACTAGGAAGGCTGGCGAATTGATCTTTCATAACAAGATTCAGCAAAGCAACATTGATTTCACAAGACTCAACATCATTAAGAGGAGCAATCGGAGTGCTAAGGAAATCATTATTATTGGTATTCGAGAAATCACACAATTTGGTATTATCTTGCGCCATGGCAACAAGTAATCCAACACACAAGCAAACAGAAAAACGGCAAGCAAAAAGAGAGGAGGAGATTAGGAAAGAGAGGGCGAATAAAACGGCAAGGGTGAAGTGGGGGAGAGGAAAACGAGAGGCAAATGGCAAAAAATGTAAATGCGAGGGAGATGGGTTTGTGATAGGTACTTGGTATGTCTTGACTTGAGCGAAGACCTCCCCGGCAACGATGCCAGAAATCCTTCTTGCTACGTCTTGAGCTAGCGTTGGTTTTCCCCGAAGAGGAGAGGGTGATGCAGCAAGTGTAGCGTAAGTATTTCCCTCAGTTTTTGAGAACCAAGTATCAATCCAGTAGGAGGCTCCTCAAAAGTCCCACGCGCCTACACAAACAAACTGAGAACTCGCAACCAACGCAATAAAGGGGTTGTCAATCCCTTCATGGCCACTTGCGAAAGTGAGATCTGATAAAGATAGTATGATAAGATAAATATATTTTTGGTATTTTATAATATAGATGCAAAAAGTAAAGATGCAAATAAAAGTACATTGAAAGCAAATATGATAAGAGATAGACCCAGGGGCCATAGGTTTCACTAGAGGCTTCTCTCGAGAGCATAAGTATTACGGTGGGTGAACAAATTACTGTCGAGCAACTGATAGAAAAGCGAATAATTATGACGTTATCTAGGCATGATCATGTATATAGGCATCACGTCCATAACAAGTAGACCGACTCCTGCCTGCATCTACTACTATTACTCCACACATCGACCGCTATCCAGCATGCATCTAGAGTATTAAGTTCATAAGAACAGAGCAACACATTAAGCAAGATGACATGATGTAGAGGGATAAACTCATGCAATATGATATAAACCCCATCTTGTTATCCTCGATGGCAACAATACAATACGTGTCTTGCAACCCTTTCTGTCACTGGGTAAGAACACCACAAGATTGAACCCAAAGCTAAGCACTTCTCCCATGGCAAGAAAGATCAATCTAGTAGGCCAAACCAAACCGATAATTCGAAGAGACTTGCAAAGATAACTCAATCATACATGAAAGAATTCAGAGAAGATTCAATTAATATCCATAGATAAATCTGATCATAAACCCACAATTCATCGGATCTCGACAAACACACCGCAAAAAGAGATTACATCGAATAGATCTCCACAAGAGAGGGGGAGAACATTGTATTGAGATCCAAAAAGAGAGAAGAAGCCATCTAGCTAATAACTATGGACCCGTAGGTCTGAGGTAAACTACTCACAACTCATAGGAGGGGCAAGGATGTTGATGTAGAGGCCCTCCGTGGTCGATTCCCCCTCTGGCAGAGTGCCGGCGAAGGCTCCAAGATGGGATCTCGCGTGTACAGAAGGTTATGGTGATGGAAATTGTGTTTCGTGGTGCCCCTGGATGTTTTCAGGGTCCGTAGGTATATATAGGAGGAAGAAGTACGTCGGTGGACGCCCGAGGGTCCCATGAGACAGGGGGGCGCCCTCCTATCTCGTGGAGGCTCCGGTTGTTTCTTGACTTGCACTCCAAGCTCTCCGGATCTTGTTCGTTCCAAAAATCACGCTCCCGAAGGTTTCATTCCGTTTGAACTCCGTTTGATATTCCTTTTCTTCGAAATACTGAAATAGGCAAAAAAAATTAGCAATATGGGCTGGGCCTCCGGTTAGTAGGCTAGTCCCAAAAATGATAATAATGTATAAAATAAAGCCCATAAACATCCAAAACAGGTAATATAATAGCATGGAACAATGAAAAATTATAGATACGTTGGAGACGTATCACCTCCCAACGTATTCACCTTTGGGTGATGTCAACAATAATAATTCATGCTAACTTACATCCAATTGGATATATATATATATATATATATATATATATATATATATATATATATATATATATATATATATATATATATATATATCAGGATCTTTCAAACACGAGGAGCTTGCCAAAGGATAAAATGAAAAAGGGAAAAGTGAAGATCACCTTGACTCTTGCATAAAGTAAAAGACATAAAGTAAAAGATAGGCCCTTTGCAGAGGGAAGCAGAGGTTGTCATGTGCTTTTAGGGTTGGATGCACAAAATCTTAATGCAAAATAACGTCACTTTATATTGCCACTTGTGATATGAACCTTTATTATGCAGTCCATCGCTTTTATTACTTCCATATCACATGATCGTATAAAGCTTATTTTCTCCGCACTAATAAGTCACATATTTAGAGCAATTTTTATTGCTTGCAACATGACAACTTACTTGAAGGATCTTACTCAATCCATAGGTAGGTATGGTGGGCTCTCATGGCAAAAACTGGGTTTAAGGATATTTGGAAGCACAAGTAGTATCTCTACTTGGTGCAAGGAATTTGTCTAGCATGAGGGGGAAAGGCAAGCTCAACATGTGGGGAAGATCAATCACAATATACTTTAACTAATATGTGAGAAAACATAAACCATTACGTTGTCTTCCTTGTCCAACATCAACTCTTTTAGCATGTCATACTTAATGAGTGCTCACAATCATAAAAGATGTCCAAGATAGTATATTTGTATGTGAAAACCTCTCTTTCCTTATTACTTCATATTAATTGCAACGATGACCAAAACTATGTTTGTCAACTCTCAACAACTTTTATGCCTCATACTTTTTATGTGTGAAGTCATTACTAACCATGAGATCAATATGAACTCTTTTATACTTTTTATTCTTTCTACTTTCTCAAGATCATAGCAAGATAGCAAAGCCCTTGACTCAACACTAATCTTTATTATAGATAGCTCACGGATTCAATTACATAAAGAGATCACAAAGCAAAACTCAAAACTACTTGATACCAAAACTTCAATCTACTAGATCAAGATATTACTAAAGGGATCGAAGTAAGTAAAACGGTAAAGATAGGAGTGTGATGGTGATACGATACCGGGGCACCTCCCCCAAGCTTGGCAGTTTCCAAGGGGAGTGCCCATACCCATGTGATTATGTCTCCTTCATAGTTGGTATTGTGATCTTCTTGGCGATGATGCCCCTCAGGATACGGTTCTCCTCCTCGAGCTTATTGACTTGTTGTTTGAGGTCCATAATTTCGTTGCGGAGCTTGCCCGTAATGGCTAAAGCTCCCTTTACCCAAGGATGCTGCATAGCTTTTGGAGAACAAGTGACGCTCTTTTTCATGTTTTCATAAGAAAGAAATTTAATGTTGGAAGGGATGACCGAATTTGGAATAGCCGAGCTATGTAGTTCCTCCATCATGAATCCTGCTTGGAAGCGAGAGGTAACTTCTTGATCTTCCTCCATGGCATCTATCCTTTTCAAGTCGGCCTCCATCTCATCCTTCGTTGATGGTCCAAAGTGATAAGCATCGCTATTTTCTACTGGACCTGGTGTCGGGTGAGACTCTCGACTCTCCCCGACTGACTCTTGAGAAGACATTTTGCTCTTAATCTGCAACAGGAACAACTCGAAACGAAAACAGAGGATATTTGTGTGATACGGTGGTCAAAACCTTTGGGGGATTATATAATGAATTTTTACCGACCAAAATACGTAACGTGCAAGAAAATAGAGTCCGGGAGGCACACGATGTGGCCACGAGATAGGGGGGCGCGCCCAGGAAGGGTGGGTGCGCCCTCCACCCTCGTGGAGGCCTCGTGTCCTTCCCGGATTACTTCTTGCTTTCCTAAATTCTTAAATATTCCAAAACTGAGGAAAATTGTCATTAGAACTGTTTTGGAGCCGGTTTACTTACCGTACCACATACCTATTCCTTTTCAGAGTCTGAAACATTTTGGAAAGTGTCCCTTATGTATTCCTCCGGGGTTACAGTCTCAATAATATTAGTTTCAACATTGATGGGATTACCTGAGATATAATGTTTAATTCTTTGACCGTTCACCACCCTCGGACTTGTGCCTTCGAAGTTGTTGATTTTTATGGCACCGGAACGATAGACCTCCTCGATAACGTAAGGACCTTCCCATTTAGAGAGAAGTTTTCCTACAAAAAATCTTAAACGAGAGTTGAATAATAACACATAATCTCCTACGTTAAATTCTCGCTTTTGTATCCTTTTGTCATGCCAGCGTTTGACTTTTTCTTTGAATAGCTTGGCATTCTCATAGGCTTGGGTTCTCCATTCATCAAGTGAGCTAATGTCAAACAACCTCTTCTCACCGACAAGTTTGAAGTCATAATTGAGCTCTTTAATAGCCCAATATGCTTTATGTTCAAGTTCAAGAGGTAAGTGACATGCTTTTCCATAAACCATCTTATACGGAGACATGCCCATAGGATTTTTATACGCAATTCTATAGGCCCGTAATGCATCATCAAGGTTTTTGGACCAGTTCTTTCTAGATCTATTGACAGTCTTTTGCAAAATTAACTTGAGCTCTTTATTGCTCAACTCTACTTGACCACTAGACCGTGGGTGATAAGGAGATGTGATTCTATGATTAACATCATACTTAGCAAGCATCTTACGGAAAGAACCATGAATAAAATGTGAACCACCATCAGTCATAAGATATCTAGGGACTCCAAACCTCAGAAAAATAACTTCTTTAAGCATTTTAATAGAAGTGTTATGATCAGCACTACTAGTTGGAATAGCTTCTACCCACTTAGTAACGTAATCAACAGCAACTAAAATATGTGTATAACCATTAGAGGCAGGAAAAGGTCCCATATAATCAAAGCCCCAAACATCAAATGGCTCAATAACAAGAGAGTAATTCATAGGCATTTCTTGACGTCCACTAATATTACCTATTCTTTGACATTCATCACAAGACAAGACAAACTTACGAGCATCTTTGAAGAGAGTAGGCCAATAAAAACCAGATTGCAATACCTTATGTGCAGTTCTATCTCCAGCGTGGTGTCCTCCATATGATTCAGAGTGACACTTGCGTAGGATCTGTTCCTGTTCATGCTCAGGTACACAACGTCTAATAACACCATCTACTCCTTCTTTATAAAGGTGTGGGTCATCCCAGAAGTAATGTATTAAATCATAAAAGAACTTTTTCTTTTGCTGGTATGTGAAACTAGTGTTGGAAATATGCCCTAGAGGCAATAATAAATGGATTATTATTATATTTCCTTGTTCATGATAATTGTCTTTTATTCATGCTATAATTGTATTACCCGGAAATCGTAATACACGTGTGAATACATAGACCACAATACGTCCCTAGTAAGCCTCAAGTTGTCTAGCTCGTTGGTCAACAGATAGTCATGGTTTCCTGACTATGGACATTAGATGTCGTTGACAACGGGATCACATCATTAGGAGAATGATGTGATGGACAAGACCCATTCCTAAGCATAGCACAAGATCGTGTAGTTCGTTTTGCTAGAGCTTTTCCAATGTCAAGTATCTCTTCCTTAGACCATGAGATCGTGTAACTCCCGGATACCGTAGGAATGCTTTGGGTGTACCAAACGTCACAACGTAACTGGGTGACTATAAAGGTGCACTATAGGTATCTCCGAAAGTGTCGAGACTGGGATTTGTCACTCCGTATGACGGAGAGGTATCACTGGGCCCACTCGGTAGTGCATCATCATAATGAGCTCAAAGTGACCAAGTGTCTGGTCACGGGATCATGCATTACGGTACGAGTAAAGTGACTTGCCGGTAACGAGACTGAACGAGGTATTGGGATACCGACGATCGAGTCTCGGGAAAGTAACATACCGTCTGACAAAGGGAATAGTATACGGGGTTGCTTGAACCTTCGACATCGTGGTTCATCCGATGAGATCATCGAGGAGTATGTGGGAGCTAACATGGGTATCCAGATCCCGCTGTTGGTTATTGACCGGAGAATCGTCTCGGTCATGTCTGCAAGTCTCCCGAACCCGTAGGGTCTACACACTTAAGGTTCGGTGACGCTAGGGTTGTATGAATATGAGTATGCAGCAAACTAAATGTTGTTCGGAGTCCCAGATGAGATCCCAGACGTCTCGAGGAGTTCCGGAATGGTCCGGAGGTAAAGAAAACTATATAGGAAGTGCTGTTTTGGCCATCGAGAAAGTTTTGGGGTCACCCGGTATTGTACCGGGACCACCGGAAGGGTCCCGGGGGTCCACCGGGTGGGGCCACCTATCCCGGAGGGTCCCGTGGGATGAAGTGGGAGGGGAACCAGCCCCTAGTGGGCTGGTGCGCCCCCCCTTGGGCCCCCCTTGCGCCTAGGGTTGGAAACCCTAGGTGGGGGGGAGGGCGCACCACTTGCCTTGGGGGGCACTCCACCCCCCTTGGCCGCCGCCCCCCCTTGGGAGATTGATCTCCCAGGGCCGGCGCCCCTCCTGGGGGCCTATATAAAGGAGGGCAGGGGGGAGGGCAGCCGCACCCAAGTCTTGGCGCCTTCCTCCCCCTGCTACACCTCGTCCTCCTCCCGCAGCAGCTTGGCGAAGCCCTGCCGGAGTTCTGCTGCATCCACCACCACGCCGTCGTGCTGCCGGATCATCATCAACCTCTCCTTCCCCCTTGCTAGATCAAGACGTAGGAGACGTCACGCTGACCGTACGTGTGTTGAACGCGGAGGTGCCGTCCGTTCGGCGCTAGGATATCCGGTGATAGGATCACGACGAGAACGACTACTTCAACCCCGTTCTTTTGAAAGCTTCCGCTCGCGATCTACAAAGTGGTATGTAGATGCATCTCCCCATTCACTCGTTGCTTAGATGAACTCATAGATGGATTTTGGTGAAATCGTAGGAAATTTTTTATTTTCTACAACGTTCCCCAACAGTGGCATCATGAGCTAGGTCTATGCGTAGTTCTCTATTGCACGAGTAGAACACAATTTTGTTGTGGGCGTAGATCTTGTCAACTTGCTTGCCGCTACTAGTCTTTTTCTTGCTTCAACGGTATTGTGGGATGAAGCGGCCCGGACCGACCTTACACGTACGCTTACGTGAGACAGGTTCCACCGACTAACATGCACTAGTTGCATAAGGTGGCTAGCGGGTGTCTGTCTCTCCTACTTTAGTTGGAGCGGATTAGATGAAAAGGGTCCTTATGAAGGGTAAATAGAAGTTGACAAAATCACGTTGTGGTTATTCGTAGGTAAGAAAACGTTCTTGCTAGAACCCAATTGTAGCCACGTAGAAGATGCAACAACAATTAGAGGACGTCTAACTTGTTTTTGCAGCAATTGTCATGTGATGTGATATGGCCAGAAGTTGTGATGAATGATGAATGATATATTGTGATGTATGAGATGATGTTCTTGTAATAGGAATCACGACTTGCATGTCGATGAGTATGACAACCGGCAGGAGCCATAGGAGTTGTCTTTATTTTTTGTATGACCTGCGTGTCATTGAAGAACGCCATGTAAATTACTTTACTTTATTGCTAAACGCGTTAGCCATAGAAGTAGAAGTAGTCGTTGGCGTGACAACTTCATGAAGACACAATGATGGAGATCATGATGATGGAGATCATGGTGTCATGCCGGTGACGAATATGATCATGGAGCCCCGAAGATGGAGATCGAAGGAGCTATATGATATTGGCCATATCATGTCACTTCTATATAATTGCATGTGATGTTTATTATGTTTTATGCATCTTTTTTACTTAGAACGGCGGTAGTAAATAAGATGATCCCTTATAATAATTTCAAGAAAGTGTTCCCCCTAACTGTGCACCGTTGCTAAAGTTCGTCGTTTTGAAGCACCACGTGATGATCGGGTGTGATAGATCCTTACGTTCACATACAACGGGTGTAAGACCGATTTACACATGCAGAACACTTAGGGTTAACTTGACGAGCCTAGCATGTACAGACATGGCCTCGGAACACAGAGACCAAAAGGTCGAACATGAGTCGTATGGAAGATACGATCAACATGGATATGTTCACCGATGATGACTAGTCTGTCTCACGTGATGATCGGACACGGCCTAGTCGACTCGGATTGTGTAACACTTAGATGACTAGAGGGATGTCTAATCTGAGTGGGAGTTCATTAAATAATTTGATTAGATGAACTTAATTATCATGAACTTAGTCTAAAACTTTTGCAAAATATGTCTTGTAGATCAAATGGCCAACGCTCACGTCAACATGAACTTCAACGCGTTCCTAGAGAAAACCAAGCTGAAAGATGATGGCAGCAACTATTCGGACTGGGTCCGGAACCTGAGGGTCATCCTCATAGCATCCCAGAAAGATTATGTCCTAGATGCACCGCTAGGTGAAGCACCCATCCCAGAGAACCAAGACGTTATGAACACTTGGCAATCACGTGCTGATGATTACTCCCTTGTTCAGTGCGGCATGCTTTACAGCTTAGAACCCGGGATCCAAAAGCGTTTTGAGAAGCACGGAGCATATGAGATGTTCGAGGAGCTGAAAATGGTTTTCCAAGCTCATGCCCGGGTCGAGAGATATGAAGTCTCCGACAAGTTCTATAGTTGTAAGATGGAGGAAAACAGTTCTGTCAGTGAGCACATACTCAAAATGTCTGGGTTGCACAACCGCCTGTCCCAGCTGGAGATCAACCTCCCAGAAGAGGCGGTCATTGACAGAACCCTTCAGTCGCTCCCACCGAGCTACAAGAGCTTTGTGTTGAACTACAATATGCAGGGGATGGTGAAGACCATTCCTGAAGTATTCTCAATGCTGAAGTCAGCAGAGGTTGAAATCAAGAAAGAACATCAAGTGTTGATGGTCAATAAGACCAGTAAGTTCAAGAAGGGCAAGGGTAAGAAGAACTTCAAGAAGGACGGCAAAGATGTTGCCGCGCCCGGTAAGCCAGTTGCCGGGAAGAAGTCAAAGAATGGACCCAAGCCTGAGACTGAGTGCTTTTATTGCAACGGGAAGGGTCACTGGAAGCGGAACTGCCCCGAATACTTAGCGGACAAGAAGGCCGACAACACTAAAGGTATATTTGATATACATGTAATTGATGTGTACCTTACTAGTACTCGTAGTAACTCCTGGGTATTTGATACCTGTGCCGTTGCTCACATTTGTAACTCACAGCAGGAGCTGCAGAATAAGCAGAGACTGGCGAAGGACGAGGTGACGATGCGCGTCGGGAATGGTTCCAAGGTCGATGTGATCGCCGTCGGCACGCTAGCTCTACATTTACCTACGGGATTAGTTTTAAACCTCAATAATTGTTATTTAGTGCCAAGTTTGAGCATGAACATTGTATCCGGATCTCGTTTGATACGAGATGGCTACTCATTTAAATCCGAGAATAATGGTTGTTCTATTTATATGAGAGATATGTTTTATGGTCATGCCCCGATGGTCAATGGTTTATTCTTAATGAATCTCGAACGTAATGTTACACATATTCATAGTGTGAATACCAAAAGATGTAAAGTTGATAACGATAGTCCCATATACTTGTGGCACTGCCGCCTTGGTCACATTGGTGTCAAGTGCATGAAGAAGCTCCATACTGATGGACTTTTAGAGTCTCTTGATTATGAATCATTTGACATGTGCGAACCATGCCTTATGGGTAAAATGACCAAACTCCGTTCTCCGGAACAATGGAGCGAGCAACCCACTTGTTGGAAATCATACATACCGATGTGTGCGGTCCAATGAGCGTTGAGGCTCGCGGAGGATATCATTATGTTCTCACTCTCACTGATGAATTGAGTAGATATGGGTATGTCTACTTGATGAAACACAAGTCTGAGACCTTTGAAAAGTTCAAGGAATTTCAGAATGAAGTAGAGAATCAACGTGACCGAAAGATAAAATTCTTACGATCAGATCGTGGAGGAGAATATTTAAGTCACAAATTTGGTACACACTTAAGAAAATGTGGAATTGTTTCACAACTCACGCCGCCTGGAACACCTCAGTGTAACGGTGTGTCCGAACATCATAATTGCACTCTATTGGATATGGTGCGATCTATGATGTCTCTTACCGATTTACCGCTATCATTTTGGGGATACGCTCTAGAGACAGCTACATTCACTTTAAATAGGGCACCGTCTAAATCCGTTGAGACGACACCGTATGAATTATGGTTTGGGAAGAAACCTAAGCTGTCGTTTCTAAAAGTTTGGGGATGCGATGCTTATGTCAAGAAACTTCAACCTGAAAAGCTCGAACCCAAGTCGGAAAAATGCGTCTTCATAGGATACCCTAAGGAAACCATTGGGTATACCTTCTACTTAAGATCCGAGGGCAAGATCTTTGTTGCCAAGAACGGATCCTTTCTGGAAAAAGAGTTTCTCTCGAAAGGAGTAAGTGGGAGGAAAGTAGAACTCGATGAAGTACTACCTCTTGAACCGGAAAGTAGTGCAGCTCAGGAAAATGTTCCTGTGGTGCCTACACCGACTGGAGAGGAAATTAATGATGATGATCAAGGTACTTCTGATCAAGTTGCTACTGAACTTCGTAGGTCCACAAGGACACGTTCCACACCAGAGTGGTATGGCAACCCTGTCCTGGAAATCATGTTGTTAGACAACGGTGAACCTTCGAACTATGAAGAAGTGATGGCGGGCCTAGATTCCAACAAATGGCTTGAAGCCATGCAATCCGAGATAGAATCCATGTATGAAAACAAAGTATGGACTTTGACTGACTTGCCCGATGATCGGCGAGCGATAGAAAAGAAATGGATCTTTAAGAAGAAGACGGACGCGGATGGTAATGTAACCATCTATAAAGCTCGACTTGTCGCTAAGGGTTATCGGCAAGTTCAAGGGATTGACTACGATGAGAATTTCTCTCCAGTAGCGAAGCTTAAGTCCGTCCGAATCATGTTAGCAATTGCCGCATACTATGATTATGAGATATGGCAGATGGACGTCAAAACGGCATTCCTTAACGGGCATCTTAAGGAAGAATTGTATATGATGAAGCTGGAGGGTTTTGTCGATCCTAAGAATGCTAACAAAGTATGCAAGCTCCAGCGATCCATTTATGGGCTGGTGCAAGCATCTCGGAGTTGGAACATTCGCTTTGATGAGATGATCAAAGCGTTTGGGTTTATGCAGACTTATGGAGAAGCCTGCGTTTACAAGAAAGTGAGTGAGAGCTCTGTAGCATTTCTCATATTATATGTAGATGACATACTTTTGATGGGAAATGATATAGAATTCTTGGACAGCATTAAGGCCTACTTGAATAAGTGTTTTTCAATGAAGGACCTTGGAGAAGCTGCTTACATATTAGGCATCAAGATCTATAGGGATAGATCGAGACGCCTCATAGGTCTTTCACAAAGCACATACCTTGATAAGATTTTGAAGAAGTTCAAAATGGATCAGTCCAAGAAAGGGTTCTTGCCTGTATTGCAAGGTGTGAGATTGAGCTCGGCTCAATGCCTGACCACGACAAAAGATAAAGAAGAGATGAGTGTCATCCCCTATGCCTCAGCCATAGGATCTATTATGTATGCCATGCTGTGTACCAGACCTGATGTAAACCTTGCTGTAAGTTTGGTAGGAAGGTACCAAAGTAATCCCGGCAAGGAACACTGGACAGCGGTCAAGAATATCCTGAAGTACCTGAAAAGGACAAAGGACATGTTTCTCATTTATGGAGGTGACGAAGAGCTCGTCGTAAAGGGTTACGTCGACGCTAGCTTCGACACAGATCTGGATGACTCTAAGTCACAAACCGGATACGTGTATATGTTGAATGGTGGAGCAGTAAGCTGGTGCAGCTGCAAGCAGAGCGTCGTGGCGGGATCTACATGTGAAGCGGAGTACATGACAGCCTCGGAGGCAGCGCGTGAAGCAATTTGGGTGAAGGAATTCATCACCGACCTAGGAGTCATACCCAATGCGTCGGGGCCGATCAAACTCTTCTGTGACAACACTGGAGCTATTGCCCTTGCCAAGGAGCTCAGGTTTCAGAAGAAGACCAGGCACATCAAGCGTTGTTTCAACTCCATCCGTGAAAATGTTCAAGATGGAGACATAGATATTTGCAAAGTACATACGGATCTGAATGTCGCAGATCCTTTGACTAAACCTCTCTCGCGAGCAAAACATGATCAACACCAGAACTCTATGGGTGTTCGATTCATCACAATGTAACTAGATTATTGACTCTAGTGCAAGTGGGAGACTGTTGGAAATATGCCCTAGAGGCAATAATAAATGGATTATTATTATATTTCCTTGTTCATGATAATTGTCTTTTATTCATGCTATAATTGTATTATCCAGAAATCGTAATACACGTGTGAATACATAGACCACAATACGTCCCTAGTAAACCTCTAGTTGACTAGCTCGTTGGTCAACAGATAGTCATGGTTTCCTGACTATGGACATTAGATGTCGTTGACAACGGAATCACATCATTAGGAGAATGATGTGATGGACAAGACCCATTCCTAAGCATAGCACAAGATCGTGTAGTTCGTTTTGCTAGAGCTTTTCCAATGTCAAGTATCTCTTCCTTAGACCATGAGATCGTGTAACTCCCGGATACCGTAGGAGTGCTTTGGGTGTACCAAACGTCACAACATAACTGGGTGACTATAAAGGTGCACTACAGGTATCTCCGAAAGTGTCTGTTGGGTTGACACGGATCGAGACTGGGATTTGTCACTCCGTATGACGGAGAGGTATCACTGGGCCCACTCGGTAGTGCATCATCATAATGAGATCAAAGTGACCAAGTGTCTGGTCACGGGATCATGCATTACGGTACGAGTAAAGTGACTTGCCGGTAACGAGACTGAGCGAGGTATTGGGATACCGACGATCGAGTCTCGGGCAAGTAACATACCGTCTGACAAAGGGAATAGTATATGGGGTTGCTTGAACCTTCGACATCGTGGTTCATCCGATGAGATCATCGAGGAGTATGTGGGAGCCAACATGGGTATCCAGATCCCGATGTTGGTTATTGACCGGAGAACCGTCTCAGTCATGTCTGCAAGTCTCCCGAACCCGTAGGGTCTACACACTTAAGGTTCGGTGACGCTAGGGTTGTATGAATATGAGTATGCAGCAAACCAAATGTTGTTCGGAGTCCCGGATGAGATCCTGGACGTCACTAGGAGTTCTGGAATGGTCCGGAGGTAAAGAAAACTATATAGGAAGTGCTGTTTCGGCCATCGGGAAAGTTTCGGGGTCACCCGGTGTTGTACCGGGACCACCGGAAGGGTCCCGGGGGTCCACCGGGTGGGGCCACCTATCCCGGAGGGCCCCGTGGGCTGAAGTGGGAGGGGAACCAGCCCCTAGTGGGCTGGTGCGCCCCCCCTTGGGCCCCCCCTGCGCCTAGGGTTGGAAACCCTAGGTGGGGGGGGGGGGCGCACCACTTGCCTTGGGGGGCACTCCACCCCCTTGGCCGCCGCCCCCCCTTGGGAGATTGATCTCCCAGGGCCGGCGCCCCCCTGGGGGCCTATATAAAGGAGGGCAGGGGGGAGGGCAGCCGCACCTAAGTATTGGTGCCTCCCTCCCCCTGCTACACCTCGTCCTCCTCCCGCAGCAGCTTGGCGAAGCCATGCCGGAGTTCTGCTGCATCCACCACCACGCCGTCGTGCTGCTGGATCATCATCAACCTCTCCTTCCCCCTTGCTGGATCAAGACGGAGGAGACGTCACGCTGACCGTACGTGTGTTGAACACGGAGGTGCCGTCCGTTCGGCGCTAGGATCTCCGGTGATAGGATCACGACGAGAACGACTACTTCAACCCCGTTCTTTTGAACGCTTCCGCTTGCGATCTACAAAGTGGTATGTAGATGCATCTCCCCTTTCACTCGTTGCTTAGATGAACTCATAGTTGGATTTTGGTGAAACCGTAGGAAAATTTTTATTTTCTACAACGTTCCCCAACAACTAGGTGATATAAATTTAGCCACAATGTAATTAGCATAATCAGCTTACCAAGGAGCAGTACGAGAAGCATTAACGACCGCTAATTGTTCATCAGGAAAGCTATCATCAATAGGTAGTGGGTCATCAAGAACATTCTCTAGCCTAGACAAGTTGTCTGTAACGGGGTTCTCAGCTCCCTTTCTATCAATAATATGCAAATCAAATTCTTGGAGCAAGAGAACCCATCTAATGAGTCTAGGCTTAGCATCTTTCTTTTCCATAAGATATTTAATAGCAGCATGATCAGTGTGAATAGTGACTTTGGAATCAAAAATATAAGGTCTAAACTTATCACATGCAAATGCGACTGCTAAAAACTTTTTTTCAGTAGTAGCATAATTTCTCTGGGCAGTATCAAGAGTTTACTAGCATACTGGACAACATTCAATTTCTTATCAACTCTTTGCCCTAGAACAGCACCTACACCATAATCACTAGCATCACACATAATTTCAAAGGGTAAATTCCAATCAGGTGGCTGAACAATAGGTGCAGTGATCAAAGCTTTCTTAAGTATTTCAAATACTTCTACACAATCATCATCAAAGACAAAAGGAATATCTTTTTGTAATAAATTAGTCAGAGGCCTAGAGATTTTAGAAAAGTCCTTAATGAACCTCCTATAAAAACCGGCATGACCAAGGAAACTACTTATACCTTTTATGTCCTTGGGACATGGCATCTTTTCAATAGCATCGACTTTAGCTTTATCAACTTCAATACCTCTCTCGGAAATCTTATGCCCCAAGATAATGCCTTCATTAACCATAAAGTGGCACTTTTCACAGTTCAATTCGAGACTAGTGTCTTAGCATCTCTGCAAAACTCGATCAAGGTTGCTCAAGCAATCATCAAAAGAGGATCCATAAACGGAGAAATCATCCATGAATACTGACGGTGTCCTGGACTAGGGGGTACTCACCACTTCATCTCCCGATCAGTTAGATTGGGCCGAGGACCCCCATGGCCGTATACTCATGGGACAGTTCGGACAGTTGCCGCATACAAGGAAGATTCCACAAGACTTGGTGATCAAGACAAGGACTCCTCCCCCACCAGCGTATTCGGCTAGGACTCTTGTTATCCTAGGCCTCTGGTACATTATATAAACTGAGGTCGGGCTAGTCGATAGAGGATTATAATATTACTCATCATACCTCTAGGGTTTATACCACAACATATGATCTCGGGGTAGATCAACTCTTGTAACCCCTAAACTCATTATAGTCAATCAAGCAGCATGTAGGGTATTATCTCATCAAGAGAGCCCGAAGCTGGGTAAACTCCCGTGTTCATGTTACCATCGATCCTAAGACACACAGTTTGGGACCCCCTACCCGAGATCCGCTGGTTTTGACACCGACATTGGTGTTTTCATTGAGAGTTCTGATGTGTGATCGGCGAAAGGATCAATGGCTCGATTGCAGGTCAACTGCGACGTCGGTTTCTTCGTCGCCAGCTCGATAGTCACCTTGGCTTGACCGAAGACTACGCCCTACCTCCGATTGTCATGTTCGGACGAGGGCCTTCATCAACATCAACTCCGATCTCTATCAAGATCATGGAGGAGTCATCCATGGAGCTCGGGGGCTCAACGTCAACATTACCCTCGGGCGACCGTGCTGTTTTTCTGGACAACAAACTCGTATCCTCCGCCACCGCCTCCTCGAGTGTTGCCTAAACGATTGCTTCGGTGGAAATATGCGGAATTAAGTCTAAAACAACTCTGCAAAAAATTCATCGAGTTTCGATGGAGGAATCTCCGGCAATCTCCGATATACCGGAGCCCTGTTGAATCTGGACGAGAATCCGGACGAGTTTGGAGCGGGGTGTCCAGCATCTAGCTCGGACGTCCTTTGGAAGATCCAACCGTTGATTGGCTGCGGAATTCCCATATCTACCACCTTCCAAAAATTCAGCTCGATCCGACCGTCCAAACTCCAGAAACCTTCCGATTAGTGCATCACTTTTTGGATCTGTTTTCTGTGCGAGAACAAATCTGACCCAAGTTCATCTCCTTTACGAACGGGATTTCGGACATCCTTTTTTAAGGACGTTTTTGTATGGGGTATTGTATTTTATTTTCAAACACATCCCATTAATATTAAAAGTGTTTTTACAATACGATCTTCACCATCGCGCCGGTGTCAAACCGGCCCGACAACATCGCTCCACGGTGGCCGACCTGGGCTAGACACGTCGTCGCTTTGTTGAGCCGAGCTCAACTTCTTCGGATCATCATCTCGGCCGGCCGAACAATAATTCGGCATCGCGAAGGATAAATCATCACCAACATCGCCGCACGGTCACTTCATCGAGCCAGCATTGATCACGTCACAAGCTACGACCTGCATCGGCATGGCCGAACTGTTGCTTCATCGAGCCGATGTCCATCATGCCGAACTACTTCAACACCTCGGCTGAGACATCTCCTCACCGACCTGCTCTGTCTCCTCGCCTGAACTGGGGGCTTCGTCATCCCTTCATCAACTGACCTCGGAGACTCCAGCGTCACCGGCCGACCAGCTTCATCACATTAGCTGGACCACAGGATTTGCCTCGGCGAGCCAACCTTTGCCAGCATCGTCATGCCTTCGCTTCATCACCCATTAAGCAATGGGTGTGTGGGTCGATTCCCAATTTTGGGAGTCGCTTTTCTTTGGACTACCACAACAAATAAACCAGGTGCTATTAATCCTAACAATTTTTGCTTGTTGGGCTTATTCTTCTTAAAGTATTATTATTCTGGTTTGTTCCATCATCTGTACACAGGTCTATCAAACGGCGGCCACATTAAAAATGGTCGCGGGGTGGTTCGGTCAGTTTCCGTACACAGTTCGGCGAACGCCGCAACCGAAACTCAGACCACCCTGCACTCGACATTGGCTTCGGCGCCAGGCCACATCTCTTTAAATAAATTATTCTCGTGTAAAGTAATTATTCAAGGATTATATACATTATTATTATTTCCTGGACCGCACTGTTTTATCTGTGCAGGTAATCGATTTTGACCGCGTTACGTGGTCACTACTCCGGAATGCCGAACTCCTTGCTCGGACACCTCGGGCCTGGGGGCTGGGACCTCGGCCATGCCGAGGACTGCAAACTTGTCGGTTCAATGCGCATCTTCATCCCGCCACAAGCCCGAATCGCATCATCAACACCGAATACATTAACCAGCTAAGTTGCTCTCATGCTAAAAAACTTTCAGTTTTAAATTTTGTTCGGCTCGACCAAGCATTATACTTTTTGCACAAAGTTGTTTGTGACGCACATATTCAAATACCCCATTTATTTGGGGGCTCCCTAGATGGAGCTTTTTCTCTTGCATATGATTATACTTGTACGGCTTCATTCCTTGTTCGTGTATTACGCCACAATATGCACCATGTTGACTTAAGTGACTTACAAGCTGGGTTTCCTGGCTCCTGTGCTTACCCCTACGTTCCCGATTGTTCGGCTAGGGAGTAAAGGGAGCACCTCTGTGATTGTCATGATCGGTTCATCCGAGCCGGACCTCAGACTGGGTGAAGCCGAAAGCTAGCGCGCTTACTATTTTCAACAATGGTCGACACACAACGGAACTCATGAGTACAAAAAATCTATTGCACAAGTCTCATAATAATAATGAGCAACCGAAGAAAGGTATCGGTGGGGGTACTATTTTCTTCGAAGATGCTTCTTACACTTCGTTAGTAATATAGCATAAGTTCCTTGAGCGCGCTTTGTCTGTTACAGCCTTATGGCCTGATTACCTGGTTATCGGAAACACCGTCGATATTCTCGACAAGTGGAGTACATAACACTCTTCGGTCCTTGACCGAAGAGGGAGAAGCCGACGGTCGGTTAAGACGCGTTCAAAGTTCGGGTGAACACAAATATGATATAAGTACTTCGGTACGCACAATCATTATAACATAAAATTATTTTACCCAAGTCACTTGGGGGTTCTTAAATTTATGTGAGTTGGTCTATAATAAGTGTTCTTCTTCCTAGTCGCTGCAAAGTCTTTTTTCTATCACTCCTTTTTCGACGAGAGTGTGTGGTCAATAGCCGGGGAGCCTAAGTACTCCGTCTTTGGGATAGGAGGATGAAGCCGTAGGCTGACCCGCTTGAAGTCTTGAGATAGGATGTGTCATGTTAAAGCATGACAGAAGCACAATTTTTTTTCTAAGACCAATTTTCGGATTGGCACCGAACACTTGATCTTGTTCAGACATCAAGTTTTTACTGAAGTTTCTTGGCTTTCCAAGTTTATGGCACTTTTAAACTATTTGTGTGTTTTCCGCATAAGTCTCGCAGTGCAATGCCGCATACCTTTAGAGATTCGGCAAAAATTCTTGGATATTGCTATGTATGCATCAGTTTCGAATTATGTCTTCGGTCAATAGTTGTGTTGCCCGGCTCCTGTGCTTGCCTGCTATGTTCCGCTTTGTTCGGCTAGGTGTGCAAAGGGAGAACCACTACGATTGTGCTTCTAGATCACATGGTTAAGCACCGCAGTAGAGAAAGCCGAAAACTGACTGCCACAATAAGCATAAACTGGTCAGCGGTCCGATGACTATGTTAAATGTTGGGCCGTTCATAACATTGGCCAAAGTGTTTACAGCTTGACCTCGGCTGTCGCCGAACACTAAGCGGGGGGCTACTTGCTGGCCTCCCAACTTTAAGCTCCTATGACTAAGTGAAAATTATAAAGCCCGCATATCTGATTGCCTCGTTTCCGCCAACACAACCGCCTTCGGGCACCGAGACGTCAGCTAAGGGTTGTTTTGTTATTTTGGAAACACCCTGCGTAGCATCTACAAGGGGGTAGAAGCCGATGATGGGCCACTTTCAGATTGTAAACGGTTGCAACGGAGGTAAAAATTTGGTTCATTTAGACCACAAAGTTTGGAAGCTTTCCCCGAACTAAATCCTCAGTATTTTCCTCCCACATTGATCGAAGCTGAGGTTTCATGATCATGCTTAGCATGACAACCCAAAGAAAGGAACCGATAGCAGGACTATTTTCTTTGGACGATGTTTCTTATGTTAAACAATAACATAACATGTATCTCTGCGTACCTTTGTTTGTAAAACCGTATGGTCGGATTGCCTTGTTTGCCGTAAATCTTAGACCTCATAAAGGCTTTATACAGTAGGACAAATACTCCTCGGCTGCTGGCCGAGGAGGTTGAAGCTGATGGTCGGTCAATAAAGTTTTGTACAATGCGGATCCGAGCATTAATGACATAAAATATTTAGATACATAGAGTCATTACACATAACTTGTTATTTTACTATGGATATCGATCCTTAATTCGGCCTCCCATGCCTGCATTAAGGCTCGGGGGCTACTAGGATTCGGGCTTATTATTTACAAATATTAAAAGGGCACATCAATCCCCTAATCTGGTGTTGCCACCCGACCATTGTCTCGGGGGCTACTGCATTGGCAATCCAATGCAGAAAATTAAAAGTGCAATATAGTTTTCGAGGAGATTATTATCCTCAGGTTGGTCGGCCACACCCAACCTGAGTCTCGAGGACTTTGCAGACCGCATTTCTATTCCTATGTATGCTGCCGAGCTAGGAGTTGATCCTCAGGCCGATTTCACGCATCGACCTGAGTCTCGGGGGCTACTAGGATCAGCGGTTTCATGTTTTCCTTCAGGTGCATCCCGGACATAGTCCGGCGTTGGAGCTCGGATACAGTCCGGCGTTGGTGCTCGACTACAATAGACACCCTAGAAGCAGTCCGGCATAAAGCTCTGACGCTAGTGGCTGGCTCCGTAGAGGGCATTCCCGGCATTAAGCTCGGCTAAACTCCTTCAAACTTTTTTGAACCCAGGTGATCTATGACACCTCGGAAATATTCCTGCGTTGGAGCTTGGATACATTCCAGCGTTGGAGCTCGGAAGCAGTCCGGCGTTGGTGCTCGGCTGCAAAAGATACCTCGAATGCAGTCCGACGTTGGAGCTCAGACGCAAGAGGACACTGCCTCCCGAGAACAACTTTAAACCCGAGGTGTGGCATAAAAATAACAAGGCATTGATAAAGGCCGTAAACTTAAAGGGGCTCCTCAGATACCCGACGTATAAACTCTTCGGATGCACTTTGGCGATCCTCAAGATCGAAGATAAGAAGGTTTGTTGAACCAGTTTTCAAGACCGACGACCAAAGATGAAGAACAGTTCGGAAGAATCGAGGAGCGTCCCCAACTTGAAGACCGGTTCAGGGGGCTACTGACGGTGTCCTGGACTAGGGGGTACTCACCACGTCGTCTCCCGATCAGCTAGATTGGGCCGAGGACCCCTTGGCCGTATACTCATGGGCCAGTTTGGGCAGTTGCCGCATACAAGGAAGATTCCACAAGACTTGGTGATCAAGACAAGGACTCCTCCCCCACCGGCATATTCGGCTAGGACTCTTGTTACCCTAGGCCTCTGGTACATTATATAAACTGAGGTCAGGCTAGTCGATAGAGGATTATAATATTACTCATCATACCTCTAGGGTTTAGACCACAACATATGATCTCGGGGTAGATCAACTCTTGTAACCCCTATACTCATTATAGTCAATCAAGCAGCATGTAGGGTATTATCTCATCAAGAGAGCCCAAAGCTGGGTAAAATCCCGTGTTCATGTTACCATCGATCCTAAGACGCACATCTTGGGACCCCCTACCCGAGATCCACCGGTTTTGACACCGACAAATACCTCACAAATCTTTTCACAAAAGTCAGAGAATATAGCCATCATGCATCTTTGAAAGGAAGCAGGTGCATTACATAAACCAAAAGGCATACGTCTATAAGCAAAAGTACCGAAAGGGCAAGTAAAAGTAGTTTTTGATTAATCCTTCACTGACACAGGTATTTGAGAGAAACCAGAATAACCATCTAGAAAGCAGAAATGTGTGTGTTTGGATAGTCTTTCTAGCATTTGATCAATAAAAGGTAAAGGGTAATGATCTTTCTTAGTAGCCTTATTTAATTTATGGAAATCAATTACCATCCTATAACATGTGATAATTCTTTGCGGGATCAATTCATATTTATCATTAGGAATGACAGTAATACCTCCCTTCTTAGGAACACAGTGGACATGACTTACCCATTCACTATCGGCAACGGGATAAATTATACCTGCCTCAAGGAGCTTTAGTATCTCCTTTCTTACCACTTCCTTCATCTTAGGGTTTAATCGTCGTTGAGGATCTCTAACTGGTTTGGCATCTTCCTCCACCTTAATTTTGTGTTCGCATAGAGTGGGACTAATGCCCTTAAGATCATCCAGAGTATATCCAATAGCAGCACGGTGCTTCTTCAGAGTTTTCAATAATCTTTCTTCTTCTTGCTCTGAAAGGTTAGCACTAATAATAACAGGATATATTTCCTTTTCATCAAGATAAGCATACTTAAGGTTATCAGGTAATGGTTTGAGCTCAAACGCGGGATCGCCCTTGGGTGGAGGAGGATCCCCTAGGATTTCAACAGGTAAGTTGTGTTTCAGAATAGGGCCCTGTTGAAGGAACACTTCATCTATTTCCCTTCTTTCATTCATAAACATATCATTTTCATGGTCTAGCAAATATTGTTCTAACGGATCAGTAGGAGGCATGGCAATAGAAGCAAGACCAATAATCTCATCCTTACTAGGTGATTCTTTATCACAGGGTTGTCTATGAAACTTAGCAAAATTAAACTCATGAGACATATCCCCTAAGCCAATTGTAACAGTATCCTTTTCGCAATCAATCCTAGCATTAACAGTATTCAAGAAGGGTCTACCAAAAATAATGGGACAAAAGTCATCTTGTGGGGAACCAAGAACAAGGAAATCAGTAGGATATTTAACCTTCCCACACAAGACTTCAACATCTCTAACAATCCCAACTGGTGAAATAGTATCTCTATTGGTAAGCTTGATAGTAACATCAATACCTTCCAATTCAGCGGGTGCGATATCATGCATAATTTCTTCATATAAGGAATGAGGTATTGCACTAGCACTAGCACCCATATCACATAAGCCATGATAACAATGATCTCCTATTTTAACAGAAATAATAGGCATGCCTACAACAAGTCTATGTATCTTAGCATCTGGTCTAGCAATATTAGCAGCCTGTTCATAGAAGTAAATAACATGCCCATCTAAATTATCGTCCAAGAGATATTTAACCATAGCAATACTAGGTTCAACTTTGATTTGCTCAGGAGGTGTAGAAGTTCTAGTATTACTCTTACGAACAACAGTCGAAGTTTTAGCATGATCCTTTATCCTAACAGGAAAAGGAGGTTTCTCAACATAAGTAGTAGGAACAATAGGATCATTATAAGTGACAGTCTTTTCTTCAACTGTAATAGGTGCAACTACTTTTACTTCAATGGGAGGATTATATTTAAACCACTTCTCCTTAGGGAGATCAACGTGAGTAGCAAAAGATTCACAAAAAGCAGCTACTATCTCAGAGTCAAGTCCATACTTAGCGCTAAATCCACGAAAAGCATCGGTATCCATAAAATATTTAACACAATCAAACTTAGGTGTTATACCTGACTTCTTACCATCGTCGGAACCCCAATCTTCAGAGTTGCGTTAAATTCTTTCCAATAAGTCCCACTTGAATTCAGTAGTCTTCAGCATATAAGAACCAGCACAAGAAGTATCAAGCATGGTGCGATCATTGGGAGAAAGCCAGGCATAAATTTTTTGAATAATCATTTCTCTTGAGAGCTCATGATTGGGGCATGAATATAACATTGACTTAAGCTTACCCCAAGCTTGAGCGACGCTTTCTCCTTCGCGAGGCCAGAAATTATATATGTAACACGATGAACAAGATGCATAGGATAGAACTTCTAGTGAAATTCCAACTTCAATCGTTTATAATTCCAAGATCCCGTATCATCACATAGCCTATACCATGTCAATGCATCTCCATTAAAAGATAAAGGGAAGACCTTCCTTTTGACAACATTGTCGGGAATACCTGCAAGCTTAAATAATCCACAAACTTCATCCACAAAAATAAGGTGTAAATTGGGATGCAATGTTCCATCTCCTACAAAGGGATTAGCTAGCAGTTTCTCTATCACACCCGAAGGAATCTCAATGTAAATATTTTCAGTAGGTTCAGTAGGTTGAGGAGAAACTCTTTGCTCTACTGGTCGGGGTGAAGATACTCCGAACAAGCCCCTCAAAGGATTAGTTTCCATAGTAACAAGTGACAGAAAATTTCAGCACACTATATAAATGTTTCCTTACCAAGTTCCACTCACCAAAGGCGCTTCACTCCCCGGCAACGGCACCAGAAAAGAGTCTTGATGACCCACAAGTATAGGGGATCTATCTTAGTCCTTTCGATAAGTAAGAGTGTCGAACCCAACGAGGAGCAGAAGGAAATGACAAGCGGTTTTCAGTAAGGTATTCTCTACAAGCACTGAAATTGTAGGTAACAGATAGTTTTGTGATAAGATAATTTGTAACGGGTAATAAGCAATGAAAGTAAATAAAGTGCAGAAAGGTGGCCCAATCCTTTTTGTAGCAAAGGACAAGCCTGGAAAATTTCTTATAATGAGAAAAGAGCTCCCGAGGACACATGGGAATTATCGTCAAACTAGTTTTCATCATGCTCATATGATTCGCGTTTGGTACTTTGATAATTTGATATGTGGGTGGACCGGTGCTTGGGTACTTCCCTTACTTGGAGAAGCATCCCACTTATGATTAACCCCTATTGCAAGCATCCACAACTACAAAAGAAGTATTAAGGTAAACCTAACCACAACATTAGACATATGGATCCAAATCAGCCCCTTACGAAGCAACGCATAAACTAGGGTTTAAGCTTCTGTCACTCTAGCAACCCATCATCTACTTATCACTTCCCAATGCCTTCCTCTAGGCCCAAATAATGGTGAAGTATCATGTAGTCGACGTTCACATAACACCACTAGAGGAGATACAACATACATCTCATCAAAATATCGAACGAATACCAAATTCACATGACTACTAATAGCAAGACTTCACCCATGTCCTCAGGAACAAACGTAACTACTCACAAAGCATATTCATGTTCATAATCAGAGGAGTATTAATATGCATTAAGGATCTGAACATATGATCTTCCACCAAGTAAACCAATTAGCATCAACTACATGGAGTAATCAACACTACTAGCAACCCATAGGTACCAATTTGTGGTTTTAATACTAGATTGGATACAAGAGATGAACTAGAGTTTTGAGAGGAGATGGTGCTGGTGAAGATGTTGATGGAGATTGACCCCCTCCCGATGAGAGGATCGTTGATGATGACGATGGTGATGATTTCCCCCTCCCGGAGGGAAGTTTCCCCGGCAGAACAGCTTCGTCGGAGCCCTAGATTGGTTCCACCAAGGTTCTGCCTCGTGGCGGCGGAGTTTCATCCTGTAAGCTTGCTTATGATTTTTTTCCAGGGTAAAAGCCTTCATATAGCAGAAGATGGGCACCGGAGGGCCACTAGGGGGCCTAGGAGACAAGGGGCACGCCCAGTAGGGGTGGGCGCGCCCCCCCCTCCTGGCCAGGGTGTGGGCCCCCTCTGGTGTTTTCTTTGCTCAATAATTCTTATTAATTCCAGAAATGACTTCCATGGAGTTTTAGGATTTTTGGAGCTGTGCAAAATAGGTCTCCCATATTTGCTCCTTTTCCAGCCAGAATTCCAGCTGCCGGCATTCCCCCTCTTCATGGTAAACCTTGTAAAATAAGAGAGAATAGCCATAAGTATTGAGACATAATGTGTAATAACAACCCATAATGCAATAAATATTGATATAAAAGCATGATGCAAAATGGATGTATCAGTATCATTCCAGGAAAGAAAGCCGATTCACTTGGTCGGATCACTCTTGATGTGGTTTTCGGTGATTCCAAGAATTACCGCAAGGAAAAGTTGACATTTGAGGTAGTGGATTTTGAAAGTGCCTATCATGCCATTCTAGGTAGACCTGCTTATGCTAGTTTCATGGCTCGACCGTGCTATGTATACCTCAAGTTGAAGATGCTTGGCCCCAAAGGTGTGATCATGGTCACTGGAAACCGGAAGAGAGCAGAAGATTGTCTCCAAAACGGTTCAAAGATCGCGGATGAGCAGATGGCAGCAGTAGAGTTTCAAGAATACCAGAAGAATGCAGATCCGAGTGATTTGCTGCGTGCCAAGAGGCCTGCGTCAGAGTCCGCATTTCAGTCGGCCGGCGAGACAAAGCCGGTTCACATTCACGACCGACCCCAATGCTGCTCCAACCCATATCTCAACAACACTCGACAGCAAATAGGAAGAAGCGCTCATCCAGTTCCTCCGTGAGAACTGGGACATCTTTGCATGGAAGCCATCTGACATGCCGGGTGTACCCAGGGGACTGGCTGAGCACCATTTGTGAGTCGACTCAAAAGCAAAACTCGTTAAAGAGCATCTCCGTCGGTCCGCCACGGAGAAGAGAAAGGAGATTGGCGAGGAGGTGGCTCGGCTTCTGGCTGCCGAGTTCATCCACGAGATATACCACTCCGAGTGGCTCACCAATGTCATTATGGTCCCCAAGAAAGATAAATCACTTCGAATGTGTATTGACTTCAAGTACATCAATCGGGCCTGCTCGAAAGATCATTTTCCTCTGCCATGCATCGACCAGATAGTTGACTCAACTACGGGATGTGAGCGATTGTCCTTTTTGGACGCTTATTCCGAGTACCATCAGATCTGACTGTATGGACCCGACGAGATAAAGACAACTTTCATCACCCCATTCGGGTGTTTTGGCTATGTTACTATGCCCTCTGGCCTCAAGAATGCTGGTGCTACATTCATGCGCATGATTCAGAAGTGCATGCTCACTCAAATCAGTCGGAATGTGGATGCATACATGGATGACATAGTGGTTAAGTGATGCAGAGGTTCTGACCTACTGACTGACCTCGCTAAAACCTTTGCCAACTTAAGAACATATGATATCAAGCTCAATCCATCAAAGTGCACATTGGGGGTCCCAGGCGGAAAGTTACTCGGTTTTCTCGTTTCTGAACGGGGGATCAACGCAAACCCAGAGAAGATTGGCACAATCCTCCGAATGAAGCGCCCTGTGCGTGTGCATGATGTTTAGAAGCTTATTGGTTGTTTGGCTACATTGAGTCAATTCATCTCACGCGTCGGTGAAAAGGCATTGCCCATTTACCGGTTGATGAAGAAGTCTGACAAGTTCGAGTGGAATGATGAAGCTGAAGCAGCGTTTGAAGATCTCAAAGCCCTGCTTTCCACCCAGCCGGTGCTTGCCGCTCCAGTCAGCAAGGAGCCTTTACTGCTTTACATCGCAGCCACTAGACAAGTCATCAGCACAGTGCTCACGGTCGAGCGAGAAGAAGAAGGCAAGGCCTTCAAAGTTCAGTGCCCTGTATATTACATTTGAGAAGTCTTGACCCCGTCCAAGCAAAGATATCCTCATTATCAGAAGCTTCTTTATGGAATTTACTTGACAATGAAGAAAGTTGCAGACTACTTCTCAGACCACTCGGTTTCAGTCGTCAGCGATGTTCCATTGTCAGAAATTCTGAATAATAGAGATGCAACAAGTGCCAAAACGGGCGATTGAACTCCTTCCTTTAGATATCAAGTTTGAGGCAAAGAAAGCCATCAAGTCTCAAGCAATAGCAGATTTCCTCGCAGAGTGGATTGAACAGCAATAGCCGACCCAGATTCAGTCGGAACATTGGACTATGTTCTTTGATGGAACCAAGATGTTGAATAGCTCTGGTGTAGGAGTGGTTTTAGTATCCCCAAGAGGAGACAAGCTCAGTTATGTCCTCCAGATTCACTTTGATTCTTCAAACAATGAAGCCGAGTATGAGGCATTATTGTATGGGTTGCGTATGGCCATTTCACTTGGCGTCCGACGCTTGATGGTCTACGGCGACTCAGACTTACACTACTAGGGAAAACCTTATACACAGAATCTTAGTAGCAGCACGGCTCAAAAAGAGGTGCAACTGCTAATTAGCAGTAGCGCGTGCATGCAAAACTTGCTACTGACACGGCGTTAGCAGTAGCGCACTTGGAACAACCCGCGCTGCTACAAATATCGACCGACAGTGTCCACCAACCTACATTTAGCAGCATCGCGTTGTCATGACACGCGCTACTGCTAAAGCTGTAGTAGTAGCGTGCTTTTTCTGAGGTCGCTGCTGCTAATTTTCAAATTGGGCACACTGTTGGTCCCGATTAGCAGTAGCGCGTGTGTGGAAAGCGCGCTGCTGCTACTTTCTTATCAGGAGCGTGTTTTATGTCCCGCGCTACTGCTAAGCCGCACCAACCCACCACCTTTCCCCACCCGTCCTCCCCTCCCCCATCTCCTCTGTTCCCTTTCCCCTACCTCCCGCATCCTCCCTCTCTCACTCTTCTCTTCCTCAATACTTCTCCCCCATTACTCTCCCTCTTCTACCTACCTTTCTATCTCTTCATTACTCCTAGCTAACTACACCACCTCCATTAATGCATCTCATTTCTCTTTTTCCTTCCCCCTCCACTAGTTGAAGTTGTCTCCTCCCAAATTAGCTTACTAGGTAGATGTAGCATTTAGTCAAGTGACCTATTTTCCCCCTAACTAGATCTATCTTTGTCAAGAAGAGCTTTGTGCACTTTTGATCTCCCTACATCATCATCTTCACCGTGTGCTCGATCTCGAGATAGAGGTGATTAAATTTCATGCTTTTGCAAAATGGAGATATGTTTATGTGTGTGTGATATGATAATTGGGAGATATGATGGAAATTGTGTGTGTGGCATGAGTTGAGGCCAAATTGTGCTTTTGAGTTGCCTATGTTTTGCCGAAATGTCAATTTATTTCCATTTTGGCGAATTCCGGGCAAACTCTAGATCTATATATGTCCTATTTTTAGGGAAGGTCATGCCGAATTTTTGTATGACTTTGATGCATGCACGCATTTTTATAATCAATTTGTTTATTATTACCGTGCAGGCGTTCACGATGGTTAGTGGAACAATGGTGGACAGGTGGTTGCGGTCGGCGGTGCAGGACATGAAAGAAAATAACCGGACAGAGGTTTTATGTCCGTGTCGAAAATGCAAAGGAATAGTTTGGCTCGACCCCCATGACGATGGTCGTGTCGAAGCGCACCTTCTCATGACTGTTTTCATGGATGGCTATACTCGGTGGATAATTGAAGATGAGGATGACGATGTTGAGGACGCCGACGGGGCAGGCAATGATGACACGGGGCAAGACAAAGAGATGATCGATAATGGCGGCGGGGAAGAGGCTGGACATGGCGGCGGAGAAGGGGCCGGACATGGCGGAGGAGAAGGGGCCGGACATGGCGGCGGAGAGAACGACGTGGAATCCACGCAGCAGAGTTTGTCGGTACTAAGTTCAATCATGCGGGACCCTCGTGTTTAAGCATTGCTTCGCAAGGAGACGAGTACTGAGAGAGCTGCTTCTAGAGAAGAGGTTAAGCTGGAGCAACTGGTGGTAGACTTGAACACTCCATTGTATGATGGTTGCAATCCTGAGGTGACCCGCTTGAGTTTCACGCTCCAACTCCTGAAGACAAAGGCTAAAAACAAATGGACCGACACTAGCCTTGATGAGCATCTCAATTACCTAAAGGATGTTCTTCCCATGGGGAATCTATGTCCTACTAGTGTTGATGAGGCCAAGAAGATCGTGTGCCCTCTTGATCTGCCACACGTTAGATACCATGCATGCATGAACGATTGCATAATTTATCGGAAGGAGCACGCGGAAAAAACAAGCTGTCCGGTGTGCAATGCTTCTCGATACAAGAAGGCCGGGAAGAAATGTCCCCAAAAAGTTGTATGGTACTTAGCGATCACTCCCCGTCTCCAGCGGTATTTTGTAGATCCCAAGGAAGCAAAGCTAATGCGCTGGCACGCGGAGAGGAAGAAGCCTGGTGATGGAGATGATCCAAAGCTGAGACACGTCAAGGATGGAAGCCACTGGAGAGCGTTGAACAACTTCTATCGGTATTTCGAATGTGATGCAAGAAACATCGTGCTCGGCGCATGTACCGATGGCATGAATCCGTTTGGCAACCAGAACACCAACCATAGCACATGGCCTGTGTTTGTATGGATGTACAACCTCCCCCATGGTTGTGCATGAAGTCGAAGTACATTCACATGAGCATGCTTATTCAAGGGCCGAAACAACCAAGAAATAATATTAATTTGTATCTGGGGCTACTTCAAGAGGAGTTAGACACGTTATGGAAAACACCGGCCAAGACATGGGACGCCAGCAAAGGCGAGTATTTCTACATGAGAGCCGCGCTAATCATGACGGTGCACGACTTTCTCGATTATGGATATGTCGCGGGCTAGGTGTGCCATGGATATTGCGGATGCACGCGGTGCATGGATGATACGACGTCTCAGCAGCTAACGTCAAGGAAAGATGGCGGGTCTAGGAAAATCGTGTACATGGGGCATCAAAGATGGCTCGAACAGGAAGACCCGTGGAGAAACCGTGGAGATCTATTCAATGGTCACGCTGAGCGTCGAGGACCTCCACGTAAGCGGAGCGGTGCTGAAATCGATGAGCTATTGAAAAACTGGAAGGAGTGCCCCGTGCCGGGAAAGACGATGAGAAAGGCGTCGGAGCCGCTGCTGAAGGTATGGAAGATGAGGTCTGTGTTCTGGGACTTGGAGTACTAGCACAAACTCGATACACCTCATTGCCTTGATCAAATGCATATCCATAAGAATGTCCTTGAGAGCTTGCTCGCAACACTGATGAACATGCCAGATAAGACCAAGGATGGGCCGAAGGCAAGAAAAGACTTGCAAGATTTGAAAATCAAGGAAGATCTGCACATGACGCCCCATAAAATGTCAGACGAGATAGAGACGGAGACAGAGGCACGGGAGAAGAAGGGCAAGAAAATAAAGAAAGAGGATTATTGCCCCCCTTCTTGCTTCACCTTAAGTCAGGCTGAGATCGATCAATTCTTTAAGTGCCTTACCGGAGTCAAAGTTAGTTCCGGTTACTGTGGCAAGATAAGAAAATGTCTAGACACAGACAAGAAAAGGTTCAGCGGGATGAAGTCCCATGACTGTCATGTGATGATGACACAGATACTACCTGTTGCCCTTAGAGGGATAATGGACAAGCACGTCTGTGACACGCTTATTGGTCTCTGCAACTTTTTCGATGTCATCTCTCGAAAGTCGATCGGTGTGAAGCAGCTCCAAAGGCTACAGGAAGAGATCGTTGTGATACTGAATGAGCTTGAGATGTACTTCCCGTCCGTGTTCTTTGACGTGATGGTGCATCCGTGTGTCCATATTGTGGATGACATAATAGACTTGGGGCCGTCATTCCTGCACAACATGATGCCGTTTGAGAGGATGGATAAGATCATCAAAGGATTCATTCGTAACATGTCCCGTACGGATGGAAGCATCGTCCAGGGCTATGTGACACAAGATTGCATCTCTTTCTGCGAAAATTTTCTATATGGCGCAGACCAGGCGCCTGGTGTTACTGTTTGTTTGGCCGTTAACAAGCACGATGGGAGGCTCGAAGGAGAAGGTCACTGCGACGATCGCAGGGAACTGCACGTGGCATACAGGAAAGAAGCTGACTCAAAAACGAAAACGTCAACGCTGAGGAACCGTATGTTATCGGTCAAATGATGTAATATATATATATATATATATATATATATATATGTTCCTATTTTGTATACACACTTAGACATTATTATGCATGGGTCCAATGATGTAATATATATGTTCCTATTTTGTATACATATTTAACCGTCAAATGATGCAATATATATCGCCTTCCCTTCGTTCACTGCTCTCGGAAAAAAAAGTGAGAGAAAATAAAGGAAAAGAAAAAGGAAAACTGGTTATAGTAGTAGCGGTTTACTGAAAAAGAGCTACAGCTAGTCAAGGTAGCAGTAGCGGTTTCTGTATAAAACCGCTATAGCTGCCTGTAATAGTAGTAGCGGGTTTGGTCTAAACGTGCTACTATTACGTCCACTTAACCTAAAATCCTCACCAGTGGCAGAGCTTGGCAGGAATCTCAGGAGTGGCGAAAAGCCAAAACATGAAAAAGTAAGAGGATAAGATTGATCTTTTCCTTATCTAATCCATGCACAGTAATTTTTCTTCACTGTTTTGCCTAATGCTGGGGGGGGGGGGCACAGCCCCCTCAGCCTTGCACTAAGCTCCGCAACTGATCCTCACTCTCTCTCCTTCATCCCGCCTCTTTTCCCTCCAAATCCCCACTCTCTCTTCCCCCGTCGCACCGCCGCGCCCAGGCGTTCGCCCCCGACCACGATGCTCGCCCGCGACCCCGACGCGCCATGCCTCCCTCCTCTGCTTCCTCCCCTCCCAACC
>NC_041389.1:336766366-336786411 GCF_002162155.2 Triticum dicoccoides | reverse complement strand
CTAGCTAGGGTTCTTTGGTTAATTTACTTAGGTTTTAGTTAGGGCAGTAGGTTAATTAGGTTATCTATTTAGTTATGAATTTAGCTAGGTTTTAAAATAGGACAGAAATTTAGGGTTAAGCAATTGTAGTTAAAAGAAAAGGCGGCATTTAAGCAATTGTCCAAATCAACATCCCTTGTTAAAGCAAATTTAGGTAGGCTGAATTTATATGCAAATTTGAACTGGACATGTGATATGTGGACATGTCATGTTTTGGACATGTCATGTTTGGAATTTGGAGATGTCATTTGGACATGTGATGTTTTGGTTCAATTTTGGTAAATGATCTGAGTGGCCTATGTTACGCCGGAATGTTGCTTCATTTCTATTCCGGTGAATTTCAGGCGCTCGATATGTCCATTTTATAGCAAAGGTCGTGCCGAAATTTTCCGTGAATTTTGGCATGATTTGTGCTAGATAGTAGGCATATCGAGTGCTGGCACATAGATTTCTTTTTTATGTCATTTCTCATTTTTTCATACTTTTAGAAATAAACGAGGAGACTTAATCATAGGAAACATGTCGAACAACGAAGAAACTGGGCCTTCTGACCAAGATGCGGACGAGATGGATTATGAGGATGAACAAGAGTACCTCGACTATTTGACTGCTAAACAAGGTTTGCAGGTCGGCCTCGATGATGGTACTGACGCCGATATCAACACCGACGGCGCCGGCACCGATGGCGGCGCCGAGACCAACGGGGAAGGTACCAGTAGGGAAGATACCGACAGGGAAGGTACCGGTGCCGATGCCGCTACCGAAAAGAAGAAGCATAAGAAGCAGAGGATATGAAAACCTAACAAACTAGGGATTGGACGACTAGTGATCACAAAGATGGCACCTGGCAAGTTTGAGCCATTAGAGCCGGAAGAACCTCGCAAGTGCTATGGGAACCAAGTAGGATGCATCCTATGGGAATGCGCGAGCATCAACGACGATGACTTAAGGAGTAAAGAACATTTGACGCAGTTGCTCCTAACGAAGTTGCACAAGAGATTCAAGTTCCCCGACCGGGATGATAACATAGAACAACCGTGGGATGATCCGAAGATGAAAAAGATTAACAATCACGCTCGGGCAGGGGTTAAGGAAGGGTCTGGAAGGTGTGCCCAAGAAAAAGGAGAGGAAGAGATCAGGGAAGATAACTGCCTCCAAACAAGCCAGAGCACATAGCAGCCAGACGATGGATTCTGAAGAGCGTGTACCTGTGAAAGGTGCGGCCATGTTCCATCTCACGGGCGAGCTGATGCTACCACCGAAACCGCTGGAGGCACTATCAGGGGATCTCAGGAGACTGCACGACCATATGTTGTCGACTGAGAAAAGCCTACTAGCCTCAAAGGATCCAGGATATCCGACATACGCGGCTCATGTGCCTGAGGGGAAGTGCTACGTTGACACATGGCCCACGAAGGTGTTCTTCCTGCGGTTTGACCATATCTTTGAGATGTTTCTGACAAGGCGGCTCGATTTTACAATCGTCCGCCTTTTTGCACTACATATGAGCTCCGTCATGAAGAGTGAAGAAGTCTCGCAAATCTGTGTGGCGGATCCGTACTACATGCAAGAGTCTTTCTTGAGTCTCGGCGACTTTGAGCGTGAAACTGCTAGGGACTACCTCCAAAACTTCATGGTATAGAATAAGGACCAGGAAATTGTCCTCGTGCCTTATCATCCAAAGTAAGTCAGTTCCGGACAACCCTTTCGTACATTTCAATCATTCCTTCTTGCTCATATGGAGAATAATTTGAGGTGTCTTTTCCCCGCAGCAACAGGCGCGCCATCCTTATTGTTCTTTACCCGTGAGTCTCCCACACAGTGTATTTTGACCCTTCCAGAGACTACGAGAAAAAGGACTACACCCACATAATGAATATTCTAGATGATGCTTTCCAAGGCTTCAACATTAGAGGTGGCCACATGCAGATCAGGAAACAAAGGAACAAGAAGATGGGTTTCACGCATAAAACTAATTTATCCTGCATCCATGTCCCAAAACCAAGCAAGAAGGATGGATTCTACATCGTCCATCTCATGATTGAGTTCAACACGGATCACCAAAAGCTTCGCATGACAAGCAGAAATGATGATCATATCCACAAGTGGCTAGAATCTCATGGAGAAGTGGATTATAAACTTAGAGATGACTTCTTTCGCATCCAAAGGGACATTTCGACGATCATCATGAAAGAAGTCATCGATGAGAAGGGGATGTTCCACCACGGGCCTATATCACGAGCTGACGTCCGAACTCGCATAGGCATGTAGTGTCTAGACCTCATGCCGTTCAAGAAGCTAGGGTCCATCCTCGATGATATGGAAGGATGGAACTTCTAGTGATTTACGATGCCGATGATGATGATATGTGTCGGTGAACTTGTATACTTTTTGTAGCGATGAAACTTTGTGATGTCCACGGTCCCTGCCGAACTTGCGTAACGCTACTTTGTTAGTTTGCATACGATGACCTGCGTACCTCTAGTTAATTAGTTTGCATATTGTATGTTGCATCTAGTTGCTAACCCTTTCTTTCTCGTGTTGCTCTAGTACATTTTATTGCATATGATTGTACATCCTCTTCATGAAGATGCATCTCTAACAAGTACCTAGTTTCTTGATGGCGAGATGGCAGTGCTATGTCGTGTACAAAGGGAAGGTTCCGGGGTGTACAACGAGTGGCTTGAGTGTCAAGCGCAAGTGAATTGGTTCTCGGGCGCCAGCCATAAAGGCTTCACGCTAGCGCTAGTTACTTGAGGTTCACGCTAGCGCGAGAGAGGACTCGTAACCGCCACCTCATGTACTGCATAATTCTGCTCTCACTCATAGTGATAGCTCTTCTCGCGTATACCTTTGTTTAGATGGATGACGTTGTAGTTGCAAGTATTCGAGACTTGCATGTATTGCTATTTTTGAGATGATGACAAGATACCACTTTGTGTTGGATGATGATTATGATGAGACTATTTGTATGTATATGCTATGATTTCATTTGTGGTCTTGCAGGCATTTGTATGTGTATCATGATGACATTTGTATGTGCTAAAGATTCTTCTATAAAGCCTGTTCAAATACAAAACAAATATGCAGGAAAAAAACTACTAAAATTAGCAGTAGCGAGTGGAGAAAAGTTAGCAGCAGCATGACAGTAGAAGTAGCGCGCACAGGAGAAGAGCGCTATAGCTATTAGCAGTATTGAGCTCCCGGGAAGAACGTTGCTGCTACACTTGTATATCAGTAGTGCGGGCGTGCACACGCTGCTGCTACGGGTTAGCTGTAGTGCCTTATTAGTAGTGTCGTGTCCCGCACTACTGATATACCTAGAACCCGCGCTGCTGCTAGGCTTTTCCCTAGTAGTGTTAGTGGTTAATCAAGTAATGAAGGAATGGGACATCAGGAATCCAGCAATGACCGGTTATTGCAATGTAGTAAGAAAGCTAGAGAAGAAGTTTGAGGGGTTAGTGCTCCACCAGATACCCCGAATCAAGAATCAAGCTGCTGATGATCTGGCGAAGATAGGTTCCACTTGGAAGCCTATCCCCAGTAATGTGTTCTTGGAACATCTCCACACCCCGTAAGTACAAGAAGATCCCTTCAAGGTGAAGGAAATATGCCCTAGAGGCAATAATAAAGTTATTATTTATAGCCTTATTTCATGATAAATGTTTATTATTCATGCTAGAATTGTATTAACCGGAAACTTGATACATGTGTGAATACATAGACAAACAGAGTGTCACTAGTATGCCTCTACTTGACTAGCTCGTTGAATCAAAGATGGTTAAGTTTCCTAGCCATAGACATGAGTTGTCATTTGATTAACGGGATCACATCATTAGGAGAATGATGTGATTGACTTGACCCATTCCATTAGCTTAGCACTTGATCGTTTAGTATGTTGCTATTGCTTTCTTCATGACTTATACATGTTCCTATGACTATGAGATTATGCAACTCCCGTTTACTGGAGGAACACTTTGTGTGCTACCAAACGTCACAACGTAACTGGGTGATTATAAAGGTGCTCTATAGGTGTCTCTGAAGGTACTTGTTGAGTTGGCGTATTTCGAGATTAGGATTTGTCACTCCGATTGTTGGAGAGGTATCTCTGGGCCCTCTCGGTAATGCACATCACTATAAGCCTTGCAAGCAATGTGACTAATGAGTTAGTTGCTGGATGATGCATTACATAATGAGTAAAGAGACTTGTCGGTAATGAGATTGAACTAGGTATTGAGATACCAATGATCGAATATCGGGCAAGTAACATACCGATGGCAAAGGGAACAACGTATGTTGTTATGCGGTTTGACCGATAAAGATCTTCGTATAATATGCGGGAACCAATATGAGCATCCAGGTTCCGCTATTGGTTATTGACCGGAGACGTCTCTTAGTCATGTCTACATAGTTCTCGAACCCATAGGGTCCGCATGCTTAAAGTTCGGTGACGATTTATATTATGAGTTATGTGTTTTGATGTACCGTAGGTAGTTCGAAGTCCCTGATGGGATCAGGGACATGATGAGGAGCCTCAAAATGGTCGATTGATATATTGGACGACTATATTCAGACATCGAAAAGGTTCCGAGTGATTCGGGTATTTATCGGAGTACCGGAGAGTTACGGGAATTCGTGGGGGAGTATATGGGCCTTATTAGGCTTTAAGGGAGGGAGAGAGAGAGAGGCAGGCCGTGCGCCCCCAAGGCCTAGTTCGAATTGAACTAGGGGGAGGGGCGGCGCCCCCTCCTTCCTTCTCTTCTCTCTTCCCTTTCCTTGACTCATACTCCTACTACATGGAAGGGGAGGAATCCTACTCCCGATGGGAGTAGGACTCCCCAGGGTGCGCCATAGAGAGGGCCGGCCCCTCCCCTCCTCTCCTCCTTTATATACTGAGGCAAGAGGCACCCCATAAACACAAGTTGATCTGTTGATTTCTCCCAGTCGTGTGCGGTGCCCCCCTCCACCATATTCCACCTCGTTAATATCGTAGCGGTGCTTAGGCGAAGCCCTGCATCGATAGCATCATTAACACCGTCATCATGCCGTCGTGCTGACGGAACTCTCCCGCAAAACTCTGTTGGGTCGGAGTTCGTGGGATGTCATCAAGATGAACGTGTGCTGAACTCGGAGGTGCCGTACGTTCGGTACTTGGATCGGTCGGATCGTGAAGACGTACGACTACATCAACCGCGTTGTTCTAACGCTTCCGCTTTCGGTCTATGAGGGTATGTGGACTCACTCTCCCCGCTCATTGTTATGCATCACCATGATCTTGCGTGTGCGTAGAATTTTTTTTGAAATTACTACGTTCCCCAACACAAGGAAGAGCCCCCGCAACCGACAAGTTCAACCAATCCGACTGAGATTGAAGTCCCAACTATGGTCGACTTGATCATGGAAGTCTTAGTGATCAGGCCCGACTGGACGGTGCCGTACATCGCGTACCTACTCAGGCAGGAACTCCCCGAAGATGAGGATGAGGCCCGCCAAATAGTCCGTAGATCGAAGGATTTCACCGTGATAAAAGGGCAGCTTTACAGAGAAAGTGTCACAGGAGTGGGTCAGCGCTGCATCACCCCAAATGAAGGTCGAATGATTTTAAACGAGATCCACTCAGGGACCTGTGGTCACCATGCGTCCTCTCGGACCATCGTGGCCAAAGCATACCGAGCGGGATTCTATTGGTCGCACGCAAATGAGATGGCAAAGGATATAGTCGACAAGTGCGCAGGATGTCAGTTCTACTCCAACATGTCCCACAAGCCTGCATCTACCTTGAAAACTATTCCACTCGTCTAGCCATTCACAGTCTGGGGATTAGATATGGTCGGACCCTTCAAGACTAGCAGAAGTGGCTTCACTCATTTGCTCGTGGTAGTCGACAAGTTCACCAAATGGATCGAAGACAAGCCTATCAAAAACCTTGACTCAAGCACTTCCGCCAGTTTCATCAGGGAGTTGTTATTAAGATATGGAGTCCCTCACAGCATTATCACAAATAATGGCTCCAATTTTGATTCCAATGAGTTTAAGGCGTTATGTGCTTCCCAAGGCACTCGGGTCGACTACGCGTGTGTCGCACACCCGCAGTCGAATGGGCAACCAGAAAGGGCGAATGGTTCGATCCTTCAAGGGCTGAAACTCCGACTGATGCGCGACCTTAAGCATGCTGCTGGAGCTTGGGTAACTGACTTACCATCTGTCCTATGGGGGCTGAGAACGACGCCGAACCGGTCGACTAACCGAACCCCTTTCTTCATGGTGTACGGCGCTGAAGCTGTGCTTCCGAGTGACTTGCTGCACTGTGACAGCCTGGTTTTTGCCCTCTTCTTCTTTGCTTGATTTTCAGCTGAGTTGGTTTTGAATTTGGAGTTCTGAATCATTTCATTTGGACTTAACCACTTGGGTACCCCCTTGAATTTCACCCAAGTGTTCCCTCTCCTCCTCTCAACCATCATTTCACCCTGGCCAACCCAAAAATATTGTTGGGAATATTTTTCTTAAATGAAAAATATTCATTTTGGCCTCCTTAACCCTAGCTAACTCTTTGAGCTCCAAAGCAACCCCAATTTTTCTTGCCCCAAAAATCCTGAGAAAAATCCCAATTACTCTTTGGACCCTAGGGCACCTTTTTGAGCAAAAATATTTCACCACTCTTTCGAATATTTTGGCTACAGAAAATAAAATCACTTCTGGGCAGAAATGGTAGTTTCAACAACAACTACCTTTTTACTAGCTCCATCATAGCTGGTTTTCCCTGTGCCTATTCACCTTAGTAAGAGATAGTAAAACCCAAAAGCTCAGCCCTTGAAGCCATGTGGTTTGATCACAGTAACTCTCCAAAGTTACTGACCAGTAACTTGTCAACAGCACAAGTTTACTTCTACTGTACCAGGAACTTAACCAAACCATGGTAACAACTCAGTTTACTAGGGACTACACACCAGACATCCTTGTTAGTGCGTAGGGTGGCCTGATGTCACGGTTCCCGCGGTGACCGCGTTCGTCCGAGCGTGCTAGCATGCAATCCACACGCTCTGCGCGTCGCCAGTGCCTCTATGGAGCGCGTGCTCGCTGCCCAGCTAGCCAGAGCGTGCCGCACCTCGCCACCATCCTCGTCTCCACCTCCATAACTCCTCCCTGTCGCTCGCCGACGCCGGAGCTCGCCGCAGCGAGCACGGGCACAGTCTGGCCAACGGCATAGTGCGCGTGCACTGTGTTCGTCTCTTTCCCCCTTGTTCCGGTGCTCGTCTGCGCCCTCGCACAGTTCCTGCGTGACCTCCGTCATCTTCTCCCTCTCTCTCTGGCGCCGTTCGTCGCCGAGCACCATGGACAGGTGTCCTCCGGCGGAGCCCGAGCCCCCCTCGCTGCGCCGCCTATAAAAGCAGCCACCTGCAGCCTCTTGGAGCACCACTCGCTACTCCCACTCCCTCCTAGAACCAGTAGAAGCCGCAGCCCGGTCGGGCAGGCCATGGGCTGCCGTCTCGGAGCTGAGCTCGCCGGCGATCCCCTCCGGATCGTTCCCTCTACTCCAGCCCCTCCCAAGCCAAGGCGTCGTGCCAGAGCCTCCGCCTCTCCTCCGTGAAGCCAACTCACCCCCCTGGAGCCCCTGGAGCCGCCCAAGCCGCCGTCTTCTTCCTCTCCGGCAATCTCCGTCCTCCGCCTCCGCTAGAGAGGTCAAATCCGACGCCGTCCGGTCAATGTTTGCGAAGCTACGGGTACGGGCAGGTGCGCAATCATCTTCTCCGTTGATCCCTCCCTCTCGTTTGACTCCAAGAAGCCTCGTCGCTGGCATGAGCTCCGACGAAACGCCGTCTCCCTCTGTTTCCCTCTCCCCTCCCTCCGGCCTGACTAGCGGGCCCACTAGTCAGCCACTCATTACGCGCGCGAATCGGTATGAGTAGTGGCGCCCCGGGAGTTTACGTGTTCGACGTCACCCTCCCCCCCCCGGCTATTTATTATTTAGTTCAAAATTCATTTAAATTCCAGTAGCATTCAAACAGCCAGAACTTTTTACCTGAAAGTCCAAATGCATTGATTCTTTTTTGCATTGTGTTCTTTGACCAAAAATCTAACATCACCCAAGAGATGGGATTTTTCCTTGCTGTCTGGATTTTCTGGTGAATTTCAGAAGGTTTCTTGATATTTTCTTTTTGTGGTTTTGATTATTTTCAGAAGAGCCAGCTTGTCTTGAGGATCACCAGGAGCTTTGTGAACCTCATCAGCACTAAGGCAAGCCACAGTGACATTTTCATAGTGCCACTTTAAGAGTTGTGATTTTTCTACTTGAACTTATGAATATTTATGCATTAAAATTAGTTATATAATGATTATATTCTGTTAAATGCTTGTCATGTTAAAATACTTGAACTACAAAATGTTTGAGGTAAATATTGTTGGTATGTTAAAGAGAACTTAGTTGCAAGTGATGAATATATGATATGGTCATAGAGTATGATAATTAGTTATGCTATTATTTTTGCATGATGAAAAGTAATGAGATTGCTAGAAATGATTCTGGTATAAGTGAGATGTGATCTTATCCAGAGTAAAAGCATGAGTTGATAATGGCTCTGTAGGAGCGTGGTTGGTTCAGTTGTTTGCATGGTTATGTGATGCATATATTAAGTGATGCATAGTATGGCATTATGACACCGGTTACTTTCACATTAAGTTGAACCTGATTAATAACTCAACTTGAATATGTTGTTGACTGGGTCATGGTGCCGCTGAAATGAGTATTTCCCAGTGCAACCACATTTGCCAGTATGGAACGGTCTTAATGCATTTCATTGTCGTGCCTCTGGTCGGTGCCTCCATTTAGGGAAGCTTATGGGCGTGCTGTACCCTGGCCCGGTAGGCAAGCATAACCTTGTGAGCCTGTTGTAAGTTAATTTTGGTACCGGATCCCAGAGTGGATCGTGGCCACGACGGTGGTCGAGGTGTCTGGGGGTAGACACGCGGCCACCCAGGACTAGCCCGATGGGGTCTGAGTCGGAATGGCCAGGAGAGTGTCATGACAGTGAAATGGTTCCATCGGAATGCTGTTGGTCCACCTGAATGGGAGTGCGAGGCCATGGGTTCCGTAGTGTGGGTACAATGTACTAACCTCTGCAGAGTGTTTTTAATCTATCGATAGCTGAGTCCACGGTTACGGACACGCTCGAAAGTAGGGTACACCATGGGTCAACACTTAATAAAATATGCACACTAAAATTGTACTAAGGATGGCAGAGAGGCCATCGTGTTGAGTTTGGCCATGAGTTGGTCGGGTTGTGATCGCCGTAAGGATCACGGGCCAAGAGTTGGTCGGGTTGTGATTGTCGTAAGGATCATAGACCATGAATTGGTCGGGTGGTGATCGCCGAAAGGATCACACGGGTGTTATCGAAGTTATCATGTTTGTGATCTGGAAATGATCACGTCCGGTAAGAAGTACCAGTTGAGCATAGTCACAACATATTAGATATATGGTTGCATTGTTGCTTAAATGGTTAAATATCCTGATATTGTTTATCATTATGTTTATGCTTATTGTGAGCTTGCAAGTACATTCAATGTACTGACCTGGTGTGTCATGCCAGATTTCAGGAAAGTCTCGTTGGAAAGGAGTGATGTCCGAGTCTAGTCCGTGTCCACATCGGTGTCCTTGTGCTATGGAGTCTCGTTACGACGTTGTTACACTGTCGAGTAGTTGTCAAGATCAAGGCCCCCTTTATGTTCACTAAATAATGTACATATTTTTCAGCCGCACCGTGTGTGCCGCTTGGCCTCGCTAACTGTTGTAATATAAGCTATGCTCTGTTAGCATGAATAAAGCGGTTGATTTTCTGTACCATGTTGTTGTGTGTTGCCAGAAGACAAGATCTCTGGGCTGGCAATGCAAGGTAAACCGGTCGCTCTGAGCCGGGGTGCCACGACGCTTGGTATCAGAGCCGCGCTGACTGTAGGACACGTTAGACTAAGCTGAGTTAACTGGACGCTAGATACGAGTTGTAGCTGAGTGCCAGTAATAATTGTAGCTGGTTGCTGCATTACATGCACTGATTTTATTTTTATGCTAACTTGCTAATGGTTGTGAGTGTAGATGGCTCCAGTGCTGTATCCGTGCCAGTTGCAGTTGATGCCATACACATCACTGCATCTCCTTCGTAATGTGTGCCATCGGTTGTACCCTCACGGAGACGATCCAACCTATCGTGTGTACCGGGAGCGCCTAGCTGACTTAGTGTATGAGTATCACACCGTGGTTACTCTGCGCGCCAGTTCCGATTCTAGATCCTACACTCATACTTCCCGTAGCGGCTATGCTTCTACCGCTTCTCAGGCTGTCCAGATTGCTGCATTCGAGGTACTTGTTGAGCTCCGCTACAACAAGGACCGGATGCAGAACCACCCATGTCTCCACTTCTATCCTTCTCTCCACGATAATGGTCGTGTCTGTTTCCCCGTCATTGATCCGGAGTCTGATAGTGTAGCTAGTCACCTCTCTCGGTACATCACTGCTAGCTATCTTCTGATCTACAAGCTGGCTCGTGAGCTGAGTCGTACCCATTCTGCTTTAGCTTCTACTTTAGTCTCTGCTCGCTCAGCCAATGTTTCTCCAGCTGTAGGATTTACTCCCTACGTTCCCGCCAGTTCTAGATCCCCTGTTCCTCCAGTTACCCCTCCGAGTAGCTCGAGCACCGCGACTGCGAGTCCACTTAGTGCTCCTGCTGAGTGGGTTTCCCTCCTCGCCACTCATGTAGCCCTGATGATCCACCCTCCACCTGCCCCAGAGGTAGAGCCCTCGAGGCAGCGTCGTCGTGTCACTTTTAACCCGGAGGTTTCCGTTAACCCCGTCAGTTCTAGATCCGAGTCCGCTTCAGGAGAGGACCCCGCAGCACCAACAGAGCAGTAGAGTTTTCGAGTATTCACAGTAGTCAGGGTGGAATATGGATGTAGTCGTACGAGCTATGATGTTTCGGTTCATGTATGAGGATAGTTGGACCTGGCATGTTGTTATCTTTCATGTATGAGTCTATGTATAATTATGTTGAACTTTATTCGCTGTGTTTTATTCGTCATTTCGGTTTTATTCGGGTTTTGTTGCTGGCTTCTCCCCAGTTTATTCTTGAATGCTTCTCATCTCGGTTGCAATTATTTGGGGAAAATCATATTAGGATGACGTGGGGAGGCTGCAGTAGCAACGTTCGCGAGGGTTCTCCTGTTCGGCGTTCCGCATGACAGACAGGACAGTCATCCGAGCCGTACGTTCCACCACCGCCAAATCCGCCCTCCACTGAGAAAATTAAGCGTATGTTCGAGGAACGACGAAATAATGATCTAATGGAAATATTCAGAAGTATCCAAGTGATGGTTAGACAGAATGGAAATCAGCTCGTCCCTCACTCCAAGTTATATGATTTTCAAGGACTAAGCCTCCCAGTTTCAGTCAGGCTATTGATCCCTTGGATGCAGATGATTGGCTGAGAACTATGGAAAAGAAGCTTGAGGTTGCTCGAACTGACAATGAGGATAAGGTTCCGTTTGTAACACATTATCTAGAAGGCGTTGCTGCCATATGGTGGGAAAGTGAAAAGGCCTTAGAGACTGATAATGAAGCAATTACCTGGTCAAGATTCAAGGAGCAATTCCGGAAATATCACATCCCTGCGGGAATCATGAAGACTAAGCAACGTGAATTTCTTGCACTCCTCCAAGGAAGTCAGTCAGTGGGAGAATATTTGCAGAAATTTAATCACCTGTCACGCTACTCTCAATATGACGTAGCCACTGAAGAAAGGAAGATGGACATATTTCTTGGTGGATTAAACCCGCAACTTCGTTGTGCTCTCAGTGTGTTTGATTTTTCGGATTTCCAAACCCTGGTGAAGAAGGCTTTCATTCCTGAAAGGGAACACAAGCTTGCATCAGATAATAAGTCTGCTCATAACGATCACAAACGCAAGTTTGAGCCCAAAAAGGAAATGCAACCAGTGCAGAAGGTTCGTACCTGGCAGCCAACTCCTGTGGCATACCAGCCTAACTGGCAGCAAAATATTAAAAAGACCACCACCCAAGTCAAGAATGACGTGCTCAACCCAGTTCTGGAGAACCACCTGTGCAATAATTCCTGTTACAGTTGTGGACAAACCGGGCATTATGCTAAGCACTGTCCCAAGAACAACCGGACCAATGTTATGTTCAAGCCACAAGTCCATTATTTGGAGGCAGGACCAAGTCAGCACGACTTCACGGGATACGTGCATCACATTTCCGCTGATGAAACCCAAGAAAATCCCGAAGTCGTCATTGGTATGTTCCCTGTTAATGACATACCTGCAGTAATTTTATTTGACTCTAGGGCTTCCCACTCTTTTATTTCTCGAAGTTTTGTTGCCCAAAACAAATTTCCTTGTTTGCTTCTGGGCAAGAATATGCTGGTACAAACCCCGGGATCCCTTATCAGAAGCAATTTAGTCTGCCGCAATCTGGAAGTCAGTATCAACGGAATCCGGTTTCCAACGTCTTTGATACTTATTGAGTCTGATAAATTGGATGTTATCTTGGGTATGAATTGGCTGACTCAGTACCAAGTATGCATAAATTGCACGACCCGAGAAGTCAACTTGACCGGCCAAGATGGGCAAACTACAAAGTTTATTGCTCGTAGGAGCATACCCTCTAAGGAAATGGTCTTTACAGCAATAATGGAGATGGAATTAATTCCGGTGGTCAGTGAGTTTCCTGATGTATTCCCAGAAGAACTGCCAGGCATGCCACCTGATCGAGAGCTTGAGTTTGCAATTGAACTTGTGCCCGGAACCACCCCAATACACAAGAAATATTATCGAATGCCGTGATCCGAATTAGTAGAGCTAAAGAAACAGCTTGATGAAATGCTCCAAAAAGGGTATATCCGCCCCAGCTCCTCACCATGGGGATCGCCTGCTATTTTTGTGGACAAGAAAGATGGCAGCCTCCGCATGTGTGTAGATTACAGTCAGCTGAATGATGTCACGATCAAAAACAAATACCCTCTACCAAGAATTGATGATTTGTTTGATCAGCTCAGTGGAGCTAAGGTATTCTCAAAGATTGATTTGCGGACTCGATACTATCAACTCAAAATTAAAAGGGAGGATATTCCCAAGACAACATTCACTACTCGCTACGGTCTCTATGAATACACAATCATGTCCTTCGGACTCACCAACTCCCCCACCTTCTTCATGCACATGATGAATAAAGTATTCATGGATTTCCTTGATAAGTTCGTGGTCGTCTTCATCGATGATATACTTATTTACTCAAGAAGTGAAGAAGAGCATAAGGAACACCTCCGAGCAGTGTTACAATGACTCCGTGAGCACCAGTTGTACGCCAAATTCAGTAAATGCGAGTTTTGGCTCAAGCAAGTTGGATTCCTCAGGCATGTGCTATCTGCGGAAGGTATAGTCGTGGACCCAAGCAAGGTGAAAGATGTGCTCGACTGGTTGCCACCCACCACCGTATCTCAGATCCGGAGCTTTCTTGGATTAGCCGGATACTACTGCCGTTTCATTGAAGGGTTCTCCAAGATTGCTAAGCCCATGACGGAGCTCCTCAAAAAGGATAAGAAGTTTGAATGGACTTTGGACTGTGAGAAAAGTTTCACCGAGTTGAAGAAACGTTTGACAACTGCGCCAGTATTAACACTTCCTGATATCTACCGCAGTTTCGACGTATACTGCGACGCTTCCCGGCAAGGGCTAGGATGCGTACTTATGCAAGATGGAAAGGTAGTAGCTTATGCCTCGCGGTAGCTATGGCCCCATGAAGGGAATTACCCCGCTCATGATTTGGAATTGGCCGCGTTAGTCCATGCTTTGAAAATTTGGAGACACTACCTCATCGGAAAAAGGTGCCAAATTTTCACCGATCACAAAAGTCTCAAATATATATTTACTCAGCCAGACTTAAATCTCTGTCAACGAAGATGGCTTGAGTTGGTCAAGGATTACGACCTTGGAATAAATTACCATCCGGGTAAGGCCAACGTGGTTGCCGATGCTCTCAGTCGAAAACCCGTCAGTTTAAACGTCATGTTGGAATCTTTGCCTTCCGATCTTAAAGAGGAGATAGCTCAGCTCAACCTGGTCATATGCGAGGCTGGCCTTGCCAATATTCTGAAGGTTACCCCGACTCTTAAGGAAGAAATCTGCAGAGCCCAGTCAGGCGATGTCGATCTGCAGAAACATATCAAGTTTTCCGATTTCTTGAAGGATCAATACGGTACCCTCCGATTCAGGGGAAGGATTTGTGTGCCTAATCAAGCTGCTCTGAAGCAGAAAATTTTGTCAGAAGCCCACGAATCCTCGTATTCAATCCACCCGGGAGGAACAAAAATGTATGAAGACCTTCGACAAATATTCTGGTGGGATGGAATGAAGAAAGACATTGCTTATTTCGTAGCCTGTTGCGACATATGCAACAAAGTAAAGGCAGAACATCAGAAACCAGCAGGACTTCTCCAACCACTGCCCTATCACAATGGAAATGGGACGATGTCTGCATGGATTTCATCATAGGACTATCTAAGACCCAACGAGGCAATAATGCAATCTGGGTCATAGTAGACACATTAACCAAGGTGGCCCACTTCCTCCCCATCAGGACCTCATACCGAGCAGACGAACTCCCGCGACTATATGCATCCAGAATTATCAGTCCACATGGAGTTCCCCGAACCATCACTTCTGATCGAGGTTCGCTTTTCACCTCCGCTTTTTGGTCCCGTCTCCATCAGGCCCTCGGGACAGAGTTGAAATACAGTACCGCTTATCATCCTCAGACGGATGGGCAGACAGAAAGAGTAAATCAGATACTCGAAGATATGCTCCGAGCCTGTGTTTTAGCCCAAGGATCACAATGGGAAGATTGCTTACCGTACGCCGAGTTCTCGTATAACAATGGGTTCCAGACCAGTTTAAGGATATCACCATATGAAGCCTTGTATGGCCATAAGTGCCGCACTCCATTAAATTGGTCTCAAACCGGTGATAGCCGTATTTTCGGAACAGATCTCATGCTGGAAGCCGAAAAGCAAGTCAAGGAGATCCGAGACAGATTGCAATTGGCCAAATCGCGACAGAAAAGTTATTACGATGCAAAGCACCGACAGATCAGCTTTGAACCCGGAGAAAATGTCTACCTTCGAATCACACCTATGAAAGGAATAAAAAGGTTTCAAACCCGTGGAAAATTGGCACTCAGGTTTATCGGTCCATTTCCCGTTATGACACGAGTAGGTGCGTGGCATATCAGTTGGAATTGCCCCCTGAGCTGTCAGACGTGCACAACGTGTTCCATGTTTCCGAACTACGACGATGCATATCACCGCCCGAGAAAAAGACAGATTTGACATAAATAGAGCTGGCAAAGGACTTGACCTACGAAGAGAGGCCAGTGAAAAATTTGGATCAGATGGAAAGGGTCACTCGCAGTAAATCATGGAAGTTTTACAAGGTCCAATGGATGCATCATACCGAGTCAGAATCAACCTGGGAATCAGAAGAATTTCTAAGGGCATGCTATCCAGAATGGTTTTCCCAAGCAACCGAATCTCGAGGATGAGATTCGTTCTAAGTGGGGGAGGTTTGTGACAGCCTGGTTTTTGCCCTCTTCTTCTTTGCTTGATTTTCAGCTGAGTTGGTTTTGAATTTGGAGTTCTGAATCATTTCATTTGGACTTAACCACTTGGATACCCCCTTGAATTTCACCCAAGTGTTCCCTCTCCTCCTCTCAACCATCATTTCACCCTGGCCAACCCAAAAATATTGTTGGGAATATTTTTCTTAAATGAAAAATATTCATTTTGGCCTCCTTAACCCTAGCTAACTCTTTGAGCTCCAAAGCAACCCCATTTTTTCTTGCCCCAAAAATCCTGAGAAAAATCCCAATTATTCTTTGGACCCTAGGGCACCTTTCTGAGCAAAAATATTTCACCACTCTTTGGAATATTTTGGCTACAGAAAATAAAATCACTTCTGGGTAGAAATGGTAGTTTCAACGACAACTACCTTTTTACTAGCTCCATCATAGCTGGTTTTCCATGTGCCTATTCACCTTAGTAAGAGATAGTAAAACCCCAAAGCTCAACCCTTGAAGCCCTGTGGTTTGATCATAGTAACTCTCCAAAGTTACTAACCAGTAACTTGTCAGCAGCACAAGTTTACTTCTACTCCACCTGGAACTTAACCAAACCGTGGTAACAACTCATTTTACTAGGGACTACACGCCAGACATCCTTGTTAGTGCGTAGGGTGGCCTGATGTCACAGTTCATGCGGTGACCGCGTTTGTTCGAGCGTGCTGGCATGCAATCTGCGCGCTCTGCGCGTTGCCAGTGCCTCTATGGAGCGCGTGCTCGCTGCCCAGCTAGCCAGAGCGTGCTGCACCTCGCCACCATCCTCGTCTCCACCTCCATAACTCCTCCCTGCCGCTCCCCGACGCCGGAGCTCGCCGCAGCGAGCACGAGCACGGTCCGGCCAACGGCATAGTGCGCGTGCACTGTGTTCATCTCTTTCCCCCTCGTTCATGTGCTCGTTCACGCCCTCGCATAGTTCCTGCGTGACCTCCTCGTCTTCTCCCTCTCTCTCTCTCTGGCGCCATTCGTCGCCGGGCGCCGTGGACATGTGTCCTCCGGCGGAGCCCGAGCCCTCCTTGTCGCCCCGCATATAAAAGCAGCCTCTTGGAGCACCACTCGCTACTCCCACTCCCTCCTAGAACCAGTAGAAGCCACAGCCCGGCCGGGCAGGCCGCGAGCTGCCGTCCCAGAGCCGAGCTCGCCAGTGATCCCCTCTGGATCATTCCCGCAGCTCCGGCCCCTCCCAAGCCAAGGCGACCCCGCCAGGGCCTCCGCCTCTCCTTCGTGAAGCCAACTCACCCCCCCCCCATGGAGCCCCTGGAGCCGCCCAAGCCGTCGTCTTCTTCCTCTTTGGCAACCTCCGTCCTCTGCCTCCACTGGAGAGGTCAAATCCGACGCCGTCCGATCACCGTTGGCGAAGCTACGGGTACGAGCAGGTGCGCAATCATCTTCTCAATCGATCCCTCCCTCTCGTTTGACTCCAAGAAGCCTCATCGCTGGCGTGAGCTCCGGCGAAATGCCGTCTCCCTCTGTTTCCCTCTCCCCTCCCTCCGGCCTGACTAGCGAGGCCCGCTAGTCAGCCACTCATTACGTGCGCGAAGCGGTATGAGTGGTGGTGCCCCGGGAGTTTACGTGTTCGACGTCACACCCCCCCTGGCTGTTTATTATTTAGTTCAAAATTCATTTAAATTCTAGTAGCATTCAAACAGCCACAACTTTTTACCTAAAAGTCCAAATGCATTGATTCTTTTTGCATTATGTTCTTTGACCAAAAATCTAACAGCACCCAAGAGATGGGATTTTTCCTTGCTTTCTGGATTTTTTGGTGAATTTCAGAAGGTTTCTTGATATTTTCTTTTTGTGGTTTTGATTATTTTAGAGACAGCTTGTCTTGAGGATCACCAAGAGCTTTGTGAACCTCATCAGCACTAAGGCAAGCCACAGTGACATTTTCATAGTGCCACTTCAATATTTGTGATTTTTCTACTTGAACTTATGAATATTTATGAATTTAAATTAGTTATATAATGATTATATTCTGTTAAATGTTTGTCATGTTAAAATACTTGAACTACAAAATGTTTGAGGTAAATGTTGTTGGTATGTTAAAGAGAACTTAGCTGCAAGTGATGAATATATGATATGGTCATAGAGTATGATAATTAGTTATGCTATTATTTTTGCATGATGAAAAGTAATGAGATTGCTAGAAATGATTCTGGTATAAGTGAGATGTGATCTTATCCAGAGTAAAAGCATGAGTTGATAATGGCTCCGTAGGAGCGTGGTTGGTTCAGTTGTTTGCATGGTTATGTGATGCATATATTAAGTGATGCATAGTATGGCATTATGACACCGGTTACTTTCACATTAAGTTGAACCTGATTAATAACTCAACTTGAATATGTTGGTGACCGGGTCATGGTGCCGCTGAAACGAGTATTTCCCAGTGCAACCACATTTGCCGGTATGGGACGGTCTTAATGCATTTCATTGTCGTGCCTCTGGTCGGTGCCTCCATTTAGCGAAGGTTAAGGGTGTGTTGTACCCTGGCCCGGTAGGCAAGCATAACCTTGTGAGCCCGTTGTAAGTTAATTTTGCTACCGGATCCTAGAGTGGATCGTGGCCACAACGGTGGTCGAGGTGTCTGGAGGTAGACACGTGGCCACCCAGGACTAGCCCGATGGGATCTGAGTCGGAATGGCCGGGAGAGTGTCATGATAGTGAAATGGTTTCATCGGAATGCTGTTGGTCCACCTGAATGGGAGTGCAAGGCCATGGGTTCCGTAGTGTGGGTACAGTGTACTAACCTCTACAGAGTGTTTTTAATCTATCGATAGCCGAGTCCACGGTTATGAACACGCTCGAAAGTAGGGTACACCATGGGTCAACACTTAATAAAATATGCACACTAAAATTGTACTAAGGATGGCAGAGAGGCCATCGTGTTGAGTTTGGCCATGAGTTGGTCGGGTTATGATCGCCGTAAGGATCACGGGCCAAGAGTTGGTCGGGTTGTGATCGCTGTAAGGATCATAGGCCATGAATTGGTCGGGTGGTGATCGCCGAAAGGATCACACGGGTGTTATCGAAGTTATCATGTTTGTGGTCTGGAAATGATCACGTCCGGTAAGAAGTACCAGTTGAGCATAGTCACAGCATATTAGATGTATGGTTGCATTGTTGCTTAAATGGTTAAATATCCTGATATTGTTTGTCATTATGTTTATGCTTATTGTGAGCTTGCAAGTACATTCAATGTACTGACCTGACGTGTCATGCCAGATTTCAGGAAGTCTCATTGGAAAGGAGTGTTGTCCGAGTCTAGTCCGTGTCCACAGCGGTGTCCTTGTGCTATGGAGTCCCGCTACGACGTTGTTTCGTTGCTGAGTAGTTGTCAAGATTGAGGCCCCCTTGATGTTCACTAAATAATGTACATATTGTTCAGCCGCACCGTGTGTGCCGCTTGGCCTCACTAACTGTTGTAATATAAGCTATGCTCCGCTAGCATGAATAAAGCGGTTGATTTTCTGTACCATGTTGTGTGTTGCCAGAAGACAAGATCTCTGGGCTGGCAATGCAAGGTCAATCGGTCGCTCTGAGCCGGGGTGCCACATGCACAATGCTCCCCGAGTGGAACTCTTCTCAGAAGCCGAAGCAGAACAGGCACACCAAGACGCAGTTGATCTCATGGAGGAGGAACATGAGATGGCTCTGATCTGGTCGACCATCTATCAATAAGATTTGTGTCATTTCCACGCTCGTAATGTCAGAGGTCGAGCATTCCAGGAAGGAGACTTGTGCTCTGAGTGAATCAGAAACGGCCTCACAAGCTCGCTCCAGCCTGGGAAGGTCCCTTCATCATCACCAAGGTACTTCACAATGGAGCGTACCACCTCTACAACGTAGCCAAGAAAATCGACGAGCCACGCACGTGGAACGCAAAGCTGCTTCGCCCTTTCTATACCTAAACCGCTCGGATTGACGAGTTGTAATAAGAGTCCTTCAATTTGCTTACCAAAGACAACATTTTTGCAGTATCTTAATGATTGATTTCCCATAATCATTTGCGTCCAAATCCCCCAGTGGGTGCCTTAGCCGCGAACCTGATTCGCCCAAGTTAAAAAACACTCCAAGTGGAGAGCAATCCTCCCACTCGGGGGCTTAGCTGCGACCCCGTACTCGCCTAACTTAAAAAACATTCAGAGTGGAGAGCAACCCTCCCACTCGGAGGCTTAGCTGCGACCCCGTACTCGCCTAAGTTAAAAAACATTCCGAGTGGAGAGCAATCCTCCCACTCGGAGGCTTAGTTGCGACCCCGTACTCGCCTAAGTTAAAAAACATTCCGAGTGGAGAGCAATCCTCCCACTCGGAGCCTTAGTTGTGACCCCGTA
>NC_041389.1:336701266-336766033 GCF_002162155.2 Triticum dicoccoides | reverse complement strand
TCCAAATGGAGAGCAATCCTCCCACTCGGGGGCTTAGCTGCGACCTCGTACTCGCCTAAGTTAAAAACCATTCCGAGTGGAGAGCAATCCTCCCACTAGGGGGCTTAGCTGCGACCCCGTACTCGCCTAAGTTAAAAACCATTCCAAGTGGAGAGCAATCCTCCCACTCGGGGCTTAGCCGCGACTCCATACTCGCCTAAGTTAAAAACCATTCCGAGTGGAGAGCAATAATCCCACTCGGGGGGCTTAGCCGCGACTCCGTACTCGCCTAAGTTAAAAACCACTCCGAGTGGAGAGCAATCCTCCCACTCGGGGGCTTAGCTGCGACCCCGTACTCGCCTAAGACACAAGGATCCTCTGAGCTGCATCACAAATACAACGTATGCTCCATCCCGATCCGCAGGGACGACGAGGTGCCAATCGAGCACGTCATTTGAGCTGCATCACAAGTACAACATACGTTCCATCCCGATCTACAAGGACGACGAGGTGCCAATCAAGAACGTTGTCTGAGCTGCGTCACAAGAACAACCTCCGTTCCGAGTGGGAGGTTAAGTTCCGCACGGAATAAGGAAAAGATCCAAAAGTGGTAAAGGCAAAGCCGCCGTATTCAAAGAAAAACCAAGTTCAGATAAACTCCGCAAAAGTTCAGAACCACAACGGGCAGAAGTACTCAGGCATCAGGCCTAAAAGAGTTTAACGGTTACAAAACCACTCGGCATTCCGTGGCAAATAAAGGTGGGACATAATGTTTGTTCACTCGGTAGGAGGAGGACTTGCTGGCTCGATGAAGCTGTCAAGGTCAATGTTGTCTGCGATACGAGTAGCGGCGTCGATGAAGGTGTCCATGAAAGACTGGAAGTTGAGCTTCTTGGTGTTGGCAACCTTGAGAGCCGCTAGCTTGTCTTCTCTGACATCCTTGCAGTGGACTCAGACCAACGACAGAGCCACATCGGTGCCACAGCGAGCAGACGACTTCTTCCACTCTTACACTTGACCAGGGATTTCATTCAATCGAGTCATTAGAGACTCGAGGTCATTTTGGAATTCTGCTCGGGGCCCGAGCTCAGTGTCAATCCGCGACATTGCCACCTTCAGACGAGTAAGATAATCCACAGCACTGTCCAGACGAGACTCCAATCGCAGCATGTTCATCACGACATCATCCTTGACGGGAGAGTTTATGGGGTCAAGATCTGTCTCGATCCGCCCAGTCTCTGCTTCGAAGTCTTGATAGAGTTCTGCACAGTCAGAACGGCGATGAGTCGGCAGTTAAACAATGAGTCGACGATCGCAAATCAGTCGGACGAGAGGAAGTACCTTCAAGCTTCAGGCCAGTTTCTCAGCAAGCCTTCCCAGATAAGCTTCCAGTTCGCCCTTCTTCACCGTGAGATCTCCAACCTTGTCAGTCAAGGCCTCCTTGCCCTTCTTCAGCCTCGTAACCTCCTTGTTGGCTTCAGTAACAGCAGTCTTCAGCTTGGAGTTCTCCTCTTCCAACTTGCCTACTGAGGCCAGCTTCTTATCGGCAAGTGTTGTTTTCTCTCGTGCATCCTTCTGTGCTGCGGCAAGGTCTTGATCCTTCTTCTCCAGAGCCTGCTTCATTTTCTCTAAAGAAATAACATTCTTTAGTCGAGCTTGGAGTTGACAGTTTTCACTATGCACATCTGTTCGAGTGGAGTCACTCGGTTCAAGAGACTAAAAGAAAAAAAGTCATAAGGTGGACAGTCAACGAATTATTACCTCCCATGGTAGCTGCTTCTTCCTGGGCCTTCTAGAGATTCTTCTTGGCCATCTCCAGATCAAAGTTGAGGCTGATATGTTTCCTCTCCAATTCAGCAAATTGGGCTCCAAGATCACAAGATTTCTGCGGTCAGCAAATAAGATGTGTTAGTCGACAGAAACAAAGGTCAATCACAGCGAAAATTGCTCTAGGACTACTGCCAAATCAAACATTCAACAGTAGTCTCGGGGACTACATCCAGTGGGTGCACTTGGCGTGCCCCCACTGGTTCAGAGATACACTCGACTCAACTTGGTCGACTCAAATAGAAGAGCTATTCAACTCTAAGTTAAAGCACCCAATGGGTGATTGGATGCAAAATGCAGATTCATGATAGATGCACATAAAAGGTTCCAAAACACTCATCCAGGGACATCTTACGGATAGTGAAACAGCAACTACAACTACTATATCATAGCAAGGCAAAAATCAAATTGAATGATCAGTCGGAAATCAACTGACCTTGACATTAACGTGCAGAGCAGAGCTGGCATTGTAGGCAGTCTGGCTGGCCTCGTGCACCACCTTCATCTGCTCCATCATAAGGTTTGCTTGGAGTATGGCTTCCTTGGCGGCACCCGTCGAGTCATCTGGAGTGTGATGTGCAGCAAAGAGCGATGATGGCAGTACAGTCGGAGCAATCATAGGATCTGAAGCATGGAGCTGTAGGAGAAGCAGAGACTTGAGCAATCGACGCCGAGGGACGGTCAGTCAACACAGGATTGGCAAAAGAAATAGTGGCCCGAGCCGGATCTCCGTACCGCTGGACCACCACCTCCGGTGCTGATGTCGACTGAGGCTCTTGGCCTACAGTCGTCCTCCTGCTCGAAGCCCTGCCCTTCCTTCCCGCATTCTTCTGAGGCGCTTCTTCATCGTCGTCTAGAAGTTCAATGACGTCTCGTGGGGCTACACAAAATGCAACCATAGAGGCTCAATCGACCAACAATTCATTCGGCAAAACAAGCACAAGATTGCAGGATCATACCAGCTTTGGAAGTAGCCACATCTTCAGTCTCCTCATCATCTTGAGCCTTGTCAATATCCATGGAAGTCCCGGAAGTTGCAGCACTGAAAAATTCATAACTCACTCGGTCAGAACAGAAGTATGAGTCGGTAGGAAAACACAGAAAGACAGGACACTCACGCAGAAGCGATGGGAACATCCATCTTGATCTTGGGCAAGGTCTTCCAAGACTTTGAAGGGGCAACCTTGGGCTTCTTGGCGACCTTTTCGGACGGCTCCGGAGTCGAAGTCCGAGTGCGCTTGTGCACTTGCGGGCTCGGAGCCACAGCCTTGTTGCGCCCGCCCGTTGGATCATGAGATTGCTTGGATCGGCGCTCTATGCGAGGGGGTGAGTCGACCTCCTCTTCTTCGTCGTCCGACTCATCACTCTCTACTTCATCTTCATCGTCAGGAGATTGCCAGTCGGCGCTCTCTTCTGCGCTATCCACTCCCTCCTAGACTTGCTCCTAGGCTTGCTCCCCGTTCGGCATCGAATACATCTCAGTGTAAACCTGCAAGGCAAAAAGTTAATCAAACATTAATCGGATTCAAAGACAGTTGCAAGACAGAATGAAGTACACTCGGTAATAAGGGTCGGACCTTGTCCGGCTGGTTGTCGGCATCGAATGGATCGACTCTCCTGGCCCCCCTGGGGTTATCTTTGTTTCCGGTAATGCTCTTCAGCCACAGGGCCACCGTCTCGTCGGGGACCTCCTCTGGGTGGACCCGAGCGGTGTCATTGGAGCCCGAGTACATCCACATCGAGTGGTCATGGGCTTGGGGCGGCTGGATGCGTCGACTGAGAAACACTTCCAATAAATCCATGCCAGTTACACCCTGACGGACCAACTGAACTACCCTCTCGACCAACATGTTCTTCTCTACTTTCTCTGTTGTGGCCACAATCAGTGAAGAAGGTTGCTGGAATCGATCTAGGGTAAAGGGAGGAAGACCGGTCGACTGACCGAGGGTCGCAATGTCCTGGCAGTAGAACCAGGTCGACTGCGAGCCCCTAACCGACTCAGGAAGTGTCATAGGGGGAAAAGTGCTCCTCTTCCTCATCTGAATCCCTAAACCCCCGCACATTTGGATCACATGCATCCTCTCGTCACTCGGATTTGCCTTCTTCATGGTTTGGGAACGGACTGTGAAAATATGTTTGAAGAGACCCCGGTGCGGTCGACAACCCAAGAAGTTTCCGCACATAGAAATGAATGCAGCAAGATATGTGATGGTGTTGGGAGAGAAATGGTGAAGCTGAGCACCGAAAAAGTTCATAAAATCCCGGAAGAAAGGATGCGGGGGAAGGGAGAAACCACGGTCGACATGGGTGGCAAGGAGGACGCACTCACCCGCCCGCGGCTGAGGCTCTATCTCGTCCCCCGGCAGCCCCAAAGTCCCGACAGCTGTCAAGCCCGTGGCGGCCAGATCTTCCAGATCCTCTGGCCGGAGCGTGGATCGGATCCAGTCTCCCTGGATCCAACCAGGCGGCAACCCGGACCTCGACGACGATCCCCGGTTCGTTTTCTTGCCCTTCGCCGTCGCTGTCGCTTTCTTCGCGCGCTCCAGTGCCGCCATCTTATCCTTCACCATTATGACGGGCTGCACACTGGCGGAGCGGCGGCGTCGAGGGCGAAAGAGGACGCGGTGGAGAAGCAAAGGAAGAAGGAGAATGGGAACGCACTGTGCAAATGCATCGGCCTCGACGCCTTTTATGGGCCTACTTCCGAGTGGCTGACGCGTGGGCCCAAGCGATCCTGTCAAATCCCGCAACAGTCGTGCACCGGATATGTGGCGAAAAAGGTGGCGTGGAAATCGAGGCACCCCTGTCTATCCGTCCCGTTTACTGCGGCGCGCCCCGCCTTGCGCGCTTCCCCAAATTTTCGAATCCCGTGAGATCCGGAAACCGCAGTAACCAATCACGCCGAAGATTTCACACCATATCAGCACTCGAAGATTGCCAGCATAAGTTCACTCGACGACCTCTGAATCGATCAAGGCGACTGAAATGAAGCCGAAGTTTCAGCATGGACCTTGAACTCCGTATGAATGCTTGTGAAGCACAAGAGTCAAGGCAGGGTCAACTTTAACTTTCCTTTCACTCGGACCTCAATCCATTCGGGGGGTAATGACGATGCCATAGACCTAGGGTAGGGTCATAGACCTGACCTATACGCCCTACCCAAGGTCACTACCCTAGAAGCAAGGACATTCAAAGTATAGCAAAGAATACTGATTGAAGCCATCATGTGCAATCCGCTCGACCAGTCGTCTCACTCGGATACCCCCAATTTCACTCGACCTGGATGAAGTCATTCGACCATATAAGAAACCACTCGGAGTACAAAGACCTAGAATCACTCAGGATGGCAATGGCCAGGCGTTCACTCTGTAGTCTTAAAGATCACTAATAACACTTTATAGCTGGCGTTACCAGTAATGCCCCTATCTTAATGCACATTGAACCCCTGTAACGAAGGACGGCTGGGGTCCTGACGCACTCTATATAAGCCTCTGGGACAAGGGTTCGCATCCCTTGTAACACACACCCATATTCCAGTCTACCGCCTCAGGGCACCAAGACGTAAGGCTTTACCTCCTCCGAGAAGGGCCTGAACTCGTAAACTCATGTGTATAACCTCGCCGTAGCTAGGGCCTTGCCTCCTCATACGTACCCCCTACTCTTACTGTCAGACTTAGTACCACGACAAGTGGTTTCACCCAATCCATGCGGGTATTATCCCCAATAATCCCCTCAAAAACTCTAGTACTCCCTCCGTCCCGAAATTCTTGTCTTAGATTTGTTTAGATACGGATGTACCTAATACTAAAATGTGACTTGATGCATCCGTATTTAGACAAATATAAGACAAGAATTTTGAAACGGAGGGAGTACCAAACAAGGCCTCAGCATTTCGGCAGAATCCATCATTAAATTAAGCTGTTGGGAATCAAGTGAAGGGCCGCCCTCTTATTCCGAAAGAATTACTGCAACAAACATACATTCAGCAGACCAGCCAGTTCCACATGACACGACACAGCACACATGCTCATTCTACTCCACTACGCTATGAGTGACAGTAGTATCATGCGCGTATGAGCACGTCAGACCATGAACTGGTGCAGAATTTGATCATATATTTAGTTACAGAAACATGCCCCCAAAAAATGTAATAGTGCTATCTTTTGCTATGCCAGCGTACGTCCAAGACAGAGCGGGTTTCGTGTTGACTTCCGGTCTCACTTGGGCGAGGTTCCCAGTTCGTACATGGAAAGCCGGCAATCTTCATCCAAAACGATGTATAAATATAAACCTAAAAGAACCACAGTGCCACTATGATTGATCTCCTAGTTAAAATAGATGTCCACCTCCGGCGACCTGCGAAATTCCTCAGCCGTCCTGAAAAACAAACGGCAGCAAAGGTTGAACAGCCTGACCAACAAAGTATCACTCTAACGATACACAAATTTCCAGGCCAAGAGCTGAAGTATGCAAACGAATGCACTTTTATTTCTCTTTTAAGAGCACACAATGGTTATTATGTTTGTCTACAGACAATTTGGGTATGTTTAATTGTGGCCAACATATACCCTACCAATTTTTCGGTCATGCCCAAAAAATTGGTCTCTGTTTGAAACTTTGGATGGATGCCAAACTTTAAACATGCCAATGCTCCTTTTGCCTCTAGTGCATTTGTTCTTGCCAGCATAAGCCAAGCCATGGGCAAACAAAACCTTGACCAAACTGTTGCCAGACAAAATTTTGATATGTCAAACTTGGGCTCAAAGACTCAAACCAAACGCACCCTCCACCATTTCGTTTGTGGAATATGCAACTATGTACTGTAATACTGAATGAAACATCACTCGTTAGAAAATACTCCCTCCGTCCCAAAATAAGTGTCTCAATCTTAGTACAACTTTGTACTAAAGTTAGTACAAAGTTGAGACACTTATTCTGAGACGGAGGGAGTATGTGGCATGCAAATGAGGACATTAGAAGAAAAAAAACACTAGTGGGAATGTTAATACTCGTTGATGAGCTGAACCACTGTCTTCTTCCAAGTATTCACATTGAAGAAACAAAATAGGCATTCCTAACTCTGCACCATACTACTGATCCATGAAGACATCAAAGCCCAATTTTCTACTTGAAACGTCTATTATCGTTGGATCCCCATCCAGTGTATTCAAATGTTCCGTACTGTATCTGCCTACCAGGCTGAGTAGAAAGCGAACAGCGTGAGAATGATAAACCGGCACAAATTATTCTTACAACACAAAAACGAGAAAGGTGAGGCCATGATGGGAAGCTCAAGGGCAAGGAATCAGAGAGACTTATTGAAGATGAAGAAAAGGGCAAGGAATTTTTTTTATATGCAGCACAATTTAGCAGCTTCTAGCAAATAAATCAAATTAAATAGGAGATCAAGTGAGCACAAGGTAGGACACATTTGGAGGCAAACATTATGGCCAAACAATCACCAGGTTACAGGAACACAAACTACAGGGACAGTCGGTCTCTTTGACAAGAGTTTGTGGTTTGAAAGTGAGGTCCTCTTTAAAGGAAACGACTGTTGTTTGCTAATTACACTTTGCTTCATTTAATGGAAAATGCTTGATGTGGCATACTATATACGGCTGTGAATTTTCACACCAGATGATGTAATGCTACAGATTGAGGTAACCGATTAGAGGAAAGCTGAACATACGGAATTATTATTCAAATCTATAATGATCCACACATACTGGGTTACTAACTGGTTGAACAGAAAATAGCGAATGGTTATGACAGGTGAAAAAACTTACATGTGCATGTGAGTGATCGCAAAATCATATATGCTTCAAACGTTCTTATGAATATTATATAAGTCCATCAAAATCACACGTCAGTTCCACATTATGAAATTAACCTGTTTTTTCTTGGCATAAACTGTATAACAAATTTAGTGTAAGATCCCCACTTCAAGTTCAAATGAATTAATTGATATTTGGGAACTTCTTATATACCTTGTTACTTGTAGCCAACTTCCTTCATCAAGTGTCGATAGCTTCGCCCACGAATTACACGTTGCCATGAGAATGATATTGATTCTTGAAGGGTCAACTCTAGTCTCTGCTGAACAAGCCTTCGCATAACCACAAAAAAAGTGCCATAAGAAAAAAAAACATTTACAATACCACATAAGTTCAAGAACGCACCATCTAGCAAGACAACGCTGAATCCCACGTGTGATTGGTCGCACAAAGGATGGATCTCTCTGTTGATAAAGTAAGCCAACCTAGCAAACATCAAACATATAAGCATCCTATCATCAGGCCAATACTCCATCAGAGTTTGCAATGTAGGTAGTTTTAGACATTGACATGGCTTCCAAGGTGGCACTTTGACCATCTAAAATTGTTGATTCAAATGTATGCATTATAAAAAATATATTTGTATTTGATGATAGATCTGGTAATATCAATTTAGCTTTGTAGATGTTGCTGATGTTTTCTATTTCGATGGCCAAACCTAAAAATGTTTAACTGTCACAGATTCTACTATTGAGTATCTAATGTAAAATGATCAAAATACCTCCATCATGGCGACTGCTGCAGGATCATCCAATATTTCCAGGCTATCATCTGCTAGGTAATTCAACTACAAAACACACAAATAAGAACTCTAAAACTCTGGAAAACCACAAAATACATGATGTAAAATGAGAACTTCGCCTAGAGCTTTTGAATTTGAAGATATATTGTCTTATCATTTCAATCTAACTTTGTCACTTCCCCTATTATGTGACATCCATATTTTTGTTACTGTAGAAATGCAATTGCCTGGGTAGTAGAAGGAAAGTAATAGTTACCCCAAATTCTGTGTTTACATAAGACTGAACAAAATCCATCAGTTGAATCTTTGCCCACTTATAGCACATGTCAGGATTGTCAGCCCGTGGATGTCTCCAAGGCGCACCAAAAGACAATCTGTTCTCTGGTACTTTACCCTCGCGTACATCAGAAGCAAACTTCTGCACCATACTTAATGCTGTTTGCATTGCGGGATTCACAACAGATACCTGGTGAGCAGAAATGGAACAAAGGTCATGCTCGTTTACCTCTTATATTGGCTGCTTTCTCCTAGTTTCGATAATTAATGCAACAGTACACACTTTCGATAAAAGAGCAGATCTACGAACTAGAAATAACTAAAGCTTTCCAGGATGAGGAGAATGACATCTCATACAGCATAGGTGCTTCAGCTGTGATTAAAACATTTACTTACTTGCAAGTGTGCCAGGTATGTGTCAATAATTTCCTCAATGTTTGTGTCATGCAAAACCCTGCAATCAAATGGATATTAAACAACAATAGCAGTAACATGAAGTATGAACGCATGGCAGTGTCCAACAGACTGAGGTTGATGCTCTTAATATACTATGTTTGGAATCCTTAAAATATGATGAAACTCTGCCACTCAATAGACTTAACTGCAAACTATTAACCTGCTGAAGATTACTACCTCCATGAGGAAATAGATGATGTCTGCAATCACACTTCTTTAATTTTGACTGATGATATATAAAGAAAATATTCAGATTTGACATGCAAAACTAGTACTATTAGATTCGTCATTTTATAATATTAAAGTTAATCAGTTTCTTACTAAGATATTTGTGTGGGATGAGAAGTAACAGTCAAAGTTGTATGTTAGAGATTGCCCATGTCTGAAACGACATGGATTTAAGAACAGCGGAGTGTTATTTTTGAAAATAATAAGGCTCAAGGACTAAAGACTTCAAACACTTCCGTTGTAAGCGACAGTTTATAGAATTAATTGATAAAAGCGGTAATGCTACTTACTCTGGGTCATTCGCCTTTTGCTTTAGCATATATATCTCACATAATTGTCGTGGGTTTGGTCCAAGAAGCTCATCAACGACTTTCCACTATAACTTCAATAAACATCAGAAGGAAATTATGCACGCAGTTTGCACAACGGAGAAAAGAAATGGAATTAGCAAGTATAAAATCTTACTACCTCCTGTTCACTGAAGAACTCAGAAACCATATGCAGCTTAGCTTCTTGTGGTGTCCAACCAAACGTCTGTGGTATAAAGTAATCATGACTTTAGGAAAACGAGGAAAAAGAACAACTGTCCAAAAGTAAACTAAGCATACCTCACGAGAAATGAAGATATTAGGAAAACCAAAATCGACGAATGCTTGGGAAGAATAGTATCTGCAAAGATTTCAAAAGGAATATTAATTTTACCAATTTACATGGAGAGTGTTCTTAGCATTTGAATCAACAGATAAATTGTGCATTCGTAATGTGGATAGTACAACAAACCAACAAAGTAGGTCAGACCCTTATGCTAAGGCAATACAAATTTCTCAATCTTGTTGCAACTCGCAAGTCTTTGAGCATTCATTTAGTCTCTATGCATTCTATTCATTCCAAGTAATGCAACATTCATCAAACATAGCATGCAGAAAGAAACATGCAGGCAGACACTTACCCATCTGAGGTGGACATAATGACCGGTAAGCACTGTTCATTAGCACCGAGTGCTATCACCCTCCAAATGAAGCTGTCATGGTACACTGCTGCGGGTACCATTGTATCGTCCTCGCATGTCGCCTTCCTCAGGGCATCAACGTTGTTCAGCACCAGCTTTGGCTGCAAATCAACAATGTCATCACTGGCACACTGCCTCACATTGTCCTCATGAACCCTCGCACCAACTGAAATCACACAAAATTCTACCTGGAAAAAATCCTCCTCGGCTGCGCCTGACAACACATCCAGCAAGAGGCATGGCCAGTCTGTGGCCGAATTGGCCAGTGGACGGGAGAACCGGCCTGTCCTATTCATCTCCCGCACCGCCTCCTTCCTCCACCCCTCCTGCATCCCGAGAACTTCCTTGGCCACACGCAGCGCCGCCATGGCCTCCTGCATGTACGCCCTCTCCTCCATGGAGCAGTTCGTTGCCTCCCCCTCACCAATGCGGAAGGTGGGGTCGTCACCACGGGCCGAGGAGGTTGCAGCTAGGACAGCCCTTGCCCAGAGCACCGGAACCGAGTTAGTGCCCTGGCCGCGGCGGGAGGCAGGGCCCGCGAGGCGAGAGAGCACGGTGTGGAGGCCGTGGGACCGTGAGAGCGCGGCGAGCACGTCCTTGGAACCGACGGCACCTCGGAGTACTGCGGCGCGGGTGAGTTCCTCCAGCGCGGACTCGAGCCGGAGGCGGAGGGAGGGCAGGGAGGGGGGCGTGTCTGAGAGGAGAGACCAGGGCGCATGAGCAGGGGAACTGGGAGAGGGGTGGAGGAAGTCGACGAAGGCAGCGTAGTGCGGGGGCTCGGACCACTGAGGGAGGAGGCGGTTGAGGAGGAGCGTGGACTTGCCGACGCCGCGGGGGCCGTGGAGGAGCAGCGGCTGCGGCACGCGCGGGTGGAGGGCGTGGTTGTGGAGGACGGTCTCCATGACCGGCCGCGGGATCACACGCCACGGGCGGCCGCCTGCCCTGGCGGCGGCGGCAGCCATGGCGAGCGGCGGCGCGCGGAGGTGGTTGCAGGGTTCTGTGGGGTTTCCGGGGAGACGGGTGTGGTGGTGGTTGTGAACACGAATGGAGCGACAAAGAGAGTCAGATGGGATCGCGAAGTTCCGGGCCGGGCCAGGCCGGGCAGGAATAACACCAGGCCTGGTTATTTTCTTGTGTGGGGCGCCCTATGAAATAGGACCGCAATAGGCTAGTTAACGAGCGTTGAGCGCTCCTAACGATCGGTTCGCGAGCGCTTCGCGCGTGACAAGTGTCGCGCGCGGAGCGCTCCCGCAAAAGAAAAACAGCTGGCGCGGTTGGTTCTTGGTTTTTCCTTTTCGGTTTGTGGTTTCGTGCGTTTTGCAGTTTGACCCTCGAACTAACATAATTTTTCGTTTTTTCCTTTCCGTGCGATTAAACAAAGAAAAAACCAGTTTGCACGGGTGGTTCCCTGTTTCCCTTTCGCGTTTCCCTTTTTGTTCCCATTATATTTCCGGATAATGGAAATTTATGGGGTAGTTACGGGTGGAGACTACCAACGCTATCAACTGTGAACTTTTAAGTAAGGAAGAAACAACAACTATTTAACTGTACTCCGGCGCGAGGGAACGTCCTGCTCGCCTTCGGCTCGTTTAATTTTTATAAACATCTTGAAGGGGGGGCATAGGTCGAAGTGTGTGTTGGTCGTGCAGTGTGCTGGTTCGTGCGGCGCGTTCTCCGTCGTCGTGTGACACGGCGCCTCCGGCGCGAGGGAACGTCTTGCTCGCCTTCAGCTCGTTTAATTTTCATAAATATCTTGAGGGGGGGGCATAGGTCGAAGTGTGTGTTGGTCGTGCAGCGTGCTGGTTCGTGCGACGCGTTCTCCATCGTCGTGTGACACGACGCCTCCAACGCGAGGGAACGTCATGCTCGCCTTCGGCTCATTTAATTTTTATACAACAGGTCGTGCAAAAGGCAAGCTCCTTTGTTTCGAAAGGCACGGGTTTGAAGCATGTGCAGTCACGTCTGCTTAAGAACTATGTGCGTGCATGCACATTTGTGCATCCTACCAAGGCATTGGTATATTGTCTCCGGAGGCACGGGTTTGAAGCATGTGCAGTCACGTCTGCTTAAGAACTATGTGCGTGCATGCACATTTGTGCATACTACCAAGGCATTGGTATGTTGCCTCCGGAGGCACAGGTTTGAAGCATGTGCAGTCATGTCTGCTTAAGAACTATGTGCGTGCATGCACATTTGTGCATCCTACCAAGGCATTGGTATGTTGCCTCCGAAGGCACGGGTTTGAAGCATGTGCAGTCACGTGTGCGTAGGAGTTAGGCATGGTTGAATCTCTAGAGGAATGTGCGTGCATGCACATGTGTGTATTGTGCGAAGGCATTGGTATGTTGCCTTCGGAGGCACTGGTGTGAATCATCTCCAGTCACGTGTGCATCTTAGCTAGCCACGGTTGAGGCGCTCTTCGTATGTGTGTGTGTGGATATTGCCCGGAGGCATGGTGACCCAGACTTTGGTGGCACAAGGCCATGTCTCTTCTGGAAGCACGGGAGGGTGGTCTCTAGAGTCACACGTAAGGGTTCGTTTTGGAAAACACTATTGTCGTACAAATAAGAAGAGACACTGTTGTTTATAGTGTACTGGCACTCTCTGATGATGTTGTTTTTTCAACATGAACACGCAATTTCTAACTACATTACATACAAATGTGAGTTAGTGATAAACTTTTTTGTCGCGTCTTCATAGAATTAGCCTCGTGGGCTAAATCAAAACTTTTAGTCTTCATTCTTGCTGAAGATCTTGCTAATCTCGTCACCCATTTCACTAGTTTTGACTTCATTCATCTTGCTACTTAAGAGAATGTACATTGCCTCTGCCCTCCAGTCTTCGACCTCATCCTGTGAAAATTTTGCCGAGAAAAGAAGTATATTATTAGAGTTGGTGCATAAAAGTTGTTTATAAGTAAATATATATAGACTTACAGTCAAATCTTCCAGATCTTCGACGAACTTTTCACCATTGTAGAGGAATGCAAGCTTTAAAACAGCAAATGGTGATTCACCTTTTTCTACCACTGGAACATCTTGCGCGGTTTGAATCTGCCATCTTGTTTTCTTTGCATTCATTGTTTGTTCAATTATGGTGTTGAAGACTTCTTTAATCCTAGGCACTTGGGAATTGTATTTTGTAATTGTTTTAATATTGCAACTTTTAAAACTGAAAATATTGTTATGTATAAATGCTTACGATTGCCGACTTATGAGCGTGATATTCCTGAAACTGTCTTTCTCTTTCTTTTTGAGCATCTTCATGTTTCTGAAGAACTTCACATACTTCATCTGGACGCAATTTATCAATATATATCTTTTCTTTCTCAAATTCCTCTGGAGTCACTTCTCGAAGATCAATAATGTGAACTTTGTGTTTGTATTTGTCCAGCACATATAATACGTAGCGGTCGTTTCTTCTCCATTGGAATGAATATCTACATACAAAAAACTTTTTGGTTTCCTCACAGTTTAATATAAAGTAATTTGATAGAACGCATATTTTGTGATTTTGTCGTGGAGGAAAGGGATGTTACCATGTTTGCTGTTGAGAGCTTTTTCCGTTGATTTTCTTTGAGATACATGGGAACCAGCTGATTCTTTGTTTTTTGCAATTCACTTTTAAATTTTGCAACACTAGTTTTCTCTTTATTTAATTTTAGTATATGCTATACACAATAATTACGATGAAAAAAACTATTAGAAAAAAGAGTTGTTTAACAATATAAAAAGAGTATGTGTTGCAATATACAGAAGATTTTGCTTTTTAAAAGTTTACCTCTGCAAAGTTTGGGCCTAATAATACTTTGTCACTCTCTTTTGAATCTTGTCTGCTTTCTCAGATTTCTGCTATGTCATCGAGCACCCTCTTTTTCATATGATGTGGTATGTTCGTTTGTGCTGGTCTTGGACCAAATACAGCCTTCAGTTGGGCTCCAGTAAGCTGCGTGCTTTCACTGTCCCTACGGATGCGCCTAAATTTAGTCTTGCTGCGGCAGGGAGAAAAAATAATTTTGGAGGTCATGGACAGTGAGAAATAGATTTTTACATTATTTTTCGCCTCTGTCCAAATTATTTTGAGGTGCAACAGAAAACAACTCACTTTTTGTATTCCTTCTGCCAGTTGTCGCTCATGACTAGTTGGAAGAGGTCGGACGCCTCCTTTGTCTGTTGAAAGTAATGAGAATGTTTTGGGTATGGATTGGTGCTTCATCTTTTTTTCCTTTTTGTTTCATCTGTTTCTGTCATCGGAAGCAAATATATAATGTGTAAGCTCTCGTGATACAAAAGACATTGGTCAACCGTTGGATGGGTAGGTCATTACAAAAATAGAAGATAACCGGAAATGATTTTCTTACCTTTGTTGGTGGAAAAGAAGTTTGAAGTTTCTGGTTTGAATTCTTTGATTCTTCCAAGTAGTTGCTCGCACTTTACTTGGTTTGTTTCACCAAATATGGCTGTAAAAAGGAACTCTGGTTTCCACTCGGCATCTACATTGCTTTGCTGCATGAAGGTCATCGGATATTCTTTCATTTTTCTTTCATTGGATAATTGAAGTATTCAAGTAGTGCTGCTTCGGAAAATTAAAATTGTTGCTCTCGTACTATTAACTTACATCGAAATCCTCATCATCTTTTATGAAATCAATGCCATTCCAGTATTTTGCAAATTGAACCATGAAGTGTCCGCATTGGGTACCCTTCTGTTTTGGCACGCAAACTCTGTTAGGTGTTTCTGCTATCCTCGACCAGTTTGGTTCACTATTGGCTCGTAGTTCCGCTTCGCCGTAATGCTTCTTCATGAGTGTGTGTATCCTTTTAATCTATGATTATGGTTTGGTTTTATTGTTAGATTTTGCCATTAAGGAAGGGATTGCAGGAATTGGAAAACCAATTAGAAAACCAAGGTTGAATTGACGTACCAGTTCTGGGTGATCCTTATGGTGTGTTTTCCATGTAGTTTTTCCGTCTCCCTGTCTGTAATTCAGTGAGTCAAGTATGTTGATGGAGCTCGTGTACTTGTTAAGCACGTATAGTGTGAAGTGTTTAGCTGTGTTGTGAGGTATCATAATCTGCGGTGTTTGGAGACATGGAGACAGAGTGAGTTAAAGTTCATTCTTGCCAGAAGAATTAAATGACATGTAAATGTGCAATCTGTAGGAAGAATGAATTATGTTTATATATTTCTATTAACTTACCAGCTTTTTCTTTAAAAGTTCCTTCCCTGTTACAAGGGGTGCAAATTGTTTCAATGCTTCGTCCTCATTGAATTCTGCTAGTCCTCCTTCTTCTCCAGTATTAATGTCGAGCACAATCTGCGACAAAAAAGTTTTCTACTTTTTAGTTCAATCTTTGTAATCACTGAAATGATGCAAGTGTTTTTGTCAAATTGGACTTCATACGTTTGCAAATTCTACGGGAAGTATGGCTTTATCGGTTGTGTTGTATTGTTGCTGCAGTGTCCATTCTTCGAACAATGCATTTGCGATGGAGCCCTACATCTGTCCTTTATCTCCTCTATGTAGTTGTTCCATTATTTGTTTTCCTGTAATCCAATCGGGTCGCTTCGAGCTAATATATACGTTTAGTCTGCAACAGCAAGAAAAAGTTTATACATTAGTTAGGTGGGTTTAAAAGGGAGCAACATTTCTTTGTTTTTTTGTTGTGACCAGAGAAAGTAGTTCCTCTCCACATTCTTCCTGTCCTTCTTTGCTGAATAGGTATTCATGAAGTGCTCTGGCTTTGTTCATATATTTGAAATCTCCTGGGACAAAAGTAGAAATCATGATTTTTCCATGGATCCTGTTTGAAGGCTTTACCGGCCTCTTCTTGACCGAGATTTTCTTGTCTGGGCTGTTTTCAGATGATTGAGGCATTGAATGTTTTCCTGATTCTTGCTGCAAGATTGTCAAATATTGTGTGGCATCTTTGTTGAATTCACAACTTTCATGGTCATTCAACCATGTTTTGATTACATCGAATTTATAGCCCATCTTTACATACTCGTTGTATTCGTCTAGTTGGGGTGGGGTAAGGCTTGAAAGAAATTCTTCAACTTCTTCATGCTTTTCCATTGTTTTGGGTTTTAGGAAGTCTAAAGAGATGGTGCTGGAGGTGCCTTGCTGATTGCTTGTCGAGCCTGTTTCTTCTTGAAGAAGATCGGGCTATTTCTTCTGCTCATAAACCTGTTGTTGTGTATTTGGTACGTCGTTGTTTCTGTCGTCCTCTTTTAAATCAGTGCATGTTAGTTTCTTTGTGCTCGTGATATTGTTGTTGGTATTTTGCTCGTCCGTTTCCTCTTCAGTATGGTGTGGTATCTTGTCTTCTGTTGGTGGTTGATCTGGTTCTATTGGTGGATCTTTTTCTTCGTGGTCTGTGCAAGATTCTTGGGCGACGGCGTGGCTGCTGACATCCATAACCTCTTTGCATTTATTAGATATATCAATAACTTCATGCTCTTTTGTGGTTGTCACATGCATAATATGTTCTTTTGGCTCGGGATTTGGCGGAAACTCTTGTAGTATGCAACATTCTGTTCGTTGCATTTGTTTGTCTCCCATATCAACTTCATACTTCAACTTATCTGTTAGAATCAAAAAATAATAATTAAAAAATTATTACTTCTTCTAGTGTGACAAAATTGTAAGGTTTAGTTTCTGAAAAGACTAACATGTTGTACGCTTGATTAATGACAGTTTGGTATTCCCTCTGTGTTGACTGATTAGTTGATATAGAAATTTTTCTTCAACTCTGGTACTTGTTGTGGCTCTAAGGTTGTTGTTGTTCCATCATTGGAGTAGTGCTTCAGGTTCATGTACATATAGAATGCGCAGTCCATTCTGCATGTAGAGGAATGGTACTAGTAAGATTGTTGCATTCAAGAAACGGAAAGAAGAGAAATGTTGGAGCAATGTTAGTGGTTATTGTTGCATTGAAAAGGCGAAAGAACAGAATTATTCTAGTAATTGTAGTAGTGAATCTTGCATTGAAAAAAAGAAAGAAGTGAAATGTTGGAAGTGCTTACGTGTCTTCTCCTTGAAGTGGTACATGCAGTTTGACCCTTTTGAAATGGTCGATGCTTTTTTGTGAAAGTTGTAGCTGTGTGCTTACGTGCTTCTAGATTTTCATTAATTTTCTTGTTACATTGTTGAAGAATTCTATTGTGCCTGTATATGCAGTTGAAGGGTCAAGGAGTTCAAAGCGCTATTTTTGCATGTTAACTGTAATGGTGAAGTAATGACTTATAGTTTTGTCTTGCTCAAACCCACGCGACGAACATGGTAGAAGGAACTGCAAAACAAAAAAGAAAAAGAAAACATTTGGAGATCTTCTTATATTTAGAGACATAAAATAAAAAGAGAACTTTGCATAACATATATGCAAGCTGATCTGCTTACCATGTTATAATCTTGCAGTTTTTCTTCTTCTTGCATGTTGAAAAATGATCTAAGCCTGGTAGGTAGTAATTTTTTTCTAATGTGTTCTTGATCATTATTTTTGTAGCACATTGGATCTTCATCGTCGGCTTCCTTTATCGAGTGTTGCTTGTTTTGTAACAGATACACAAAGTGAATTTGTCAGTTCAGTTATAGTGGAAGTTTATCTATTTATAAAGTCATATATATTATTTTAAACGTGATTCTTTTGTCGTGATCTTTACTTATAGTGTTGCTTAACGACATAACCTTTCTCCGTGCACCGTTGAGTTATTTTCTCAAGATTGTTAGCATGGGCTCGATTGCTTCGGTGTGTACTGATTTGCCGACCTTGAAGCTTTCGACGACATGGCCTAGATTGACAACAAACTTGTTCGTTGTAATGAAAATCTCATCCCTGCAAAGTATATTTATCAAAATGATCGTGTGTAAGAATGTGTTTTGTGTTAGTTGTATGAACTTACATTTCTCTCTGTGTCCATCGCTTGCATACAGCATTGTACATGTCTTCAATGGCTTTGTTGACGGAATCACTATGTTTGCCCCCTTTCTCCATTGTGCCTGCGATGATTTTGAATTTAATGTAAATAATTCCAAGTCACAAGGTCACAAGATAGCAATTAAGTTTCTATTGTCTTGTCTGCTTTGATGCTAGAAGATATGTCCTGCCCAATGTTGTTCCTTTCTTGTTCTCTTTCTGCTTCTTGCGGCATGTTATGTTCTTTTTTGCGTTGTACCCTTTTGTTCAGTTTCTGCTCCATCCTCATTTGAGTCGTCTGTTCTTTTCTTAGCATCGTGTTTTTCCTTGTCAATTGTCATGTCTTGCTGGTGGTCTTTTCCGTCTTGTTTTTCAGTCTCGACCTGGTTGGCACTGACCTCTCTGCCAGGGGAATTGGCATTGTATGACGGTGTAGGGTTTTCTTCGATAGTTTCTGGTTCTTTCTCTAGAACAATCTGTGTGTTTGCTTCATTGGTTGTATCTTCATGGTCGCCTTCTTCGTGTTTCTGTGTTATCATTGAAAAAGCTTTGAAATTATTTAACTTGTTACTTTATTTTAATTATAACAGCTTTTATGGGAAAATAGCAAAGCATTCGGTGCGTGCTTTGAGCTATTTTTATTGGAAACATTTTGTGGAGACATTTTGTGCAACTTCACCTGTTGAGCTGTCGTTGGTGATGCTGATTGTTCCACCCGTTCTTCGTTGAGTGTAGTTTCTTGGGGATCCTCTTGTTCTTTCTTTTGGTGTTCATCGTCACTGTCATGGTTTTTGTCTTGCACCTGTTCAATCGTAAAGGTGGCTAAGTTTGAGTGCATTTGAGTTTTCATGGAACTACTTTATATTTTTGTAGAATCAGCTTATGTAACTTTACCCCCTCAATCGTTGCTGCTTCTGTTGTCTCTGCTACTGTTCTCGTTGTTGGGACTGTTGTGCTTGTTCTTCGTTGAGTCGAGGTTTTTGGGCATCTTCTTGTTCTTTCTTTTGTAGTTCATCGCCGTTGCCGTCATTTTTGTCTTGTAGCTTTTGAAACAAACAGGTGGTTAAGTGGCAATTCATTCGAGGTTCCACATAGCTATTTTATACTTTCATAGGATTAGCTTATGTAACTTTACCTTTTCAGTCATTGTTTCTGCTGCCGTCTCTGTTGCGTGTTTTTCGGTGAGTGAATACTTTGGGCTTTGGTCTTCTGTGATGTTGATGTCTGTCGTTTGAAGAACATGTTGCCCTTCTTCGGTGCCCTCCTTTTGCTCATTGGTCTCCTCTCTCTGCGATGCGGGAAAGTAGTGAAATGTCAAATGCGTGTTTTTGAACTATAAGACCGTGAAGAGGTATTATGTGTTTTCACCTCTATATTTGTTGTTGTTAATGTTGATTGTTCTAAGTGTTCTTCATTGAGTGGTGGTTTTGGGTCCTTCTCTTACTCTTTATTTTGTTGTTCATCGTCACTGACCTTGTTTTTTTCTTGCAACTGTTCAAACATAGATGTGGCAAAGTGAGAGTGCATTGGAGTGCATAGAGTTGTGGGCATTATTTGGTGAGTGAATTTTTTGTGGCTTGGTCTTCAGTGGCATTATTGTCTACCATTTGGCTCCTCTAGTTGTGTTTGATGGTCTTGATCCTTGGTGCTCTCTTGAGCTTCTTGTGCCTGTACCAACACAAAAAATATTTAAGAAATGGGTGAATCTCTGACTGTTCAGTTACAATTTATTTTTGTATAAGACCTCTTTCTTTGGAGTTGCAGGACTGTCTATTGCTGGAACTACGTCTTCTCCTTGTCTCGTGTTGTCCTCTTGTTTTTCTTGTTCAATGTCTATGCCAGTGCTTTCGCTTGTTTCCTTTTCTTGTTTAATAAAAATTGAAATTATAGATTGAACTTCATTTGTGTCTGAGCTTTGTAACCTCACCTCTTCAGATGTTGTTGTTTGAAGTTCTGTGTGTTTTGGTGTTTCCTTTGGTTGTGCTGCTTCTTGATCTTTGAGATCAAGGTACTCGTTTGTTTCCTGCATTTGTTCAAAAAAAAGGGTGAGACATTCCTTATAATTCTTGTATTGCGGTGGCGGCGTGTATTAGGTAGTTCAGACATCATAAATGTTTTGAAAAGGGGTTGTTGTTGTTGAATTTTTACCTCTATGTTGGTGACTGCGTTATTCGTGTCTGCATCGACTGTTTCTTTGTCAGGTATAACAGTCTCTAGTTTCTCATCGGCTGGTATGTCTTGGGCTTTCTCTTTTGTACTCGTGATGGTGATCTGCAATGTTGTGGCACTGGAAATCTCTTGTACACAAACTTCCTGTTCTATGACTCCTTCGTCTGTTTGAGGTTCACTATGGGGTTCAATTTCAACACGGGTTGTCTTTTGGTCTTGCAGTTCTTGTGATACCTGCAGATCAAACAATATGAGTTTGCGGTTCATTTTCTTTCCTGCCATTATGAGTTTCCGGTGTGGGGTGTAGTGGGCTCTGGAAGTTTACCTCATCTTCGTTGTTTTCTTCTTCGTCGTCGTTTGTTATGCTAACGGTTGGTTGTGGGTCAGCCTCTTGCATTTGGTTGGCGGGACTGCTGACTTGATTGTTCTCTAGTTGTGCCTATATTTTGTTGGAGGTTTGTCAGTTAACTTATAACTCTATCCAGTTTTCAAAGGAACAATGGATGTTCATACTGACCTCTTCACTGGTTCTGGCGTCGATCGTATCTTGTGTTGTGATTGATTGTTCCTGAAAGCATTGAGACAGTTATTTTCAGTTGAGGTATGAAAATAGGGGTTTGCTTTAGGGTGCGGATGGCACCATGCATTACTATTTATTTACCTGTTTTTGCTGCTTTATCTTCTTCTTGTCAATGCCCATGTCCCTTGATTTTGTTCTTCTCTTCCTTTGTTTGTCTTCTTCTTCTTTGTTTCTTTTTCTCCTGTCTCTTGGTTCTGTTGTGGCTACGATTTCATTCGTGCGGTTGGCATCGAGTAGTCTATTTGAGGCTGTTGGATCTGCTTGCTCTAGTGTCTGCAGGGTCGTGTTGTCTGTTAGGTACTTTGTGCAAACTGTGTCATGAAATTCTCTGAGTTGTTCTAAAGAATCCATCAGGGCCTTTGTTTGTTGAACTACTGTGTTCTTGTTGTTTTCATCGAATCTCTCTTCTTTTTCGTTGCATTGGTGTTCAGCCCTGGTGGTTACTGCGGGTAACTAGTCTGCTTCATGGAGCACTTTTTCCAACAATTTCTTTATCCTTTGGAATCTTTCTTCTGGTCCTATGCTGATGCTTTTGTTTGGTTCCCTGCTTCCACCGGTGCCGACACGTGGTTTGGGCCGGCGTTTGGGTGGAGCTGGTAGCAGTTTGTTTATGTGCTGGTGTTGCTGTTGCTTACGATGTTCTCCTGCTATCTGGTGAATTGAAGACGAAGTTGATGCTGTGCTGGCATAGAAGATCCTCTCTGCTGTTCCTTTCCATGTCTGCATCGTTTCAGTGGAATGGAGTTGATTAGAATGGAAACCGTTTTCAAAAAGGGAAGGACTGATTTATGTACAACAGAGCTATACATGTATCTTGCCAAATTCATAGTCATCTGGTCGTTCTTTTTCGTCCCTTTTCATGTCTGCTCTAGCTATTTTCACTAGGTCACTCTCTTTGAGATGGTTTGCTCGTGGTAATGAGGTCTTGTCCATTGTCTTTGCAATCTTTCACATTTCTTTTGTGTTGGTTGGCAACAACAGGGAGTCGAGGTACATGATTACTGGTCCCTGTGCCAGACCATTGACATGCTTTTTGTTCTTTTCTTCCTGAGGCAACGTCATGTGCTTCTGCCATATCTTGGCTCCTTCCCTAATACTATCGACGATTACCTCGTAGAAATCCATCTTTGCCATTTCTGGATAGTCCATGTCCTTGACCATTATAGCTTGTCGGGCGAAGATAGGGGCGCTTGACCCGTAGACAACATTGTGGAAAAAAATAAGGAAAAATATTTTAACGGATTTCTTGTTTGACTGTTCGTCCTCTAGTTCCACCAATTTTTCTAGCTTCGTGAACAGTTCTTTTGGCGTGAAATTTGTATGTTTGAAGCCAAGGTCTGACATCAGTTCTTTCATTGAAGTTTGGCTCTTCTCTGGCCTTGGTGCTGACTTTTCCATGCCGTTTGGGTATCCAAACACCTTGTGTATAGCTTCCTTGGTAATCTTGATTTTTTTGTCTTCGGTAGCATCACCGAAGGTTATTGTCATGCTTTCTGTGTCCAGGTTTTTGTAGATGTGTGCTGTAAGCGATCTGTAGATGGAGCCCGTTATTTTGCAGTTCTCTATGCTGTCAAATTCTGCCGTCCTAATATCTTGCTTGTGACGGTCTTTAAGTAAATTCCATGCTTTCTTGACATGAGCGAATGCTGCCCCTGCCTTGATTTGGCATTTCTCTTCGTTTGTTTCTTCCTATTCTTCATCAATTGTTGGTGCTGCCAATTCTTTTCCGCTTGTCTTTCTCCTCTTTCTGTCCTTCTGGCCTGATTTGGGCTGTTTCAGAAGAAAAAAAGAGAGGGTTTTGTTAGAAAGGAACGTTAGATCCTTAGTGCTAAATAGTGGTATTCAAAATTAGTATATAATTGTGTTTTTACATCGTCTTCATGTTCTGCGTCGCTGTCGTGCTCTTCAGCATCATCGCCGTCTGTAGGAATGAAATCTGCATCATGTTGTCTGTCATCATCGTCACCGTTGGTATCTGAACCTTTGATGTTGGTATCGTCTTGTACTTTTTCTACCCTTTGCCGTTTGTTTTTCTTCTTGCGTTCACCTTGTTTCTTCGTGCCAGTTGGTGCTGCTGGCGGGAGTACCATTAGAGGTAATGGTTGATGCTGCAAGGTACTAGTGTCGACGATGTTTTCAGCATTGTCCTTTTGCTTTTGCCTTTTTGCTCCAGGAGTAAAAACAGTGCTGGTATCTGATTTTCTCTTTTTTTGCTTGTTGCTAGATGTTTAATCCCGTTGAGCCTGGTGTAAGTTACCATTTCTGCCACAGGTGGTTTGTTCCTCATGTTTTGTTCTGTGTCCTTTTCTGACGAATGAGGAGACATGTTGTGTGTTTCTGTGCTTTCAATATCACCGTCTTGGTGTCCTGCATAATGACCAGGTAACAAAAATATATATCTTGCACGATTATGCATAAGGAATGTGAAACTCGCAAAGGGGATTTTTAGTTTTCTTTTTTTGGGTTAAGAAAGGTTATTACTACTGTTACCGATTGAGCTAATCAGGGGATGAAAAAAATATTAATTATGGTTATGGGTGCAGCTGGGGAAGTGAAGTTAGGGTGAAGCATTTTCTGAGACAAAATTGCACTTTGCAGGTGATATTTCATAACGGGAAGAATATCATGAATGAGAGTTGAAGATTTATTGGCTAAGTTAAACTGTTTTTGAATTAAAAAATAAGATAGTGTGCGAATATTTTTAATGTTTTCTATAAAGAAATATATCAAAAGTGGCAGGTAGTTTTATTTGTAGACATAGTTAAGTTATTGTTATCAAGGATAGCAGTTAAGTTATTAATGTCTCAATATAGTTTCTTGTAGATAGATAGTGGACACTTTTGCTCAAACCTTTAAGAGGAGCTTGCTGGATTGCATGCTCTTCAGCAGGGTGTTCGTCAGTATTTTGTTGGGTTTTAGCTTCTTTGTGAGGATTCTCATTGCTTCATAAAAAATGGGCAGGTGTTAGAAGCAGAGTCGAGTGTCACAGAAAAAAAACCTGCATGGTGTGAAAACAAATTTGTATGGATAGAGAGGCACGAGTTGTTTTACCCTAGAAGCACAGGGTACACCTATTCTTTGTTCACAGTTTTTCAAACCAGAGGCACTTAATTTGAAAAACGGTTACATTGAAGGGACAAGGGACGTAGAAAATCTCGTACGGTTATCAGGTTTGGCCTCTCAGGATGCTTGCGGGGTTTGGATCTATCGACGTATTCTAGTTAGTGATGTTTCAGGTTTAATACCTTTGAGCACATATCGTATGGCAAAAATTCCAGGGGCAGAGAGCAGTAGCATTTCTATTAAATCTCATCTCTGCGCTAGTTCAATTTGTTAGACAAATTGATTTAGGTTATTGGAAAACTCCTTGGTAGCGGTGGCTAGGGTTGCTGTTCCTGGAAGTGAAAAAATCACTATGATCTACCCGGTGGAAAGGAGTGGGATAGAATGATTATTACCTTCAATTACTTGTGCGGTGTTCTTCGCTTCCATCCGCTTATTGTGTCGTTGCTCTTTTTGTGTTGCGATTTCCGCCGCCACTGTTGAAGTCCTCGCCGTCGGTCGCCGCAACCGGCGGGGTTATTGGTGTTGTCGCGGGCAGTGTGTGGCTGTATGTATGCCGGATTGTAGGGTGGTTGGCGAACGCGGTGGCGGTTGTTCGGTGACGTGAACTCGATTTCGAATTTGTGTTTGTGTGCAGAAGGAAGGAGTAGAGCGTGCGAGAGTGATGAAGGTTTTGAGATTTACTTTGCTGAAGGGGAAGCAAGCTAGTAGAAGAGGGAGGGAGAGATGGAACCCATCGAACCTTCTCTAATCTTCAACCGTCCATTTGAGCATCAAGATTGGTTATGCTTGGCTTGGGTTTTTTTGTGTGCTATAGTATTATTTTTTTTAGTGTTGAGACTGGTAGTGCTGAATTGGAGCCTCTGTACCTACAGGCATGTGGATGAAGGAACATGAGGCACGGAACTGCAGGTTCCATAGGCACGTAGATGCAGGCACAGGAGGCACGGAAGTGTAGGTTCTACAGGCAGTTAGAGAACCACGGGACAGGCAAGTCTCTCGTGAGGCACGTGCATGTAAGCATCGGAGGCACGGAAATGAAGCCCACACAAGCACAGACATGCTGGTTGTCGAGGCACGGGTGTCAACCCTGTGGATGTACAAGAGTGCGGTGGCAGAGGCATGTGTCAGAATGCTCGGTTAAAGAGGCACGGTTGTGAAGTCTCAGGAGCGACGCGGGCGTGGAAGTGGGACCATGTAAGAGTCACGATGCATGTTACGTTAGGCACGTGAGGCACGTGGGGGCAGGCACGTAAGCAGAAAAGGTGAATCCACAACAGGCACATACGTGTGTTTTCTCAAGTCACGGGTGTGCACTCTCTGGATGCACAAAAAGTCTGGCGGCAGAGGCATGGGTGTGACTACTCGGTTAGAGAGCCACGGTTGTGAAGTCACGTGGGTGTCGCACTACGGGGCATGTAAGAGTCGCGGCAAGTGTCACGTGAGGCACGTGGGTGCAGGTGCGTAAGGCACGGAAATGAAGGCACCACGGTTATGAAGTCACGTGGTAGTGCTGAATTGGAGCCTATCTACCTACAGGCATGTGGATGAAGGCACACGAGGCGCGGAACTGCAGATTCCATAGGCACGTAGATGCAGGCACAGGAGGCACGGAAGTGTGGGTTCTACAGCTGATACGTCTCCAACGTATCTATAAGTTATGAAGCATTCATGCTATTATATTATCTGTTTTGGATGTTTATGGGCTTTATTATGCACTTTTATATTATTTTTGGGACAAACCTATTAACCGGAGGCCCAACCCATATTGATGTTTTCTTGCCTATTTCAGTGTTTCGAAGAAAAGGAATATCAAACGGAGTCCAAACGGAATGAAACCTTCGGGAAACTTATTTTTGGAACGAACATGACCGAGGAGACTTGGAGTTCACGTCAGGGAAGCTTCGAGGAGGCCATGAGATAGGAGTGTGCGCCCCCCCCTACTAGGCACACCCCCTGTCTCCTGGGCCCCTCGAGCACCCCCCCGACCGACTTCTTTCGCCTATATATTCCCATATACCCTAAAAACATCGAGGACGAAGATAGATCGGGAGTTCCGTTGCCGCAAGCCTCTGTAGCCACCGAAAGTCAATCGGGACCCTGTTCCGGCACCCTGCCAGAGGGGGGATCCATCACCGGTGGCCATCTTCATCATCCCGGTGCTCTCCATGACGAGGAGGGAGTAGTTCACCCTCGGGGCTGAGGGTATGTACTAGTAGCTATGTGTTTGATCTCTCTCTCTCTCTCGTGTTCTCTCTATGGCACGATCTTGATGTATCGCGAGCTTTACTATTATAGTTGGATCTTATGATGTTTCTACCCCTCTACTCTCTTGTGATGAATTGAGTTTTCCCTTTGAAGTTATCTTATTGGATTGAGTCTTTAAGGATTTGAGAACACTTGGTGTATGTATTCTCGTGCTTATCTGTGGTGATAATGGGATATCACGTGATCCACTTGATGTATGTTTTGGTGATCAACTTGCGGGTTCTGCCCATGAACCTATGCATAGGGGTTGGCACACGTTTTCGTCTTGACTCTCCGTTAGAAACTTTGGGGCACTCTTTGAAGTACTTTGTGTTGGTTGAATAGATGAATCTGAGATTGTGTGATGCATATCTTATAATCATGCCCACAGATACTTGAGGTGACAATGGAGTATCTAGGTGACATTAGGGTTTTGGTTGATTTGTGTCTTAAGGTGTTATTCTAGTATGAACTCTATGATAGATTGAATGGAAATAATAGCTTCATGTTATTTTACTACGGACTCTTGAATAGATCGAATAGAAAGGATAACTTTGAGGTGGTTTCGTACCATACCATAATCTCTTTGTTTGTTCTCCGCTATTAGTGGCTTTGGAGTGACTCTTTGTTGAATGTTGAGGGATAGTTATATGATCCAAATATGTTATTATTGTTGAGAGAACTTGCACTAGTGAAAGTATGAACCTTAGGCCTTGTTTCCTAGCATTGCAATACCGTTTACGCTCACTTTTATCATTAGTTGCCTTGCTGTTTTTATAATTTCAGATTACAAATATCTTTATCTACCATCCATATTGCACTTGTATCACCATCTCTTCGCCGAACTAGTGCACCTATACAATTTACCATTGTGTTGTGTGTGTTGGGGACACAAGAGACTCTTTGTTATTTGGTTGCAGGGTTGTTTGAGAGAGACCATCTTCATCCTACACCTCCCACGGATTGATAAACCTTAGGTCATCCACTTGAGGGAAATTTGCTACTGTCCTACAAACCTCTGCACTTGGAGGCCGAACAACGTCTACAAGAAGAAGGTTGCGTAGTAGACATCAAGCTCTTTTCTGGCGCCATTGCCGGGGAGGTGAGTGCTTCAAGGTATATCTTTAGATCTTGCAATCAAATCTTTTTGTTTCTTGTTTAATCACTAGTTTAGTCTATAAAAGAAAACTAAAAAAATGGAATTGAGTTTGTCTCATACGCTTCATATTTTTAATATCTTTTGTGAGAATGATGGAAAGGAAAATTGTACTCAAGTGCTAGAGGAAGAAATCTATAAAATGTTTTGCACTAAATCTTTGAATGATGAGCATGAATGTGTGTTGTTAGTATGAACTCCTTGAATATTCATAGTACTAATGATGATTGCACTAGTTATGATGAAAATGTTTCTTATAAGCATGTCGATTTTTGTGGAGTGAATTGGGTTTGCAAGTACACACCAAATAGAGAAAATAGATATTGCAAGAGGCATAAGTATTTAGAAACTAAATTGTTGCATGAACGTCTTGATGTTTGTGCTGAAAAATTCAATATTTTTCGCGCTCCTTGTGAACTTTGCAATGAACGTGGTCATTTAAATCTCCAATACAAATTGTTTCATGACCAAATCGTATCCAAAAATTGTGATAATTTGATTACCCTTGAGCATCATAAAGAGCTTAGTCTTCTTTTGGGGTATGAAGAAATGAAACGTATAACTGAGGTTATTCCAAAATTTAATCTGGATAGATTTCTTGATTTTGATCTAGAGGAGATTTATTTGTATTGTGCGGTGAATTGTATTGAAAATACTTATATTGCCAATTACATAAAGAAAAGAAAGCAAATAGAAGATGATGAGAATACTAATGAAAGGGAAGAGACTTCCCAATCTCCTCCTATTATTTCTTATGATGAATCAGGTAACGAGGAGGAGCTTTCTATTCAACCAATCCCATCAATAAAGAAGGTTAAACCCACACATAATGTGAAGAAGAAAAAGAAAATAAGGAGCAACAAAGGTGAAAAGGTATCCCTCCCAAATGATGTTGCTCCTACTACTCATTGTGATGATGGTAATTGCTATACTATTGGTGCGATCCATACTGTTAAGGATGAGAGTGATTATGCTTATGATATGAAAGGGACCAAGCTTGGGGAAGCTATGTTTGATGAGGATGACATATTTGAGAATATATTTGCTGAAATTAATGTTTGTCCCAAGCTTGGGGATGCTATGTTTAATGAAGATGATATTTTTAGCATCCCAAGTTTTGATATGCAAAGTTGTTATGATGATAGCATGCCTCTTACCTATGATGATTATATTGATGAAAGTGGGTTTGGAAGAGTGTCAACTTTAGGAAGTAGTGATCCCACTATTTTGGAGGATGTTGAATCTTATTGTGATGAATATGAAAGTGGATTTCGAAGAGTGTCAACTTTATTTAGTGATGATTCCACTATCTTGGAAGAGGTTTCAATCAATTATGATGAGAACAAAGTTGCTACTTATGATGATTATTGTGATGAAACTTATGCTATAAAACGTAGTGATGATTATATTTATAAAACTTGTCATGATTATGATTACCCTTTTTCTGAACATTACTCTTTTAATGTGGAAACAATTTATAATATTCAAGTCTCTTATGATACTCCCACCATTCCGAATGAGAAGAAATTTGCTTACGTGGAGAGTAGTAAATTTTCTATGCAAGTAGACCATGAGAAGAATGCTTTAGGTGATGATTATATGGTTGAATTCATTCATGATGCTACTGAAAATTATTATGAGAGAGGAATATATGCTTGTAGGAATTGCAATGATATCAAGTTTCCTCTCTATGTGCTTAAAATTTTGAAGCTATGCTTGTTTTACCTTCCTATGCTAATTGATTATTGTTCCCATAAGTTGTTTGCTCACAAAATCCCTATGCATAGTAAGTGGGTTAGACTTAAATGTGCTAGTCATATTCTTCATGATGCTCTCTTTATGTTTTAATTCTTATCTTTTATGTGAGCATCATTGTCATCATCATGCCTAGCTACAAAGGCATTAAAGAAAAGCGCTTGTTGGGAGACAACCCAATATTTACCCTTACTGTTTTTGTGTGTACACATGATTACTCTACTGTTGTAATCATGTTTTATAGCTTTTTTTTCAATAAATTGCCAAGTAGAACCTTTGGGAAGACTTGGGTGAAGTCTATATGATCTTGCTGTAAAAAACAGAAACTTTAGCGCTCACGAGATTAGCTGCCATTTTTTACCAGAGAGTGCTTTTAGGTTGATTATTTTTGAAGATGATTAATAGACAAATTACTCAGGTCCACCAATTTATTTCAGAATTTTTGGGGTTCCAGAAGTATACGTTTGATACAGGTTACTACAGACTATTCTGTTTTTGACAGATTCTGTTTTCTATGTGTTGTTTGCTTATTTTGATTAATCTATGAGTAGTATCGGAGGGTATGAACCATAGAGAAGTTGGAATACAGTAGATATTACACCAATATGAATCTAGAATGATTTAACAATAGTACCTAAGTGGTGATTTATTTTCTTATACTAACGGAGCTTACGAGTTTTGTTTTGAGTTTCGTGTTGTGAAGTTTCCAAGTTTTGGGTAAAGATTCATGGACTATGCAATAAGGAGTGGCAAGAGCCTAAGATTGGGGATTCCCAAGTCACCCCAAGGTAATATTCAAGGACAACCAAGAGCCTAAGCTTGGGGATGCCCCGGAAGGCATCCCCTCTTTCGTCTTCGTTCATCGGTAACTTTACTTGGAGCTATATTTTTATTCGCCACATGATATGTGTTTTGCTTGGAGCGTCGATTTCTTTTGTTATTATTTGCTTGATGTTATTTATAATAATGTTTTGCATCTATATTTTCAATAAAAATGTCAAGGATAGCCTTTACCATGCTTATTTTGCAAGTATACATGTTGCTGTTTCAAAACAGAAAGTTTACCGTTGTTGCAAAAATTCCCTAGAAAAGTCAGAGAATGATACAATGTTGAATCTTTTTGCATAACGAGATCTGATAAATCTTATACAGCATAGTAATTCTCTTATAATTTTTGGAGTTAGGGAAGTATGATGAATCTTGCATTCTTTACAGACTATACTGTTTTGGCAGATTGCTGTTATGTTTGCATTGTTTGCATATGCTTGCTTGTTTAATGATTCTATTTTAGGATAGGAGTATTAAATATGCACAGACATTTAGTATGCAATGTTGAATAATAATGTTAGTAATTTGTTACAGTAGAAAATGATAAGGTTTTTGCATTGTTTTATACTAACTTATCTCACGAGTTCTTGTTGAGTTTGGTGTGAATGGAGTTTTTGAGATTTAGGAAAAGCGTGATATGAAAGGAATTAAGGAGACACAAAAGCTCAAGCTTGGGGATGCCCAAGGCACCCCAAGATAATATTTCAAGAAGTGTCAAGCATCTAAGCTTGGGGATGCCCCGGTAGGCATCCCACCTTTCTTCTTCAACAATTATCGGTTAGTATCGATTGAACCTAAGTTTTTGCTTCTTCACATGAGTCGTGCTATCCTTGCAATATCATTTTATTTTGCTTTGATTGCTATTTGAATAAAATACCAATATCTGAAATTCTTAAATGAGAGAGAGTCTTCACATAGTTACATAATTATTTAACTACTTATTGATCTTCACTTATATCTTTTTGGAGTAGTTTGTCATTTACTCGTGTGCTTCACTTATATCCTATGAGTAAATAGTTGAATGAGTTGAATGTCATAAATCTGAAATTATATATGTTACATTTGCTTATCCCTTGAGGAGTAATGACTTCACATCTAAGAAGTAGAGGTTGTAAATTTATTGAAGGTTAGCAAGCATTGTATTGGTCATTTGAACAATTCATGAAAGAATATTAAAGGAAGAGAGATTTCACATATAAATATACCATCCTAGACATCTTTTATAATTGTGAGCACTCATTAAGTATGACATGCTAAAGAGTTGATGTTGGACAAGGAAGACAACATAATGGGTTGTGTTTTCTCACATCTTAGTTAAAGTATATTGTCATGGATCATTCAAACATGTTGAGCTTGCCTTTCCCCCTCATGCTAGCCAAAATTCCTTGCACCAAGTAGAGATACTACTTGTGCTCCCAATATCCTTAAACCCAGTTTTTGCCATGAGTGTCCACCATACCTACCTATATGCGGTATTTACCTGCCGTTCCAAGTAAATTTGCATGTGCCAAACTATAAACCTTCAAACAATAATCTGTTTTGTATGCCTGAATCGCTCATGTAGCGACTAGGGGTTGTCAGTATCTTCCATGCTAGGTGGGTTATTCTCAAGATGAGTGGACTCCACTCATCATTCACGAGAAAAATGGCTGGTAACCGGGATGCCCAGTCCCATGATCAAAAAGATCAAAATTAAATCAAAAAATAATTGCAAACAAAACTCCCCCAGGACTGTAGTTGGTATGGACGGTACCCTGTTGTTTCGGATGGCCGTGGAGTGTGATTGTTGGTGGAGGGGGAGTAAAATCTTTACCATTCTGTTTGGGAACCGCCTATAATGTATGTAGTATGGAAGATATTGGGAACTCTTGGTTGTTATGTTGACAATGAGATCATACCTCTCAAAATTATTTATCTCTATTTCGAAATCGAGCTCTGGCGCCTCTGCAAATCCCTGCTTCCCTCTGCGAAGGGCCTATCTTTTACTTTTATGTAAGAGTCAAGGTGATCTTCACCTTTCCCTTTTTCATTTTATCCTTTGGCAAGCACCTCATGTTGGAAAGATCTTGATATATATATATATATATCCAATTGGATGTAAGTTAGCATGAACTATTATTGTTGACATCACCCGAAGGTGAATACGTTGGGAGGCAACACTATAAGCCCCTATCTTTCTCAGTGTCTGATTAAAACTCCATAACCATAAGTATTGCGTGAGTGTTAGCAATTGTAGAAGACTATATGATAGTTGAGTATGTGGAGTCCGCTAAATTAAAGCTCTGACATAGACCCTTCCTGAAAATAAGATGGATTGCAATTGTTTGATGACTAAGAATGAAGTTTGCTAGTTTTCAAGAAAGTTTATTGTCTATGCTTTAACATGTGAATAGATTGTTACTTGATCATGAAAAGTTATGAGATGAGCTACTATTATGACATATAAACATGCTAGAAAAGGTGATTGAAATTATCATCGATCAAACTTATGCACCTGCTAGCATTCAAACTTCATACATTCTTTCTTTTATCATTTACCTACTCGAGGACGAGTAGGAATTAAGCTTGGGGATGCTGATACGTCTCCAACGTATCTATAATTTTATGAAGCATTCATGCTATTATATTATCTATTTTGGATGTTTACGGGCTTTATTATACACTTTTATATTATTTTTGGGACTAACCTATTAACCGGAGGCCCAGCCCATATTGCTGTTTTCTTGCCTATTTCAGTGTTTCGAAGAAAAGGAATATCAAACGGAGTCCAAACGGAATGAAACCTTCGGGAAACTTATTTTTGGAACGAACATGACCCAGGAGACTTGGAGTTCACGTCAGGGAAGCTTTGAGGAGGCCAGGAGATAGGAGGGCGCCCCCTACTGGGCGTGCCCCCTGTCTCCTGGCCCCCTCGAGCACCCCCCCGACCGACTTCTTTCGCCTATATATTCCCATATACCCTAAAAACATCGAGGACGAAGATAGATCGGGAGTTCCGCCGCCGCAAGCCTCTGTAGCCACCGAAAGTCAATCGGGACCCTGTTCCGGCACCCTGCCGGAGGGGGGATCCATCACCGGTGGCCATCTTCATCATCCCGATGCTCTCCATGATGAGGAGGGAGTAGTTCACCCTCGGGGCTGAGGGTATGTACCAGTAGCTTTGTGTTTGATCTCTCTCTCTCTCTCTCGTGTTCTCTCTATGGCACGATCTTGGTGTATCGCGAGCTTTGCTATTATAGCTGGATCTTATGATGATTCGACCCCTCTACTCTCTTGTGATGAATTGAGTTTTCCCTGTGAAGTTATCTTATTGGATTGAGTCTTTAAGGATTTGAGAACACTTGATGTATGTCTTGCCGTGCTTATCTGTGGTGACAATGGGATATCACGTGATCCACTTGATCTATGTTTTGGTGATCAATTTGTGGGTTCCGCCCATGAACCTATTGTTGGGGAACGTAGTAATTTAAAAAATTTCCTACGCACATGCAAGATCATGGTGATGGATAGCAACGAGACGGGAGAGTGTAATCTACATACCCTTGTAGACCGAAAGCGGAAGCGTTAGAACAACACGGTTGATGTAGTCATACGTCTTCACGGCCTGACCGATCAAGCATCGAAACTACGGCACTTCTGAGTTCTAGCACACGTTCAGCTCGATGACGTCCCTCGAACTCCGATCCAGCCAAGTGTCGAGGGAGAGTTCCGTCAGCACGACGGCGTGGTGACGATCTTGATGTTCTACCGTCGCAGGGCTTCGCCTAAGCACCGCTACAATATTATCGAGAAAGACTATGGTGGAAGGGGGCACCGCACACGGCTAATAGATCTCAAGGATCAATTGTTGTTGTGTCTTTGGGGTGCCCCCTGCCCCCATATATATAGGAGCAAGGGGGGAGGCGGCCGGCCTATGGAGGAGGCACACCAAGGGGGGAGTCCTACTCCCACTGGGAGTAGGACTCCTCCTTTCCTTGTTGGAGAAGGAAAGAGGAGGAGTAGGACTCCTCCTTTCCTTGTTGGAGAAGGAAAGAGGAGGAGAGGGAGAAGGAAAAGTGGGCTGCCCCCCTTGTCCAATTCGGACCAGAGGGGGGGGGGGCGCAGGCCTCCTTCCTTTTGGCCTCTCTCCTCTATTCCCGTATGGCCCAATAAGGCCTATATACTCCCCGGCGAATTCCCGTAACTCTCCGGTACTGCGAAAAATACCCGAATCACTCGAAACCTTTCCGAAGTCCGAATATAGTCGTCCAATATATCGATCTTTACGTCTCTACCATTTCGAGACTCCTCGTCATGTCCCCGATCTCATCCGGGACTCCGAACTCCTTTGGTACATCAAAACTCATAAACTCATAATATAACTATCATCGAAACCTTAAGCGTGCGGACCCTACGGGTTCAAGAACAATGTAGACATGACCTAGAACTATTCTCGGTCAATAACCAATAGCGGAACCTGGATGCTCATATTGGCTCCTACATATTCTGCGAAGATCTTTATCGGTCAAACCGCATAACAACATACGTTGTTCCCTTTGTCATTGGTATGTTACTTGCCCGAGATTCGATCGTTGGTATCCAATACCTAGTTCAATCTCGTTACTGGCAAGTCTCTTTACTCGTTACGTAATGCATCATTCTGTAACTAACTCATTAGCTACATTGCTTGCAAGGCTTATAGTGATGTGCATTACCGAGAGGGCCCAGAGATACCTCTCTGACAATCGGAGTGACAAAACCTAATCTCGAAATACGCCAACCCAACATGTACCTTTGGAGACACCTATAGTACTCCTTTATAATCACCCAGTTACGTTGTGACGTTTGGTAGCACCCAAAGTGTTCCTTCGGTAAACGGGAGTTGCATAATCTCATAGTTACAGGAACATGTATAAGTCATGAAGAAAGCAATAGCAACATACTAAACGATCAAGTGCTAAGCTAACGGAATGGGTCAAGTCAATCACATCATTCTCCTAATGATGTGATCCCGTTAATCAAATGACAACTCTTTTGTCCATGGTTAGGAAACATAACCATCTTTGATAAACGAGCTAGTCAAGTAGAGGCATACTAGTGACACTATGTTTGTCTATGTATTCACACATGTATTATATTTCCGGTTAATACAATTCTAGCATGAATAATAAACATTTATCATGATATAAGGAAATAAATAATAACTTTATTATTGCCTCTAGGGCATATTTCCTTCAGTCTCCCACTTGCACTAGAGTCAATAATCTAGTTCACATCACCATGTGATTCAACACCAATATTCACATCTGTATGTGATTAATACCCATAGTTCACATCGTCATGTGATCAACACCCAAAAGAGTACTAAGGTATGATCTTGTTTTGCTCGTGAGAGAAGTTTAGTCAACGGGTCTGTCACATTCAGAGCCGTATGTATTTTGCAAATATTCTATGTCTACAATGCTCTGCACGGAGCTACTCTAGCTAATTGCTCCCACTTTCAATATGTATCCAGATTGCGACTTAGAGTCATCTGGATCAGTGTAAAAGTTTGCACCGATGTAACTTTTACGACGGGCTCTTTTTATCACCTCCATAATCGAGAAACATCTCCTTAGTCCTCACTAAGGATATTCTTGACCGTTGTCCAGTGATCTACTATTAGATCACTATTGTACTCCCTTGCCAAACCAGGGCAGAGTATACAATAGGTCTGGTCCATAACATGGCATACTTTTATAGAACCTATGACTGATGCATAGGGAATGACTTTCATTCTCTTTCTATTTTCTGCCGTGGTCGGGATTTGAGTCTTACTCAATTTCACACCTTTGCAACACAGGCAAGAACTCTTTCTTTGACTGTTCCATTTTGAACTATTTCAAAATCTTGACAAGGTATGTACTTATTGAAAAAACTTATCAAGCGTCTTGATCTATCTCAATAGATCTTGATGCTCAATATGTAAGCAGCTTCACCGAGGTCTTTCATTGAATTTTTTTTATTCAAGTATCCTTTTATGCTATCCAGAAGTTCTATATCATTTCCAATCAACAATATGTCTTGCACATATAATATCAGAAATGCTACAGAGCTCCCACTCACTTTCTTGTAAATATAGGCCTTTCCAAAAGTCTGTATAAAACCATATGCTTTGATCAACTCATCAAAGCGTATATTCCAACTCCGAGATGCTTGCACCAGTCCATTGATGGATCGTTGGAGCTTGCACATTTTGTTAGTACCTTTAGGATTAACAAAACCTTCTGGTTGCATCATATACAACTCTTCTTTAATAAATCCATTAAAGAATGTAGTTTTGACATCCATTTGCCAGATTTCATAACATGTGACAATTGCTAACATGATTCGGACAGACTTAAGCATCGCTACAGTTGAGAAAATCTCATTGTAGTCAACACCTTGAACTTGTCGAAAACCTTTTGTGACAAGTCGAGCTTTGTAGATAGTAACACTACTATCAGTGTCCGTCTTCCTCTTGAAGATCCATTTATTTAACATGGCTTGCTGATCATCGAGCAAGTCAATCAAAGTCCATACTTTGTTCTCATACATGGATCCTATCTCAGATTTCATGGCCTCAAGCCATTTTGTGGAATCTGGGCTCATCATCGCTTCCTCATAGTTCGTAGGTTCATCATGGTCTAGTAACATGACTTATAGGACGGGATTACCGTACCACTTTGGTGTGGATATTATTCTGGAAGACCCACGAGGTTCGGTAGTAACTTGATCTGAAGCTTCATGATCATCATCATTAACTTCCTCACTAATCGGTGTAGGCATCACTGGAACTGATTTCTGTGATGAACTACTTTCCAATTTGGGAGAAGGTACAATTACCTTATCAAGTTCTACTTTCCTCCCACTCACTTCTTTCGAGAGAAACTCCTTCTCTAGAAAGGATCCGAATTTAGCAACGAAAATCTTGCCCTCAGATCTGTGATAGAAGGTGTACCCAATAGTTTCTTTTGGGTATTCTATGAAGACGCACTTCTCCGATTTGGGTTCAAGTTTATCAGGTTGAAAACCTTTTTCATATAAGCATCGCAAATCCAAACTTTAAGAAACGACAGCTTAGGTTTACTGCTAAACCATAGTTCATACGGTGTCGTCTCAACGGATTTAGATGGTGCCCTATTAAACGTGAATGCAGCTGTCTCTAATGCACAACCCCAAAATGATAGTGGTAAAACCGATAAGAGACATCATAGATCGCACCATATCCAATAAAGTGCGGTTACAATGTTCGGACACACCGTTACGCTGTGGTGTTCCAGGTGGCATGAGTTTGTGAAACTATTCCACATTGTTTTAATTGAAGACCAAACTCGTAACTCAAATATTTGTCTCCGCGATCAAATTGCAGAAACTTTATTTTCCTTTTACGACGATTCTCCACTTCACTCTGAAATTCTTTGAACTTTTCAAATGTTTTAGACTTGTGCTTCATTAAGTAGATATACTCATATCTGCTCAATTCATCTTGTGAAGGTCAGAAAAATAACGATACCCGCCACGAGCATCAACACTCATTGGACCACATACATCGGTATGTATTATTTCCAATAAGTCACTAGCTCGTTCCATTGTTCCAGAGAACGGAGTTTTAGTCATCTTGCCCAAAAGGCACGGTTCACAAGCATCAAATGATTCATAACCAAGTGATTCCAAAAATCCATCTTTATGGAGTTTCTTCATGCGCTTTACACCGATATGACCCAAACGGCAGTGCCACAAATAAGTTGCACTATCATTATTAACTTTGCATCTTTTGGCATCAATATTGTTAATATGTGTATCACTACAATCGAGATCCAACAAACTATTTTCATTGGGTGTATGACCATCGAAGGTTTTATTCATGTAAACAGAACACCAATTATTCTCTGACTTTAAATGAATAACCATATTGCAATAAACATGATCAAATCATATTCATGCTCAACGCAAATGCCAAATAACATTTATTTAGGTTTAACACTAATCCCGAAAGTATAGGGAGTGTGCGATGATGATCATATCAATCTTGGAACCACTTCCAACACACATCGTCACTTCACCCTCAACTAGTTTCTGTTTATTCTGTAACTCCTGTTTCGAGTTACTAATATTTAGCAACCGAACAAGTATCAAATACTCAGGGGCTACTATAAACACTAGTAAAGTACACATCAATAACATGTATATCAAATATACCCTTGTCTACTTTGCCATCCTTCTTATCCACCAAATATTCAGGGCATTTCCGCTTCTAGTGACCATTTCCTTTGCAGTATAATCACTCAGTTTCAGGCTTTGGTCCAGCTTTGGGCTTCTTCACAGGACTGACAACTTGCTTGTCATTCTACTTGAAGTTCCCTTTCTTTCCCTTTGCCCTTTTCTTGAAACTAGTGATCTTGTCAACCATCAACACTTGATGCTCTTTCTTGATTTCTACCTTCGTCAATTTCAACATCACGAAGAGCTCGGGAATCGCTTTCGTCATCCCTTGCATTATAGTTCATCACGAAGTTCCAGTAACTTGGTGATGGTGACTAGAGAACTCTGCCAATCACTATCTTATCTGGAAGATTAACTCCCACTTGATTCAAGTGATTGTAGTACTCAGACAATCTAAGTACTTGCTCACTAGTTGAGCGATTCTCCTCCATCTTTTAGCCATAGAACTTGTTGGAGACTTCATATCTCTCAACTCGGGTATTTGCTTGAAATATTAACTTCAACTCCTGGAACATCTCATATGGTCTATGACGTTCAAAACGTCTTTGAAGTCCCAATTCTAAGCCGTTAAGCATGGTGCACTAAACTATCAAGTAGTCATCATATTGAGCTAGCCAAACGTTCATAACATCTGCATCTGCTCCTGCAATAGGTCTGTCACCTAGTGGTGCATTAAGGACATAATTCTTCTGTGCAGCAATGAGGATAAACCTCAGATCACGGATCCAATCCGCATCATTGCTACCAACATCTTTCAACTTAGTTTTTCTCTAGGAACACATATAAAAACATAGGGAAGCAAAAACATAGAGAAGCAACAACGCGAGCTATTGATCTACAACATAATTTGCAAAATACTACCAGGACTAAGTTCATGATAAATTAAAGTTCAATTAATCATATTACTTAAGAACTCCCACTTAGATAGACATCCCTCTAATCCTCTAAGTGATTACGTGATCCATATCAACTACACCATGTCCGATCGTCATGTGAGATGGAGTAGTTTCAACAGTGAACATCAATATGTTGATCATATCTACTACATGATTCACGCTTGACCTTTCGGTCTCCGTGTTCCGAGGCCATATCTGTTATATGCTAGGCTTGTCAAGTTTAACCTGAGTATTCCGCGTGTGCAACTGTTTTGCACCCGTTGTATTTGAACGTAGAGCCTATCACACCTGATCATCACGTGGTGTCTCAGCACGAAGAACTTTCGCAACGGTGCATACTCAGGGAGAACACTTCTTGATAATTTAGTGAGAGATCATCTTAAAATGCTACCGTCAAACTAAGCAAAATAAGATGTATAAAATATAAACATCACATGCAATCAATATAAGTGATATGATATGGCCATCATCATCTTGTGCTTGTGATCTCCATCTCCAAAGTACTGTCATGATCTCTATTGTCACCGGCACGACACCATGATCTTCATCATCTTGATCTATATCAATGTGTCGTCACATGGTCGTCTCGCCAACTATTGCTCTTGCAACTATTGCTATCGTATAGCGATAAAGTAAAGCAATTATTTGGCACTTGCATCTTATGCAACAAAGAGACAACCATAGGGCTTCTGCCAGTTGCCGATAACTTCAACAAAACATGATCATCTCATACAACAACTTATATCTCATCACGTCTTGACGATATCACATCACAACATGCACTGCAAAAACAAGTTAGACGCCCTCTACTTTGTTGTTGCAAATTTTACGTGGCTGCTACGGGCTGAGCAAGAACCGTTCTTACTACGCATCAAAACCACAATGATAGTTCGTCAAGTTAGTGCTGTTTTAACCTTCTCAAGGACCGGGCATAGCCACACTCGGTTCAACTAAAGTTGGAGAAACAGACACCCGCTAGTCACCTGTGTGCAAAGCACGACGGTAAAACCAGTCTCGCGTAAGTGTACGCGTAATGTCGGTCCGGGCCACTTCATCCAACAATACCGCTGAACCAAATTATGACATGCTGGTAAGCAGTATGATTTGTATCGCCCACAACTCACTTGTGTTCTACTCGTGCAAATAACATCAACGCATAAAACCTGGCTCTGATGCCACTGTTGGGGAACGTAGTAATTTCAAAAATTTCCTACGCACATGCAAGATCATGGTGATGCATAGCAACGAGAGGGGAGAGTGTAATCTACATACCCTTGTAGACCGAAAGCGGAAGCGTTAGAACAACGCGGTTGATGTAGTCGTACGTCTTCACGGCCCGACCGATCAAGCATCGAAACTACGACACCTCTGAGTTCTAGCACACGTTTAGCTCGATGACGTCCCTCGAACTCCGATCCAGCCGAGTGTCGAGGGAGAGTTCCGTCAGCACGACGGCGTGGTGACGATCTTGATGTTCTACCGTCGCAGGGCTTCGCCTAAGCACCGCTACAATATTATCGAGGAAGACTATGGTGGAAGGGGGCACCGCACACGGCTAATAGATCTCAAGGATCAATTGTTGTTGTGTCTTTGGGGTGCCCCCCTGCCCCCATATATATAGGAGCAAGGGGGGAGGCGGCCGGCCTATGGAGGAGGCGCACCAAGGGGGGAGTCCTACTCCCGAGTAGGACTCCTCCTTTCCTTGTTGGAGAAGGAAAGAGGAGGAGTAGGACTCCTCCTTTCCTTGTTGGAGAAGGAAAGAGGAGGAGAGGGAGAAGGAAAAGTGGGCTGCCCCCCTTGTCCAATTCGGACCAGAGGGGGGGCGCATGCCTCCTTCCTTTTGGCCTCTCTCCTCTATTCCCGTATGGCCCAATAAGGCCCATATACTCCCCGGCGAATTCCCGTAACTCTCCGGTACTCCGAAAAATACCCGAATCACTCGGAACCTTTCCGAAGTCCGAATATAGTCGTCCAATATATCGATCTTTACGTCTCGACCATTTCGAGACTCCTCGTCATGTCCCCGATCTCATCCGGGACTCCGAACTCCTTCGGTACATCAAAACTCATAAACTCATAATATAACTGTCATCGAAACCTTAAGCGTGCGGACCCTACGTGTTCGAGAACAATGTAGACATGACCTAGAACTATTCTCGGTCAATAACCAATAGCGGAACCTGGATGCTCATATTGGCTCCTACATATTCTGCGAAGATCTTTATCGGTTAAACCGCATAACAACATACGTTGTTCCCTTTGTCATCGGTATGTTACTTGCCCGAGATTCGATCGTCGGTATCCAATACCTAGTTCAATATCGTTACTGGCAAGTCTCTTTACTCGTTACATAATGCATCATTCCGTAACTAACTCATTAGCTACATTGCTTGCAAGGCTTATAGTGATGTGCATTACCGAGAGGGCCCAGAGATACCTCTCCGACAATCGAAGTGACAAAACCTAATCTCGAAATACGCCAACCCAACATGTACCTTTGGAGACACCTATAGTACTCCTTTATAATCACCCAGTTACGTTGTGACGTTTGGTAGCACCCAAAGTGTTCCTCCGGTAAACGGGAGTTGCATAATCTCATAGTTACAGGAACATGTATAAGTCATGAAGAAAGCAATAGCAACATACTAAACGATCAAGTGCTAAGCTAACGGAATGGGTCAAGTCAATCACATCATTCTCCTAATGATGTGATCCCGTTAATCAAATGACAACTCTTTTGTCCATGGTTAGGAAACATAACAATCTTTGATATACGAGCTAGTCAAGTAGAGGCATACTAGTGACACTCTGTTTGTCTATGTATTCACACATGTATTATGTTTCCGGTTAATACAATTCTAGCATGAATAACAAACATTTATCATGATATAAGGAAATAAATAATAACTTTATTATTGCCTCTAGGGCATATTTCCTTCACCTATGCATAGGGGGTGGCACACGTTTTCGTCTTGACTCTCCGGTAGAAACTTTGGGGCACTCTTTGAAGTACTTTGTGTTGGTTGAATAGATGAATCTGAGATTGTGTGATGCATATCGTATAATCATGCCCACGGATACTTGAGGTGACAATGGAGTATCTAGGTGACATTAGGGTTTTGGTTGATTCGTGTCTTAAGGTGTTATTCTAGTATGAACTCTACGATAGATTGAACGGAAAGAATAGCTTCATGTTATTTTACTACGGACTCTTGAATAGATTGAATAGAAAGGATAACTTTGAGGTGGTTTCGTACCCTACCATAATCTCTTTGTTTGTTCTCCGCTATTAGTGGCTTTGGAGTGACTCTTTGTTGCATGTTGAGTGATAGTTATATGATCCAAATATGTTATTATTGTTGAGAGAACTTGCACTAGTGAAAGTATGAACCTTAGGCCTTGTTTCATAGCATTGCAATACCCTTTACGCTCACTTTTATCATTAGTTACCTTGCTGTTTTTATAATTTCAGATTACAAATACCTTTATCTACCATCCATATTGCACTTGTATCACCATCTCTTCACTGAACTAGTGCACCTATACAATTTGCCATGTATTGGGTGTGTTGGGGACACAAGAGACTCTTTGTTATTTGGTTGCAGGGTTGTTTGAGAGAGACCATCTTCATCCTACGCCTCCCACGGATTGATAAACCTTAGGTCATCCACTTGAGGGAAATTTGCTATTGTCCTACAAACCTCTGCACTTGGAGGCCCAACAATGTCTACAAGAAGAAGGTTGCGTAGTAGACATCAACAACCAGTTAGAGAACCACGGTACAGGCAAGTGTCGCGTGAGGCACGTGGATGTAAGCATCAGAGGCACGGAAATGAAGCCCACATAGGCATGGACATGCTGCTTGTCGAGGCACAGGTGTCAACCCTGTGGATGTACAAGAGTGCAGTGGCAGAAGCATGTGTCACAATGCTTGGTTAAAGAGGCACGATTGTGAAGTCTCAGGAGCGACGCAGGCATGGCAGTGGGACCATGTAAGAGTCACGGCGCATGTTACGTTAGGGCACGTGAGGCACGTGTGTGCAGACACGGAAGGCAGAAAAGGTCAATCCACAAAAGTCACGTACGTGTGTTTTCTCAAGTCACGGGTGTGCACTCTCTGGATGCACAAAAAGTCTAGCGGCAGAGGCATGGGTCGGACTACTCGGTTAGAGAACCACGGTTTTGAAGTCACATGAGTGTTGCACTACGGGGCACGTAAGAGTCACGTCAAGTGTCTCGTGAGGCACATGGGTGCAGGTGTGTAAGGCACGGAAATGAAGGCACCACGGTTGTGAAGTCACGTGGTAGTGCTGAATTGGAGCCTCTCTACCTACAGGCATGTGGATGAAGGCACACGAGGCGCAGAACTGCAGGTTCCATAGGCACGTAGATGCAGGCAGAGGAGGCACGGAAGTGTGGGTTCTACAGTCAGTTAAAGAACCACGGGACAGGCAAGTGTCGTGTGAGGCACGTGGATGTAAGCATCGGAGGCACGGAAATGAAGCCCACATAGGCACGGACATGCTGCTTGTCAAGGCACGGGTGTCAACCCTGTGGATGTACGAGAGTGCGGTGGCAGAGGCATGTGTCAGAATGCTCGGTTAAAGAGGCACGGTTGTGAAGTCTCAGGAGCGACGCGGGCGTGGCAGTGGGACCATGTAAGAGTCACGGCGCATGTTACGTTAGGCACGTGAGGCACGTGGGTGCAGGCACGGAAGGCAGAAAAGGTGAATCCACAATAGGCACGTACGTGTGTTTTCTCAAGTCACAGGTGTGCACTCTCTAGATGCACAAAAAGTCTGGCAGCAGAGGCATGGGTCCGACTACTCGGTTAGAGAACCATGGTTGTGAAGTCACCTGGGTGTCGCACTACGGGGCACGTAAGAGTCGCGACAGGTGTCACGTGAGGCACGTGGGTGCAGGTGCGTAAGGCACGGAAATGAAGGCACCACAGTTATGAAGTCACGTGGTAGTGCTGAAGTGGGGCCTCTCCACCTACATGCATGTGGATGCAGAGGCACCATGGTTGTTTGAATACTCGTTTAGAGAGTCACGTCTGTACTCACACCGGATGCATGCCGTAGGTTGGTGGCATTTGGCAGCACCTATGGGGCTTTGAGAGGGGAAATGTTTGTGAAACATCAAAGTCACCGGTGGTCACGCGTGAGGAGTATGTAGAGTCACGGCGCATCGACGTGACACACGTATGTCTAGGGATGGACTTGGGGCTTTATGGGGCATGGTCATCAACCGCCTGGATCGATAGTTGTGAAGTGTCTAGGGACACCGACTTGTGTTCAAATGCTTGGTTACTGAAGAATCAAGGAATTACATCAATAAAAAGAGCCTGTTGCTTCATTATGACAGTATGGTGTGCGGTTAAACCGTTTTCTAAGGTTTCGATGGAGCTATGCTCGTTCACTTATCAACAATTTTTTATTCCCTGATGTCGCCGTAGATCTTTCTAATCTCATCGCCCATTTTGCTGGGTTCGATTGTATTCTGATCGCTAAATAGTAGCCTGCGCAGTTGTTGTGCTTTCCATTGTTCCGTGCCATCCTATAGAAAGTTCAGTGAAAAACAAGGAGAAAAAACACATCAGAATTAGGTCATGCAGTTGTATGATATCTAGCATATTTATTGTGAGTTTTAAGCGAAAACTTACGTCGAAATTCTTCGACGAAGTGGTTGCCATCAAAGAGATGCGCTAACCTTAGAATAGCAAACGAGGTTTCACCTTTGTTCACCTTTGGAACGCCCTTTAAAAATTGAACTTCCCATCTAGTCTTTTCCTTTTCGAATTTTTCACCGAGTAATATTTCGTATACTTCTTTAAACCTGGGTACCTGGGAATTGCATTTTGTTTTAGTTTTAGAGACATGTAGTGTAATTTGTAAAACTGAAAGATGGTGTTATTTACAATTCTTACCAGATTGTCTTTATGGTTGTGGTATTTGTTATGCTTCTTTTCTTTGTTGGCTTCGTTGATTTCCATCTCAGCAATTTGCTTACTTAGTTTGTGATCATGCACGTGGTGAACTCGTTGATTTTTCAGGTATTCTTGCCTCTTCAATTATTCAAGAGAGGTTTCTTCAGGCTCGATGATTTGAAGCTTCCTTCTATATTTTTCGAGCACTAATAGTGTGTATCGGTCTTCCTTTTCAAGTGGCATGAATACCTGCGGTAGAAAAGTCTTATTGTTAGAGGAGAGTTTAGAATATAGTATTCTGTCTAAAATGCTTATTTCTATTTTGTTGTATGGAAAATGCTATTACCATTTTTGCTGTTTTGAGCTTCTCTGATTGACATTTCTTAAGGAACAAAGGAACCAAGATATCCTTCTCTCATGTGAAATCATCTCTGAAGTTTGCCATAGATTTTTTTTGTCCTTTAAACCCAAAATATGCTGCGGGCAACAAATAAAAAATGATAAAAATGAGTTAGAAAAAATAGATCGGTATCAAGAGATTAAACAATCGTTGCAAAAAGATGAGTTTATATGATCATTGTGGATTTTTTTAAAATTTACCTCTGCAAAGCTTGGGCCTAATAATAGTCTATGTCTTTTGTATTTAGTTTGGTTGTTGCTTTCCCATGCTTATGCTAACTCATCGAGCACCTTCTTTTCCATTCCTTGACGTTTTTTCTTGTTTCCAAGCCCAAATTTTTCCTTTAGGTTTGATCCAGTAAGAGTTGTGTTGTTGCTCTATGAGTGATCTCTCGAGAATACTTTTTTTCTGCTTATAGGCAAAACAGTAGAAGAAAATTTTGTTGAGTAAGTCATTAACAAGCAAGCTGATAAACATGAATTCATGGTTCTTTCTAGTTTCCTGTCTTATTTGTGTGATTGCTGCCTAACTTAAAATAATTTCAGTTGCAAAAGGAACCAAGTCACCTTTTGAATTTGTCCTGCCATGTGTCACTCATGACTATGTCGTAGAGCTCGTTCGCCTTATGCACGTGTTTAAACGAATGCCGGTGTTGCGGGTATTTGTTGGTGGTCCCTGATGATGCTGGGTGTTTTCGTCACGCTCCGTCAAAACAGATAAAAAATTATGGTTGTTGTTTCTAAAAGATATATTTGAAGCTCCTGTCATGTTGACTGATGGTAAAAATGAAAATAGTTATATTACCTTTCATGGGCGAAAAAAGTTTTGTAGTCTCTGGTTTGAAAACCTTGATTTTTTCAGGAAGTTGATGGTGCTTTATTTGGTTGGTTTTACCGAATATGAGTGTGAATATGTACTCTGGTTTCCATTCGGCATCCACCTTGCTGGGCTGCAGGCATGTCAAAATGTATGTTTTATAGTTATGTGTTGTCCACCATTGTGAATAAACTAATTACGGTAATAAAGAAATCAAGGTATTTGACGTGTTTGTACTGGTAACTTACATGAAAATCCTCTCTGTCCTTTACCAGTTCTTTCCCATTCCAGTATTTTGCAAATTGGGTCATGAAGTGTCCGCATTGTGTTCCTTCTTGCTTTGGTGTGCAGACCCTGTGAGGCCTTTCTGCTATCCTTCCCCAGTCTGGTTCGTTCTTGTGTTTTAGTTGGTGGTACTTGTTCATCAGCACGGACATCCTCCTCATCTGTGATTGCTTTTTGGTTTTGTTGTTTGGGTGCGACATTGATAAAAGTAATAGTATCATACTATCACGAGGAAAAGAATAAATCAATGTACAAAAAATACGCACTAGTTCTGCTCAATGCACATGGTGTTTACTCCAAGACAAATCGGCGTAGTTTACATAGTTCAGTGAGTCAAGAATGTCAATGCTATCTCTGTACTTGTTCATTACATAGAGCCTTTAGTGGCTGTCTGTGTGATGAGGTATCATGATCTACGTTGAGAGAGGAGATCGTTGTTGATGTAAAAATTGAATTTCATTTAATTGTTGAAGCTGAAGGAGAATAAGTCATTTGTTCAGTAATAGTTCTGAACTTACCATCTTCGAATGCAGGTTGTTTTTACCTCGCACGAGTTGTTCAAATTCATGTAGTGCATCGTCCTCGTTGAATTCTGATAGCTCTCCTCTATTATAATTGAGACTGAGCACCATCTTCAAGAAAGAGAGTGTGTGGTTTTAGTTAAATATTGTACCATAGTAATGACGATGGTGTTTTTGTGGGCTAGATATACATACATTTGTGAATTCTGCAGGGAGTACAGTTGTGACCTCTAGGTTGAACTGTTCATGTTCTGTCCATTCGTCCAGTAACGCGTTTAGCATGGAGCCCTCCATCTATGTATCTCCTTTCCCTTCTTGTTCAATGAAGGATTTTCCTGAAATGCAGCCTTCGCTTTTTGAGCTTTTATATAGCTGTTCTCTGCAAGCAAGGAGGGTTTAGAAGTAGTTGAGTGAATGGTTAGTTGGATCTTAGAGAGTGTGCAGCTCTCTTTAATCGTTTCCATGTAACAAGGAGAATCTGCTTACCGTCCGCATTCTTTCTGTCCTTGTCGGCTCATCAGATATCTATAGAGTTGCATGGCCTTTTGTTTGTAAATAAAATCTCCTGGAACAAGTAGTGCAACGTTGACTTTCTTAAGTTCCTTCCTTGCTTGCTTGAATGGCCTCTTAGTCGAGATTATGTTTGCTGAGCTGATCTTACATGATTGAATCGTCGAGGGTTTTGGGGAACTTGTCTGCACTCTTGCAAGATGCCTTGCCTTTTTCTTGTCGTGACCTAACTGCGCCTGCTCGTTAAGCTGCCTAGGCGTTGGTGTTTCCTTTTGTGTGTTATTGTTTTTGATGCCCGGTTCTACTGAGACTACAACATCGCGTTTCCTGTTTTGAAGTATCATTTCTACTAAATCCTTCTCTTTCTGCTTCTTTTCTTCTTGTGCATGTTCTGCCTCGGGTTATGTTCCTGATATGCGATCTTCGCCAACAGGGTTCATGTTCTGTTTGGAAAGCTGTTGTTGGCGAGTTGGTATGTTGTTTGTCCTGTTATCCACTTCTAAAGGAGAGCGTGTTATGCCTTCAGTGTTTTTATCTGGGGGTGGCCTATCTGGTTCTAGTCACTACAAAAAAAGACACATCCGTGACATTTTGGGCCGAACGAAGTTTTTTCCTGTCATACTTATGACACTTCTACGATGATAATCGTGACAAAACCCGGTATCATCATAGATGTGGTGGGCTCCTACTTCTATGACAAAAAATCATGACAGAAAATCGGCTTTTCGTCCTGGGCGGGCTGGAGACGCAGCTGCATGACATTCTTTGAGCCGTCCATGGCGGAAAAAACTGTAGTAGAAGCGAGGGCGAGGAAAATTTTGTCGAGTTCCCGGTTACGGTGGGTGGTCGGGGGCCGAGCGATGCACGTTTCTCTCGTACACGTACGCGCGTGTGTGAAGGTGTTGGGCTCTAACTGAACCCGAGCGAGGCGTAGCCTAACTGAACCCGAGCAATTGCACCGCAGGCTACACATTACTGAACCCGAGGGATCGAGCGATTCCTTCGCTACTGCTGCTAACTGAAGCCGATCGATGCTGCCTCTGGATGAACAGTGAGCGTTGCAGGGGGGGTTTGGATGGACAGTGAGCGGCGGGAGTGGATGAACATGACCCATGGCGTTGCCTCTGGATGAACAGGACCCCGATCGATCGAGCCGGTTGGGGCTGGATGAACAGGACCCCGTGGAGGGCTAGATGAACAGGACGACCCCGTGGAGGGCTGGATGAACAGTAGACGGTGGATGGGTGGATGAACAGTAGCCCGTGGAGGGGTGGTTGAACAGGAGCCCGTGGAGAGGGGTGGTTGAACAGTAGCCGATGGAGTAGCGCGCGGTGGAGGCTGGATGAACAGGAGCCCGTAGATGACCAGTCGCAGGTGGAGGCTGGAGGAGTTCGACGGTGGATGAACTTTAGCCCATGGAGGCTGGAGGAGGTCGCCGGTGGAGATGAACAGTATCCCGTGGAGTCCCGTTTTGTGGTACGCCACACCCCTCCCGATGAACAGGACCCCCGTTTTGACTGTAGCGCTCCAACACAAGTCCGTTTCGTCTGTTCTGCGGTACGCCACACCCCTCCCGATCAACAGGACCCCCGTTTCGACCATAGGAGGTCCGTTTCCTTCGTTTTGCGGTACGCCAGACCCCTCCCGATGAACATGATCCTGTTTCGAACGTGGTCGGTCGAACACAAGGCCGTTTCCTCCGTTCTGCGGTACGTCAGGCCTCGTTTCCATCGCCTGTTCCGTCCAAGCCCTCCCGATGAACACGACGATGCATTCCGTTCTGACCCAGCCGGTTGGCTCCCCATGAACACGACGATGACGCTATTTCTCCGTTCCGACCCAGCCATGTACACGAGCCCTGGCCGTACGTATGCGCGAGTAGGCATTCGAGACCCCGCCCGTATGTACGTACGTGGCCGTATTTTCTTTCTTGCACCCTGGCCGTTGTACGTACGTGTACATGCTACGTGCGCGCCTCTACTACGACATGTGCACGCCTCTACATCGACCAGTATATATGTATGTATAGGTTCGCGACCAGAATGACAACGCTACGTACGCTTCGACCAGGTGGGTCCCGATCGCCAGGCACTTCCTTGCGTGCGAAGATGTAGCTGGTGGGTCCCAGTAGTCAGGGGGGAGAATCATTTTTTTTGCCTGGACGCACTTCCTTGCATGCAAAGATGTAGCTGGTGGGTCCCAGCAGTCAGGGGGAAACACTTTTTACGCGAAATACGGTGGCCCGTCCGGTGGGTCCCTACTGTCAGGTGGAGGAATAATTATTTTCCGCATAATAAGGATGCACTTCCTTGCGGCTACCGTGGACCCAACTGTCAGCCTCTCCACGTACAGTACTCTTCCGATGGAAGTCGGTCGTTGACCACATTGACCACACCGCGCTGAGAGCACCACGGCGGTGGACGACGATGAGGCCTAGGAAGGGGACAACACGGAGCCGGGGAAGACGCGGCAGTGGAAGCCCGCGCGGAGAGGAGTACGAGGGTTCACTGGTTCGGCTGCGGTTTGAGGCTGTCGTCGCCGCAGAATAACAGGGGGTGTGGGTGAGTAGAGGGATGCCCTAGCCAGCGATGGGAGTAGTAGGGGGTGGTGAGGCCCGTGCGGCAGCATAGCCGGCCACGGGAGGCGGGAGCAGGCGGTCCCGCCGGCGTTGCTTTGGCGGCTGGAGCAAGAAGATCAGAGATTGAAGAAACACGACGGCCGTTGGATTGACATCCAATGGTTACGTCTACTAGAATCGTTTGTTGACGTATATAATAACTAAAAAAATCTTGCATACGCGTCAACTTAATAGGCCCACAAGTCAGACCACTCTTTTTTTAATAATTTATATATTGCTCATTCCAACTTCTTATGCAATTTATTGCAGTCGTTTTTTTTGGTTGTCCAGGGCCAATTTCGCATATTTCCGTGGGTTCCAAACTATTTTTAGTACCGAAATGTCGAGCCAGATTTAAAGTACTTTGAAGATATATTTAAATTAGGTTAATGCCTAGTGAAATAGGAATCTAAAAATGTGAAAAAATTCAGAAATTATAAAGTAATTGCCAATTTGTCATCTGTTTTTATATTTACAACCCATTTCATATTACTTTCAAGATTTGCAGGCGTCTTGAAAGAGTTGCGGCCATCAGGGCGTAGAAAAATAAGTAGGCCTGGATTGGGTATTCTTCAGAAAAAAATAAACTGGGTTCATTTTCACAAAGAAAAAATAGCTGAGCTGGTCACATGGTGAACATAAAATATAAGCCCGGGCTAGACGGGCCACAACCCAGTTCAAACCCTGCTCCATCTCAACAATAACAAAAAAAAATACTGCTCAAGCAGCTACGTCCCAGGTGTCAGCCGATCTTGTGCTGTTCTCTTGTCTATTGAATATATACGCTCACAATGTCATGGGTCCCAGATGTCAGGAAAACACTAGGAGGAAGCATTTTATTTTTCCATACACTGACATGGTGGGCCCCTACTGTCATCCTCTCCACGTACTTCTGCCGATTCCTGTTGTTTGTTGACCATGTTGACAACGTGAGAGGGCGCCGCCACGGCGAGTGCACCAAAGCGCGCGGAGGACGTCGGCGTTAACGATTTAGGAGACGATGGGGCGGCGATGCGTGCGCTGAGGCGCAGCCAGCCGTGGGAGGCGGAAGCAGGCGGCCCCGTCGACGCTGGTTTGGTTTTGGCGGCTGGAGGAAGACAAGACTGAAGAAACATGACAGACTGTAAAAGCAGCAAGAGTACTTAACAACCTTAACTGAAACCAGCAGGGGCACTTAACAACAAAAGCTGAAAGCAGTATGAGTACTTATACAGGTTCAACCGTACAAAGCACGCCTCGAACAGTGCTACTTTGCCTACAGTTAACCAAGGATGAGGCCGCCAAGTCCCAGGACAAGGCCCAGGTGCCACCCCGTGCATCCACAACCTTCTGAAAGCGGCTTCATCTCGAAATGTGGTCAATAAATAGGATATTCGCTTTAGAGCCATGGAAAAGCATGAACATAATCTTCTGTCCTATTCTCCAAGATGGACGGGCCTTCATTATTTGAGACCACCCATGAATAAGTATCTTTTCACCTCCAATGGGAATGGAGTAGGTCGACATAAACATCATGTTGTGACCAAGCGCAAGTCTGACCCGACCATGGTCAAGCATCTGTATAGGAATAATAGAACTGGGCAGTTTCTGTTTTAAGAAGATCACAACTGTAGAACTGTGTATAAGCAATAGTTTATGAACAACAAATATAACAGAAAACAGCTCGTACCATAAGTTTCTCGACACAGTTGGACCTGTTCAACGAGCGTAGCAGTGGCACACATATCCCACGTGGCCTTCCACCATTGAAACGCCCCACAAGGACCTCAAGACTATCAATAAAGTGTAGGAGCTTGTGGATGTCGTCCCAGTCAACTTCAGTGCCATCAGTAACAGCCGAGTTATTACAGAATAACAAACGAGTAGCCTGCTTAACTCTGAAAAACCTACACGTGCCACCAATTATAAGAAAATATTAGTTAGAAGTAGCATCTTCGTGAGAGATTCATTGCTACTTCTAAAGTTGAATTGTGATTAGTTAGAGAGAATAGGTGGATTAAGAAGTAATCGAGGCAACAAGCAAGAACTAGATACAAAACTAACATGGATGAACAACTCGGGGTGGAAGATCGCAGTGAAGATGAGACCAGGTTCTGCTATTTCCATCAACATTCGTGCGCCAACTTTCAGCCCGTAACACTTGAGAAAGTTTATCCAAGTTCGGCCATAAAAAACCCAGCGATCTTCTTGGTTCATGAACCCAACTCGGAACTTATATCCATGGCTTGTCTTCACTGTGACCATTAAACTAGTGTATTCAGTTATGGCAAGGCCGAGCATCTTGACTACATGTGTTCTGGTAGAGCAAATAATGCACTGCAGGAAAAATAATATGAGAACACAATGTATTCCCTATCCAAATCTAGAAATAACTTCCTCCTTCACGTCAGTGTTGACCATCGTACTAGTACTACATTTTATCCAAATATAGCAATCCAAATTTCCAAATTAGTCGTCAGCATGTTCAAAAAAAACCACCCTCTCGGATAGAAAAGAGGATTCTAGGAACATACTGTGCGTGTTCTAAAATCCTGTGTTAGGATGAGATGGAACAAGTGTGGCGTCTCGCCGAGGGTGCAGAAACCTGTAGGGTGCTCGCACTTTGGGCACTGCAAATGAAACACACTAGATTCAGTAGGAAGAAAAATGCATCAACAGCAGCGGCTGCCATCCTAGGATTACCTGCGACCAAGGGACTTGGATTTATCGGGGATGGATGAAGAATCCGTACCTGGTTCTCCATGAGAAAACCCTATGCAATCGCTGAGAGGGGGTTTTCTCTGAACAAGCAGACGAGGGAGAAGGGGATTTAGGCCCAGTGAAATATTGCCGCTTCGTCCGTCCAGCTTACTGCTAAAGCTGGAACCGGGGTGATTTGACGGCTCATTGGGCATTACTGCGGCGCTACGACCGGGTTGTGCCTACCGTGCAGTTGTGCACTCTAATTTGTGCATATGGCATGTGGACCCCGTTGCCGGTTGCCCCACATATCAGCGAAAGGAAGTAGAAAGACAGGAGTAACTAGTTACACATAAATATATTTTTGACAGAGAGATACTCCCTCTGTAAAGAAATATACAAATCTTTTATATCACAAATTTATACATAAGAAATATCAAGGGGAATATATATATATATATTCTCTATTTTTTTTCTTATAAAACGCAGAGTTGGTGATGATGGTGTGCCTGCCATCCCGCAATATAGGCCGTCTGATCTATATCTAATGGATAGGAAGAAAACTATGACAATTTACTCGCACTCCTCTCCACATTTGCAAATAAGGCCTTCCCTCGTTCATTTTTTTCTCCCACAAGATAAACTACTCATACAAATGCATCTTGATGTTCCGTGCAACACACGGGCATCTTGCTAGTAATTATAAAAAACAGAGTTGTTTTTAACACAATATAGACAAGTTGGTGATGATAGTGTGCCCGCCATCCTGCAATATAGGCCGTCCGATTTATATCTGGCGGATAGGAAGGAAACTATGGCAATTTTGCAAAAAGGTACCCACACACCTCTCCACATTTGCAAATAAGGCCTTCCCTCGTTCATCCTTTTCTCTCACAAGATAAAATACTCATACAAATGCATCTTGATGTTACGTGCAACGCACGGGCATTATGGGGGTTCAGCTGAGAATATAATACTCAGACAGGCTCACGGTTCTGGACTTTGCACCGCAGGCCCACCCTGCATGTTTGGGGGCCCATGTGTTCTACCTCAGCGCTTTTCATATTGCAAGCGATCGGTACGGCACTGGTTTTAGATGCTGCCGCAAGGCGAATACACAAAATTGAATAAAGCACGGCAACTGTTGGAATGAAATCGAACGACAGTTCCTAACCAGCAATGAGAGTTGCAATTCTATCAATGATATACCATGTGATAAATAATACTGTCGTACTACTTATACACACAGGACACTTGTTTCACCATGCCAGATTACTACATCAAAATCTCTCGGAGGATAGATCAGTTCGGCAGTCGCGTGCTGCTACTAAAGAATTTCAAAGTTGATTTGGACCAGCTCTCCTTGTCGAGAAAGTTTGATTTTGACATCATCCACTACCGCAAGATATGATTTAGATTTGAACCTTGACCATCCTTTAGCATCAATCATCATGCGACCATCCTTTGTACTTACGGTATATTGAGCAGGTTCATTCACACCAAGGCTGCGCATGGTAAGAGAAACTTGGCCGCGGTAGCCCAGATTGTTGAACGACTCCCTTGTTGCTCTAGGAATTCTCTATTTGCAAACAAGAAGACATACCCAAACAGTTAGATCAACACAATGAATCATGTGAAACAACATGGAAAGAAAAAAGAACGAAGCACTTGGGCGGCCAATGCTTACCAAGAAGGTGGACATGTCAGTTTTTGTAAGGACTTTGGTATATGAAGTGCGAACTGCAGCCCAGTCTGTTGCTGGTGCAACTGCTCGTTCGGTTGCCGCTGCACGGGCCGGAGCAGATGCAAGTGCAAGTGTTGGTGCATGTGCTGAAGCCACTGCTGCTGCCGGAGATGGTGCTCCTTGTAGAGCTGGTGCCGGTGTCGGAGCAGGTGCCGGTGTCGATGCCCGATCCTCTGGTAGATCAGACTGATCCGCTGACGTGGTCGGTGCCCAATCCTCAGCTGGATCAGACTGAGCTGCTACCGCTGTCAGTGCTAGAGCAACTACCGGTGCTCGATCCATTGCTGAAGGTGGTACCGATGTGCGAGACAGCGGCGATCGTCTCTGGTCCGCTATGATTAGCTTTCTAACTTGACTAGGATCCGTGATCGTGATCCAGTTTTTTTCTTCATTTCTTTTAAACGCGAGAAGGACTAAATGTGGCGTTTTTGTTAAACCAAACCGCAGTTCATCATAGGGATTCAGCTTGTACTCAGACAACAGACTGATCCAATTTTTTCCAGTAATATAAGTGATGGACAGTGCCTTCGTTACTGACACGATATAAGAAGTGAAACCTGCAATAATAGCCATCGTAGAGCAAACCAAACGGTTTATTCTGTGATGAATCTCATATGGCAAAACCTGCATCGTAAAATTGCAGGAAAAGAAAGAAAACATGACATTAAATCAATAAGATTTAGACAGTAAATCAATAAGATTTACTTGGTGTGACACGAGTGAATCTTTACCAGGAAATCACTATGTTGAAGTACTAAACAGAAGATTGATCGTCCAACTACGGGTGGCATGCAGGGGCCCCGCCTACTCCCACAAGCAGGACAGTCCAAAGGACGTGTCAAATCATATGGACCGAACATCCATGGGACTGGAAATCCTGGTGGGTGTGATAAACCCTGCAATGCATATCGATATTGGAGTGTAACCATAAGATAAACCATCCTCACAAAAAAGATGATCTGGATACTTCAAAATATACAGACTGAATTGAGTGGATAAACATTAACATAGACCGTTCTCAGGACTGACCACACACCAAAAGCGGCAGTACTAATAAACAATACAAGGTTCACAAACACAAATCAAGTACTGAACAATAGTACTTACTACACACAAGCAAAGTTGCACTAATTAACCTCTGCAGACTATTTCTTGCCACCGACCTACGGGATGAACCCCGCATAACTGACTAGGCCATGGACTTTTTGAGAGATGTCTACATGCACCATCACCATCTCGTTAACCTTGGAGAACCTAACAGAGTGGTCTTTCCACTCATAAACATGATGATGAAGACAGGCTGCATCAGATTTGTTGGGAAGCTTTACAAGAACCACACCCTTCATAATCGAAGGCACAGACAGGAAATTGTTGTGGTCAAGTACAACCTCGAGAACACGCCTGACAACAATGCTACAGGAAAACACTAGTTCAGGACACGTGGCGACAAGGACACAACAGCTGGATAGTTTAGCAGTAGAACTCATGCCCAGGTCTTCCAGTTCACACGGCATGACTTTGAGAACTTCATCTCCACCGCGGACCTGGTTCTAATTCAAACAGAAACCATATTTTATTACTACCTCCGTTCAGAAATATAAGATGATTTTCGATATTATACTCCATATATGACTACATTTATGCACAGAAATGAGTGAACAAAGACACTAGAACATGTCTTCAAAGGCATGAGAGCAGAGGGATTACTTGCAATATCCATAACACAAGTTACTGAGGCAAATATACCCTCTTCAAAGGTAGCATTGATGTTCATAAAGTACTCCCTCCGTCCCAAAATTCTTGTCTTAGATTTGTCTAGATACGGATGTATCAAGTCACAGATACATCCGTATCTAGACAAATCTAAGACAAGAAATTTTGGACAGAGGGAGTAGTTGAAAGTAATCTATAAGAAATCAGTGTCAACCTCTCGCATGTTTTGGTCAAAAGAGGAATTTAGAACCGTCATTTGGCACACTAAAATCACATGCAAGATCACCCAGAAAGTTGTACTACCAGTAGTAGTACTACGTGTTAGATGAAAAAAACACGATCAAGACGAGAAAAAGATTGTCAACAAGAGACATTACCTGGACTTGCTTAATGAGGGATCCCGGAGAGGGGGGCTTGGACAGGGCGATGGCTTTGAGCTTGTTTGTGGTAGTCTCGGCGGGGTGCTTGCGCTTCTTCGTACCATGAGCCTCGACGGTTTTGGCCAGAGCCAACGTCCATTCAAGAGAGGAAGATGAGAGAGAAGAGTGAAAGGAGGAACGAGATGAGGGAGAAGCAAAGTGAGTGGGGGTTTTCTTCAAGAGAGGAAGCTGAGAGTAAAGAGTGAAATGATGGTTGCTTCGTCCGTCCAACTTACTACTGGAAACGAGGGGGGATTGTGATTTGACGACTCATTAGGCATTACTGCGGCGCTTCGATCGGGGTAGTCTACCGTCACTCTACTACGGAGTAATTTAGTGCATGGCTGGTGGACCCAGGTGCTGGCTATCCCACGCGGCGGCGAAAGTGAGTACTTTAGTGCATGGTTGGAGGAGTATCTACACGGTAGAGCGTGTCCACTATTTTTCTGAAGAAAAAAATATGATTACAGCAAGCGTTTCCACTCTTACGACGAAGGAGTGCGAAACACGATAGCCACTTGAACATACACAGTGCTCCTACTACTAGGCATGTGCAGTGGTTCATACGTTAGTACTAGATAATCTTGTTGCTAGTGTAGTAAGATATGACAATAACAAATGATGTTGTGCGCATGTCAGCTATATGTAACATAGTACCGCTTTTTCGACTGTCCGGTCGAGAATGAACGGTGAGATCAATGTTAACAGAACTAGGTCTACAACGCACGGAGAGTACGGTGTTATAGTACTCCACGAAACATGAACCATATGAAGCATGAATAGTGTTAGGCAGGGTGTATGAAGGGTGCACGGGATGGGAGCAAAAGTTCCCTTCTGGACCCACTTTTGGGTGTTTGGCAGAGTGCATGAAGGGTGCATGAGTCCACACTAGTAGGTTAAAAAACAACTATATTGAGATGATAATGCAACCAAACACACCCACACGCTTTGTGCTATAGTGATTGATCTGCACCGTCTGAGTTTGATCCAATGGTCATGTTGTGCCGAGACATTGACATGCCCATGCAGAGGGCGCCTAAACACCACCGAAGTCCCTCTACTTCTCGAGGCACACGACATTGGTGATGCAGGGTGCAACCGCCCGCAGAGCCCGCTCCCGGTCGACGGGAGCCAGCTCGTCAAAGACGACGTCCAATGGCACAAATGGATTCCGGTGATGGAGCCCTGAAAGGATTCGCCCGGCAACGACGACGGCAGCCCGCAACGCCTCCTTGTCCAGCTCAGCCCCCACCAACGCGCGGAGACGGCTCAGCTCCTCGGAGATATAGGTGAAGAAGGAGACCAGGTCAGGAAGCCGCAGCTCATTGAAGTCGACCGGGTGGTCAAACGGGTTTAGCCCGACGACCGGCATCGTCGCGCTGGCACGACGGTAGGCATCATGCAGCCGCAACACGTGTGTGGCAACTTGGTTCACCAAGTGGCTGAGGCGATCCTGGACCTCGTCATGATCAGCCCGCTCGCGCTCCAGCCGGCTCCCCTGACGGCCTATCGTATCTCCCGATTTCTGCAGCAATGCCGTCGACGCCTCGAGCATCTTTGTGGTGGATGCCTGCCGCTTTTGAAGCTCCGTGAACTCCCGCACATAACGGAGGAGCATGGCATTCCTCTCCTCCTTGATCTCACGGAGCTCCACGTCCTTGGCCCTGAGCTCTGCATCCTTGGCCTGGAGCTCCTGTGTCAGGCACCTCACCTCGGACTCCGTGATCTGCTGCGCCGCCATGGCACCTGGTAGAAGCAATGGGGAGAGGAAGCAAAGGGGGCGAAACGGCTGAAAAGGCAATGCAATCTACGGGAAGGCGGAGGGAGCCAGCCAAGGAGCGGTGAAGCTTTTGGTTTTCACCATGGTAAAACACCAGTCGACGATTTCTCACATCAGGGAGCAGTGGGTTTTACAGGCGGAGTCATCGTGACTAATTGTTGTCGCGCCTGCTCCCGTCAATCAAAAAATTAAAAATCCTGCTGCACCCAAACACCAGAGCAACGCCGCGGTGGATATTTAAATTTACTTGCCGGCAAGTAGATAAAAAAGGGGTGAAAAAACAAATGTGGCGGCGGCCTAGCTAATTGGTCGAACTAGCCCAACTAGCTAGCCACCGTGCATCACTGATGTACTCGGCGGGAAAGGTGGTCTTTTCTGATTTGATGACTCATTTACTTGCTTCGGCACTACGATCGAGGAGGACCCATAAAATGCGCGGTAGGGCATCCCATGGTAGGAAGAATATATGCGTGCACCACCCGGGAGGACCCCGAAACCACGCGGTAGGGTGTACCACGTCTCGGCATGGAGGAAAAATGTGCGTCTAAAAATATACTGTATCAGACGTAGTACCTATGGTTCGACCTCGGGACCCAGCCAGTCGGTCGAAAACACCCCACTAGCCACACAGCTTCATCATGCAAACGTGGCACAGAGGATAGATGTGGTTAGCTCCGTCTCGACCAGCCACAACGTCTCTTGTTCTAGGCGATTCTTCTATTTTCCAAGCTTTTTTAGTTGTAATAACACCACGGAAAGCTAGCGCCGCTCTTCATGTGTGCCCATGCAAAGGTTAGATGATGGAGAGAAGAGAGATTGAGATCGCAGACCTGGGACCCACCAGTAAGTGAGTCAACGGTCATGCACGTGTTGACGAGGCACTCCCTCTACTCTACTCAACGTAATACCGAGTTATGGGACAAAGACAACAACCGTTGTTGTTTCAGGCTATCGACTTACGCTTTGTAGTCCAGGTTGCCAGTTCGAATCTCGTCTTTCAGATTTTTTAGTTTTAGGTCCAAATTTGATCAATGACAAGTGGGACCTCCGTGTGTTGTTTCGATATTTCAGTGTAGGATGTTTTTTTGAACAAACAATTTGCGCGGTTACACAAGTAACGGCATGAGTTACATGTATTTTGCAAGTTTACGAACAAAAATGACAACGGCATAGAATATCACATCCACCCCGCAGCTTAGATGCTATGGTGATACGAGTTTTTACATTGTTGGAAGTGAGATCCAATGTCTTGGGAGTAGTCTTTGTAATTATGCGCAATTTCCAAACTCTCCAAAGTTTTTTTTGCAAATAAAACATTCAGGCCTCGTGTGTGCCCCTGCATCTTCGATCCAATGGCTCCCCGTTGCTCATATTAGGTGCTCCCTGTAGCTTAATTACCCACAACGGTGATATGAGCATCTAGGTCGTATGATCAGTGATCAGATGGCACATGCGTAGTACTTGTACTTTCTGCGCATTTCCCAAACTCTCTCAGCTTTATATTGCAAAAACATTCAAACCTCCTACTGTGGGCCGTTAGATCTCAGTGAACTCGTATCACCATAGAATCTACGGTGCGGGAGCACCTCATATTCTCCCATGCGACAAAACATAAGGTGTTATCGCAACTTGGATGCTACAGTGATACGAGCTTTGAGGTCGTTTGATCTGAGATCCAATGGCATCTGAGCAGTCTTTGTGCTTGTAAGCATTGGCCGAACTCTTTGGGGCTTTTCTGCAAAAAACCATTCAAACCACCGAGGAGGTGTTGGGTCACAAATCTAATGGCTCCGAAGAGCTTGTATCACCAAAGCATCTAAGGTGTGGTAGCACATGATATTCTTACATAGAAGAGAATATGATGTCCTCCATCATCTTAGATGCTACGGTGATACGAGCTTCGACGTCGTTGATATGGGATCCAAGGGCATCTGAGTAGTTTTTGTACAAATTGTGTGCAATTCTCAAACTCATCAAGGTTTCGTGTAAAAATATTAAGACACATCATGTGAGCTGCTATATATATCTCAGATCTACAAGCTCCAAGCAACTCGTATCGGCATATAGCATCTAAGGTATGGGGGCACATGATATTTTCCCGGGGAGGAGGGATGGGGGGTGCACAACCAATCGGTGCTTGGGAGGGTGGGGACAAATATAATCTAAACAACCCTAAACAGAGCTCCACAATTTTATCTAAGGTCGAGGGGTTGACCCCCGACAATCATAGCTCCACCTAAACACAACATTTGCATGTACTATAGTACTAGACTTAATATTCATGTTTCATTTTCATCTTAATTTTAAATATTGAACTGAGGACCATGCATGACTTACATTTTACTCCCTTCGTTCCTAAATATTAGTCTTTTTAGAGATTTCAAATGGACTGGCACATACGGATGTATATAGACATATTTTAGAGTATAGATTCACTCATTTTGCTCTGTATGTAGTCACTTGTTGAACTCTCTAAAAGACTAATATTTAGGAATAGAAGGAGTATTTTTGAATTCGTGTCATACATGCATGGTTTGGAAAAAATAGATGCACTATACTTATTGGATTGTTGTTGTGTTCGTGTGTGTGTGTCTCTCTCTCTGTGTGTGTGCGGTCATATGCTTGATACATACAAAGTTTTCTCACCTCCATATTGTTCATCTTTTAAATTTGAATTTGCATTGGAAAACTTACTAGGGATACCATGAAATGTGAAATCCACATTGAGATCACTATATCACAAACTCACTCTAATTCAACAACTCGTCATAAATCAATTACCTCGTTGAGAATGGTAGGACCCAACGGCGTACCAGCCAGACCTTGGCTCGTGTTGATCCTAAAAAAATAATAACAAAAAAAACGGGCTTGTGTCCTTCGCTGGCGTGCGTGGTATGCACATTAGGCAACCCCAACCAGTCGAGCCTCAGCATTTCGAGTCGAAATATCTGGCGGCCAGAATTCCAGCCCTAGGAAATTCCCCTCATGTCCCCGGTCCATAATGACTACCGATGAACAACGGAAGGATGCTTTAGTAAGTAGACAACGTTACCTACCATGCCGAGCACGGTTCAATTCCCTCGATCGCCGCTCGTCAAGGTCACCCGTCAACTGCATTGCCTTGTACTACTACTACTACTACTACTACTACTACTACTACTACTACTACTACTACTACTACTACTACTACTATTACTACTACACTAGGATGAGCACATAATTGAGCCCGTTTGTTTGTGCCTAGTACTTGAGTTAATATATCAGGCAATGCACTGGTACGGAGGGATTATCCTTTTACTCTACATATATAACTTTTCTGAAGTCTAACTAAGCAAAATGTTTGACCAAATCCTTTCTTAAGAAATACAACAGGACAGATGTACAGCTTGAAAATTTATTGCATGATGCAGGTTATGATATTGTTTCGAATCCTGGATCTTAAATTTCAGGAAATCCAAAAGGGAGCATAAATTCTTGAAACTGAGCATGGTCACGTGATATGGCACAAATATTACTTTGTAAGTTTTTTCTTCAATTTGAGACAAGCTGCTTATGACAAGTTGCACAAATGAAGAGCCAAGGTATTTTGAAACAAAGACCTATCACGTTAAGGCGAACGCTTTCACTATTGAAACCGTGGATGTTTACATGCCGCCACGAGTCCCCGCTTCTCATCGGCAGGTGCCGTCCGAGCAAGCGTGTGAGTCGACAGGAGGCGTGCGAGCAGACCGCTATGCCGGCTGACAGGGAGGCGTGCGAGCAGACCGCTGTGCAGGCTCACCGGGAGGCGAGCCCTTTGACCAGGCTCTGCCGCCCACCTTCGTCCCAACTGCTCCCACTTTTAATGTTGCCGGCGCCGCAGTTTAAAATCAACCCCGCACTACCCGGTATCGCTACAATCTTCTTTATTCCTCTCCGATTCTCCTATCGTCTACCTCCAACTAGCCTGACCTAAACGTACGCCATGCCGCATCATGATGGTCCGCCCTTAGTCTTCCAGTTTCCTGAGGAAGACACCCAGTCGGAGTCTCAAGAACATAAGGCGCTTTGGGACGATCTTGAACTGGCCTTGCGGGAAGACGCCGCGCCTGTCCCCGCTCCCGTTCCGGCTCCCGTCACCCCGACGGCACCAGCACCATCCCCATGGCATTGATGGACTGGGAGCAGCACATTGTCGCTAAGCTGGATCCCACGGGGTTCCACGAGGTCCCCGCCGACTTTCAAGCGCCCGTGCACCTGCCAGCGCATGCACCTGCGCATGCACTAACACGCACGCCCGTGCCGGTGCCCGTGCACCTGCTAGTGCATGCGCCTGCGCGTGCACTGACGTGCACGCCCATGCTGGTGCCTGTGCACATGAATGTCTCCGCTGCGCCATTGACAGCGTTTGTCCCCGCGCGGGTGCCAGTGCCCCCCTCAGCGGCATGGATGGCCGTCGTCGACCGCTTCCTTGCACCAACACCAGTCGCCTCCTCCCGCCAGTTGACTCGCTCGGAAGTCCAGAATATTTTAGCCTTCCTTGAAGCTAGGCCAACGTCCAAGAGTACACCAACAACGGCGTAAGACGCCGTCGTCGCCGTCGGTCAGTGGCCCGACGACACACAGGGCACGACAGAGGAGCCGCTTCCCACCGCAAGACGCCCCCAACGCCGCCGCTTAATCTAAATTTGCCGAATTAGCATGCTTAAAATCCGAACGTCTATCATTTCCATTTATTTTATATCGATCATCGTATAATTTAAAGTCGGAGTCAGACTGAACGAAATCTATTGTTTGATCGATTGAATGTTCTGCTAGAGCCGTATCAAATTAAATATAAAACGTCATCAAGCCACATGTATTCCTTGTCATCCAACGACCTAGATTGCTTCAATGTCGAGCGCTCAACATGTTTAGCGTGCTGTTAATTTCATGCCAAAAATAGTGCTAATCACATAATAACACGCAAATAATATCCTACTTAATATCCGCATGCACTTAATATACTTCGAAATTAACATGCATTGCACGTACACACTGACTAGTGCTGCTAGTACGTGAAACTGGTGCCGTAACTTGTGAACGCGTCCAGATATGGTCAACGGCAACATCGCCCGCGAGTTCTTCGTGTTTGCCCGCGCGTCTAAATGGAGAAGGGGAGGAGAGAGAGAGAGAGAGAGCACACATGGAACCCACCAGTAAGTGAAGGCGAATAGTACTAAAAATAATATTACATGTTATCCATTAAATAGGCTCTGGTAATATAAAAACATTATGTGAACAATGGGGGGTACAACAAACATTGCTGTCCTACATATGTTGCCTATTGACGCGCGGCTTGAAGGCCCTGGTCGCATGTTCGATCCTCGTCCTTTATTTTTTAATTTGTATATGGGTCCAAATTTGTTTCATGACATGTGGGCCCCTCGGTGTGTAGTTTGTAGCACTTTAATTTGTGGGTCGAAATTTGTTCCATTCCAAGTGGACTATCGGTGTGTAGTTTTGTAGCTTATTTATAATAATTAAAGGGAACAACCGAGTTTTTTTGCAATAATACCATGGTGCGACGTTGAAGGCGAGAAAGGACGTGCGAGAGAGCGATGACCAAGCCAGAGGGAAATCAACTAGGGTAGTTGCGGGGGTTGCAACGGTGTTTGGAGTAGTTGTGGGCCGAATGCTATGGAAATATAATCTAAACCGACCGGAAGGAATGCCTACACAAATTAATCCAAGGTTGGAGTGCCCCTCGCAATGTAAATAGCTCCGGCTTTGCAAGGGATGGAGAGGTAGCTTCAATGCGTGGAAGATACGGTGTGAGAAAGCGAGGTCAATCGAGAGACATATAGATAGAGAGACAAAGTGAGTGTGGTCCGACATTCATTGAACATATATATATGCTCTGGAGAGATATTGTCTGATTGAGCTTTTGGCAAGGGTGAGGGCTGTAAGATAGAACTAGAGAGATGATCTAGTCACAGACGTGTAGATATATTTTGTGTGTGGGAGGAAGCAAGGTCAATCGATCACATAGGGTCATCGTTCAATCGAAAGAGTGAGACGGGTTGGAGAGAGTGACCTAGATAGACAATGTGTGTGAGAGAGGATACAATGTGAATAGGTCGAATTGGGCTCAAACATGGTGATATATCGTTTTTGTCCGAGAAAGAGCGAGGTCAATCGAGACATAGAGAG
>NC_041389.1:336657702-336700891 GCF_002162155.2 Triticum dicoccoides | reverse complement strand
AGGTCGAAAGGGTGGGGGCGGCTTGGATGGACTGACCTAGATATACAATCTGCGTTACAGAGTATAGAGTGTATCGATCGAGGCCCGAACAGGGAGATATATCATTTGTGTGTGAAAGAAAACGAGGTTAAACGAGACTCAGATAAAGAGAGTGAGATTGAGCGAGTGTGGCCCGCCGTGCCGAAGAAAGAGTGAGACAGTCTCGCGGGAGTGACCTAGATAAACAACGTGCGTGCGTGCGCGCGAGAGGTTGGGGGGGGGCTAGATAGGCAATGCATGTATTTAGCGCGAGAGGGTGAGAGGGAGAGGGAGAGAGAGAGAGCTTGGCATGGGGTGCAATGGCGGGTGTGTGAGGTAAATACATTTGGTAACAGAGTGGAAAAAGTGGTTGTGTAGTTGAGAGACTTAGAGATCGGAACATGGAGAGAAAGAATGAACGTGTGTTGGAAACCGATAGCTTCCTAAGGTGGTTATGAGAGGAAGATTGACCGATACAAGAAGTATGTAGCGTGTGTGCAGGGGGAGGAGGGGGCTAAAAACAACATTTGAATGTACATAGTACAAGACTTAATATCGATGTTTCAATTCGGTGTACATTGTAAGATTTGAATTGAGGACCATGCATACGGGTAATTATTTCGAATTCGTGCCATACTAGGTTTCGAAAAGTTGACATTGACTCAATTTGTTGTGCTATTTTGTAGGTCATATGTTTGAATCCATCCAAAAGTTTTCTCACTACCATGGTGTTCATCATGTACATATAAATTTGTATTAAAAAAGTAGCGCGGATACAGTGAAATGCGAAATCCACGTTAGAATTGGAGATCGCTACGTGACACACACTCTAATTCAAATAACTAATTATGTGACACACACTCTAATCCACATTAGCGTGGATACCGTTTCGATTTTTTTTCAAATAACTCCTCACTAATTAATTTATAGTACTCCCTTTGTTCACTTTTATAAGACCTTGAAGACATTTCAGACAATGTGCAAAATAGTTCATTTTAAGTTGTCTGAAATGACTTACAAAAGTGAACGGAGGGAGTATCTCGTTTTGAATGACTAACTATTGCAAGGAAAACACGGGCATGGTAATACACACAGATCCGTTTGCAAATGAAAGAAGATTTTTTTGCATTCTCAAATGTAGGCGCACCAGGTAGACCAGGGTCGTGTCGGGGTGGTCGCGTGTGTCGGACGGACGCGTAGCACCCAGCCACCCACCCCCTCCCTCCCTCCCCCACTCCTCCACCCCCCCAAAGGACGATGAAAAAATAAGTTCGCACTTCCATGGTTCGGATTGAAATATCTGGCGGCCCCAATTCCAGCCCTGCAAAATTTTCCTTCTCCATCGTCCCCTTCCGCGCCCAGATTGCTCAAATCCCTAATTCGCCGCCAACCCAAGCAAAGTTCGAATCGCCCCTCGTCTCGTCTCTTTCCCCACCTCTGTGCCGGACGACAATGACGAATAGGACGGTCGTGCTTCATCACCGCACCAGAGCTATCTCATTTACGCCCTCGTCCACCGCACCGGGTGGTCCACCGACAACATCGGCCGCCGCAACCGACGCGCCTCACAGACATCGACTTCCACCGCATCAGGTGCGCTTCACCGACGCCGTCTCCCAGCTCACCAGGGCTACTTCATCGAGCACATCGTTGCACCTCCGCCCCCCGAGGCTGTTGGGGCTTCACCAACGATCTCGTCCACCGCATCGTAGCGGCTCCGTTGCCACTCAAGATCTGCATCTGTGCATGGCCAGCCAACACCAGCGCATCACCCTCAACGGCTCTGAAGTGACCCGCACTCTAGCTAGGCGGGCATGCCCAAACGCCGGCCCGAACTAGGTATCCACACATCACTCCCTTGTGCACTGTTCCGACAATGTTTGGATATCCTTACACTGCTCTCTTAGCTTACACGTCTATGCAACTCTGACTTTAACTCTTATTTCTTTTGGAGATATCATCTGAAACAAGCAAATCCATTTTTTAGCGAAGCATGATGGCGCTACGGGATCTGGTACACATCCCGCACACCCGTATAACCTTGTAAGTATCTGTCCTCTGGTACAACATCAAGGTCGATTCCTCTTATTTGATCAACCATTCACCGTGTCAAAAATGCAGAGGGGGATGCAAGGAGCACAAGGCCTGCACATCCAAACAAGTGGCAACATGGACTTGTACATGGAACATCTCAAGCGCAAGCAGAGCTGCAGTGATCCTGTACAACGAGCTAGCGTAAGTCCATGCATTTCATTTAATTCGTACTGGCATTCGTGTATGATTTGTGTGCAGTGGTGGATCCACGAATTCAAGTTACCAGGGGCAAACATTTAACTTAAAAAATATGAAGGCACTTGCACTCCAGAAATCAACATAACTTGAGAAATGTGAAGCTACATGCACTTTGAAAACCAGCTAATGAGCCAAAGTAGTTCAGATTATAAACACTAAATGATGCAAGCACCAAAAAATACAAAATGCAACATGGTGTACAAGGACTACAAACATGGTCTGTACCTGCTTGAATTATTCGTTCTCCGGCTGAAAATATCAAAGTGTAATTGCACCTATAACCAGTGCGCAAACTGCATATCAATATATCTATCCTGCACAAGTATGCCAATAGTTTCAAACAACAGATTAGAAAAGTATTTATGCTATGTTGGCATGATACGGGGACTTTCTGGTAGATGGCCTCGACGTTTCCTCAAGCTATGAAAATCCACTATAATTTGCTTGTCATCAATGCCTGCAAATCTCTGTCTCTCTCAACATAGCAGATCATCATTAGACACTAAATCCTTTAATGAGCTTGCAAAATGCTTGCATTAGATCCCTCATTGGACACTATATGTTCATCACCAGGAGCATGTAAAATGTTTGCATCAAGTCCTTCATTAGCTGTCTGTTCATTAGACACTTCAGGCTCAAGAACAACATGAGCTTGTATGTTTGCACCGAAAACTTGATTAGATACATCAGATTCAGTCAGTTCAGTATTGATTGGGGGAGTTATAAAATAAGTAGAAATTGGTTTCATTTTCTCATAGATTCCCTACATACAAGCAGTTTTACAACACCGTCAGGTTTAACTATTGGCTAGAAATTGAAGAGTTGAATTAGATATAATCAGGGATGTGATGTACCTGCTCGTTGTGCATGCTACTCTTGCAAGCTGGCGACTGTCCGTTTGCGCAAGCTCTATGCCATGCCCGTGCTGCCGCCGCTGCCTCCCACGCAGGCTACACCCAAGGTTAGATCTTCATCTTCTTGTCCTTCCGTTCGCTTGAAGCCCAGCGGCCGCCCTCCAACGAGGACGCGAGGAAGTGCTGTGTCGGTCTGTCCAGTGGCGGCTAGGTTAGGAGCGAACCAGACTAGAGGCTGGAGCAAATGAATTGGGATTTTTCCTGCTGTCGATCGATATGGGAGGCGCTCGTTTGGGCCGCGAGCCTGCTATAGGGCCTGCCTTGCACTTATGTTATTGGCCCATCCAAATTGAAACATTTTTCTTCATTTTTTACATTGCCTGCTCGTGCGTTGGGACGAACAAAACTAGCCTGGGCCAACCTGGACAACTCAAACTAGGTGCACACTTTCCAGCCACCTGAGGCGGCCACCCATACCAACCCCTATGGTGGCGTTGCCCCTTTTTGCGTGTATGATTGGGTAGTGAAAAATATTCCAGTGGTGATTTTGATTTACCCACAGAGTGGTTGAATTGCTTGTTTCTATGAACTGAGTTCGCCAATAATGTGAAGGATGCCAGTCTTTTCATCCTATTGTAGACTGCATAGATCTCGATATGCCAAAAGTAATCGCATGAAGTATATAGTAAAAGCCAGTGTGATGTGTGTGGCTACAACTAGTCTGACTACATGTCCTCATAGAACATATCAAGGACGCACCATCTTACCAGATTAACCATTCGACTTACCAGTGCAGTGTGGGAAGAAAGAAGTATTAGGACTGCGTATCCAAGCAATTGATGCCATGAACTCCTTCATACAACCTTGTAAGCGAAAAAGAAGTTGCAGTGTGCCTGTAAAAAGAACTAGCATAAGTTCAATTACCTGCTTCTCGGAATTTTAGTTAGCCACTTATTGCAAAATTGTTCAAATACGTTGCTTGGCTTAATTTAGTTTGCTACTGATTACATAATGCCACAGCATGTTAATCCTATTGTAGCCTACGCCTATCTATGTGTTTGATACTTACTGTTAAGAATTACCTGTTTGCCTTAACTTAAATAGCTACTTGTTTGTTTAACTGCTTTGCTGCTGCAACAGCAGGTTACAATGATGTTAATAACTACTTTTCAGCATCCAATTGAAACTCTTTAATTCCTTGTTTGTTTAACTGGTTTGCTGTTATAACTCCTAGTTGAGATGTTTTGCTAACTTCAACTTTTCTGAATCCAATCGGAACTTTAATGGCAAAACAGGTTAGCCCAAGATCAAAGAGCAAGGTCCCCATGGATGTTGCATCATCCCACAGCAGTGGCACCGGCCCAATCATGCATTATGAATTTCCAACTGCTAATGCTCTAGAGGCTAAACTAGTGGTAGAAAGAGATTCTGCTTCTGCACTTAGAGATGAAGTTGACATGTTGAGGAAGCAAACAGCACAATCGCAAGCAGTACTCGAGACAACCATTAAATATTTGGTGGATTTCAAAACGAAGGAAGCTGAGACTGACCATGTTGTTAAGGTCCGGAAGGAAAAAAGGAAATTAAATTCCCACTTGGTAAATCATAGGTGAAATGTTCTTTCCATCGTTGAATAACCTTTGTGTTATTTGTTCATGTAATCAATCAAACCATTTGTTTTAGAGATCATGTAATAATTATTTTTTGTTTTTTGTTTTTTCATTTTGTAATTTTATTTGGGCACAAGTCTATATTAATTGATAAGACTCGGAGACATTTCATTTGGATTGCTGTGCCAGACCTACAAATATGCCAATCGCGCTGAATGTGCATTCAGCAATAATAGTAGTATAGATGGACCATAAGTGGCACGCATCGGAAAGGGCCAAGATGCTGGCTAAAAAAAGGATGTTGTTGTAGTAAAAAAAGTACAGTGGCCTGGCTTATGCATGTTAGTTGATATTATTGATCCATATACTCTATAAGTGTTTATATGTCTGTTAGTTCTGTACATTCTTGGTTGATTGACTCGGTATTTGAATCTTCATACATCGCTTGTGTACATATCTAAATGGTAGTACACATTATGCTGCATGTGACATTTGAGTTGGACATGAAGTGTTCCAAATATTCGAATTCACCTTAAACTGGATTCTAGCTTCTGAATTTGAGTATCGGCATTTGGAAACCATATTCATACATGACAGTGGAATACATCTTTGTCGTCCTTTTGAAGATATATATAAAAACACATAGAATGATTTATAAAGATTCATATAGGAATACAAAATGGATTCGAATTTAGTTGCCAGGGTAAAAAACGTGGATGCTTATTATCCCAAAATTCAAAAGAAGCGGCAAAATGTCCACTCCCACATCGGCTGCCCGAAGCCAAGTGTTTGGGAGATGGAAATTACTGTCTACCCATTACACGGAAAATCCATCGGCCCGATTTCCACTGCTCTAAACCGGGGTAGGTTAGTAACTTCAATTAGACATGACACGACCGCCTCTGAGCCCATTCCGACACGGTGGGCGTCAAACATGGGCAGCAAAACACATTTGATTCAAGCTCGTCCGAAAGACCTCTGTTTCTCACTCCATTCCCCATTCATACATGGTGGGTGGCAAAACAAACTTGACTCTGCCGAAATCGATGGAGGCAAATATTTTCAATAGAGGCAGGTTTGTAACTTCACTCAGACGTGACACAGTCGGCCTACCTGTCAGCCCTGTTCATACACCATGGTCGTCAACCATGGGCGCCAACCACCCTCTCCTCGCCTAAAATCGCTCTGGGCAAATATTCGCGAGATGCGAGATTACCGTCCTATCCCGAACCGACGAGACATCCAAATTTTAAATAGGGGCTAAGTTCATAACTTTCCCATATTTCAGACAGGCGTGTCCCAAAAACATGGTTCCCCGTGCCTCTCCCTCCATTTTCCCATTCATACACCGTCCGCGCTAGAACACCATCCCCACACAAGCCTCCGTCCGCCACCCCATCCATCGCCACCGTCCTCCACCACATCCATTGCCGCTGTCCTCCACCACATCCATCGCCACCGCCCTCCACCATGCCAGAGCGCCTACCAAGACCGCATCGTCCACTGCTAGAGATGGACGTTTCTCATCCACGGCGATAGACCAATAGCCTTGCATCGCGTCCTCTCGCTTCATCGGCGTCGTCGTCCTCTTTGCCGGGGCCGCTCACACGACCTTCTCTTCCACCGCAACAGGACTTATCCCCCGATGCACCCGTCTACCGTCGTAGATCTGCTTCAATGCCACCGACAGCCAGCGCACCCTCGATGCCTACACGACGCCGCAAGAGAGGTGGTACTTCATATCTCCTCATCGTTTTGATCTCAACCAGAAAATAGATCTTAACTTGGTTACTCTACTTTCTTTTCAGCTCTTAGAATTTAGTTCTTAGTTTGAAGCAAACAATGGATGCTAAATATCATTTCTCCGGTTTGTAGCTTCAAATCTGCCATGGCACAGTCATAATACAGTTTAATTGATCATGCTTAGGGTTTAATTGATCATGTTGGTTCCGTGGTGGTTTCTTTAATAGAAATCAGAGGGGAAACCCTCTTTTGCTAAAAAATATATGCTTAGAGTTTCCCCCTTTTATGATCACTATACGATCAGAATACGTGCTTCGTGTCATAATAACACTGCTCCGCACATCAAGCTAAACAAGCTTAGTTGTTCAAATACGAATATGATATTATTAAAACAGAGTCGTTTAATTGGTCAGCCAAATGTTCCTGAATTAGTTTCGAAAAAGCATGTTCACCGCTCGGGTGTGTATCTCTACAGGGTGCCCACGGTGGGCTGGCCTACCCTGGGATTTTGGGTTGTCCAAGGCCCCGATTCCCCTCTATTCTGCTGCGCGCTTCCGATCTCTACTCACCCCCAGCCGCCTGCCTCGCTGGCGACTTGCCGTCCCCGGACAACATGACTCTAGGAGGAGACGCCGGACTAACAGGAGGTTAGTCACCGCTCGCCCAATAGCGTCACCGATGCCCGGGCGCGCCGCCGTGCCTACCTTCCCAGTCCGTTCAGGGCTCAGGCGTGCAACACCCACCAAGCCAACCCGATTTATCCTGAGATACGTCCTCAACACTCAGCAGCCACGCCTCATCACCCATTTTCCAATTGATTCATTACTCATTAGGCAGGACTGTCATTAGGATTTGTTGTGTGCTCAGTGCTACCTACACTTAATGGTTCAGATGTATTTCGGTAATCTTTAGTACCTCTAAAGTTCACAGGGTTTTCAAAATTCCGGCCCTCGGAACAGACACTAGTCATTTTGGATTGTTGGTCGTAGTGACATTGAACTAGATTACTACTGCAAGCCAGGTTTGTTGACAATTTTACTTGTCTTTTTTACTCATTCGATATAATATCCAATTATTCATGTCGATTAGTTGCAAACAATAAGTGCTAGACAAACTTCTTCATTCAGATTTTGGACGGTCTCTTACTGCAGTTACAATTCTACATACTTGTCCAAGTAAGCTCACAAGTAAATGATTGATTCACTACATCTATGCTTGCCTTGTCATATTTGTTGTCAATATTCTTTTAGGGTGGACCACCCTGTTTCTAAATACTGGAACCGTAGACATGAGTGAATAGTATTTCTCTATGTGATCTCTTCCATCATGTGTGGGCAATGAACACTGCATTGTATAGAAAGAAAGTTTCATTTCCAGCTTTTACATAGGCTTCGATCTTTTACATGGAATATAATCTGCCTACTTGCTTTGTGTCGCACTACCAACACTCCACCCTTGAAGCTAAACATTATGCCACTAATAATTCCTTAGTTTATTTGTTCAAATACGAATTTCATATGGTTCTAATGTTCCTACTTCAGTTTTGAAATGTGTGTCTGCCTGTTATAGAGACATAAGGGGTTTGTATTTCTGTGTGTGGTCTGGTCAGCATGGTTGGGGGGTGAACTTTGCATATGCAGGGGTTTATAGCGAGACACTCTTCGAGTTGAATCCGCAATGCATTCCATAGATAATCTGACTACTTTTTATGTTTTCATGAATCTCAGATTCTGAAACATTGTAAGATTATGAGCTTGCACGCATGAAAAGAATAAAGCAGAACAATGCCATGGCTGTCAAACTTGGCATTAAGGGACTGAAATCAAGTCTGGATGCAATGCAATGCAAATGCTCTCCACCTACAAATTCATGCTCAGAATATGATCCTAACAGTGATTCTGAGCTAGAGGGAGACCTAAGTCAATGTAGCTCCCTAGTGGAGGAGTCAGAGGAAGATGCCCTATCTTATTCACCCATCAAGGTGCTTGCTCTAACTTTCCAAGGTTACATTGGTCGCACATATCTTGCAACTGATGCTTTGCATTGCTTCTACTTTGTTGAACTACCATTAGCTTAGTTTACACATCGTGTATGTGAATACGCCCTGCCTATCCATTTTTAGTACATATTCCCTCTGTCATCATACCATATTTATCCATTCAAATGTTGTTCTTGTGTATCAGACGTTCAAAAGGAAGAGGGCAATTGCTGATTGTGGAGGAGCGCAAGCAAAGTATTTGGAAAAAGGTAGTGGCACCTGATAAGTCAAATAGCCCATTAGGTGTAGTTGCAATATCACCTAATCCACAAAACACCCCAACTCTAGCAGACTCTAGCCCTACTATACTGGTAATTTCTGATGCCCCAACTCAGCAGACCCCAACTGCAGTAAATAGTATGATTATGCGAGTTGACATAGCACCAGCTCTACGATGCAAAACCCCCATTCCAGCAAAGAGTACACCAAATCCAGTTGCCAAACCCCTTTTCGAACCAGAGAGAGCCCCAATTGCAGCAAATAGGATTGCTGTTCCATTTCTTCCCAGTTTAGAAGACGAAGCTTATGTTGTTGTGAGGAACTTTGTGCGCATCTTTCCTTCATGGAAAGATTATACCGCAGACACAGAACAATTTCCACTCTTCCTCCGCAACTTACGTGTAAGTAATGTACTAATGTTATTCATGGTGATTACTGCCTATGTTTCTGCTGACAGAAGACACAAGATTTCATTCTTTTAAATAGGCGAGGAGCAAACTGGATTGTGAAGACGAGCAAGGGTTGGTTGTGCTTTTCAAGCACTCGTTTATGAAGTATCGTTCCTACCTGAGGCAAGCGCACTTCGATGGCAAGCCTCTGAACAAAATTTCTGTAAAGTCTCCGGTGCTACATTTATCCGACGGTGACTGGAATAATCTTGTTACACATTGGTCTCGGCTGCAGCGTAAGGACTGTCTATGATATCACATCACAATTTGAACTACATTTCTGCATTTGCCTTAATGTCTCACTTGTACGAAAACTGTTAGCAGAAGAACATTCGTTCTCAAGGGACCACAGAATCTCACAACTATACTGCACACTGCATTGCTCTTGTGAGTACCTCTTGTCCTGTATGACCATACTTACTTTCATAGCTGTTTGATTATGTAGCATCACTGCACATGTTAGCCTCATAATCGTCCATTTGGTGGACATTATAAGATCCGTATGGACTCTTACATAAATTTAGAATCAAACCAATGCTTTTGAAGAGGTTTAGCTCTGTAGTCCTGTTGTAAGGACTGAACGTGGTCTATCATTGTACTTACATTAACATCTACTCCCTCCGTCCCATAATATAAGAACGTTTTGTACAGTACACCAGTGTTCAAAACACTCTTGTATTATGGGAAGAGGGATTGGTTCATTGTGTAGCATTCTGCATCTTATCTCCCTCGCCCACCATTTACTAAAAAAGATTAGATCTATATTTAATCTTACCAACAAGTAGAATACACAGACAATGCCAGTACAGAAGTGTAGCCCATTGCTCTTGTCAGTACATTTTGTCGTGTAACGCTTGTACTTCCAGGGATTGGTAGTTGATTATGTAGCATCAATCTGCATCTTATCTTCATTATCCTCTATCCCTTCCAGTATTATCATATCTATAATTACTCTCTACAAAATGTAGAGTACAGGCAAGATTCTGTGCTGAAATTCTTGAGTTATCCTTCCCTTGACATGGAGAATGGCATTATAAAGCCGGTGTTAACTGTTAATGTAAGTCAGTCCTTCTAAAGCATTTATCCTCAACTGTTGTTTAATTTGCTCATACTCCCTATCCTTTACTGCTGTTTAGTTTGCTGTTCCTACCAAAATGCATGTTCGCAAGAACCATAAGTTCTAAGTTTTACTTGTAAAACCAAATTCCTTATTCATACCATGCACATTACTAAATACTCCCTATATGTATGCTTGTTTTTGTGGATCTATAATCCAGTGTGTGGTGAAGCAGCCCATGTTTGCACCTTGTCATCTCCTGTTTTATCTTACTGATGTGGCTCATGATATGAACAACATGCCATGCACATTAACCAAAATAGATACAATAATTTTCTTTGCCCTTCATCTATGCTTGTTATGTTGACATGGTAATCTAGTAGTGTGGTGAAGCTCCCCGCATTATGAACAATGCCAAATTATGCTATTGATATTTTGAACTTACTCTTTATTTTCTAATTTGAAATTGGATGGAATTGACATCACAGTTATCATCTTTGTTTATACACGTGCAAAACCTGTCATCTCTCTACTTTGTTTCAGGGTGATATGCCTGATGGCATGCACAAGTCTGCTGAAGGCTGTGAGACAAACCCAACATATGTTGCAGCAAAGAAGGCAAAACATCTTGAAGATAGCGAGACAACCCTAAAGTCTTGTCTTGATGCTGTGTTCAAGTTACTTGAGACTAGTAGTCAGACAAGCTCACAGAATTCGTTGTCTGAATCAGTTCGACTTCTTCAGTCCCAAGTTCTAGCAGAAAGGCATTCTGCAACTCAACTTCGACTTGAAGTCTTATCTCTAAGAAAGATTGCGGAGAACACCAATGAGAACCTCATCGCTAAACAGCTACACCTGGAAGATATAGCCGACATGCTAGGCCGGTCTCACAGCCTTGCTCAGCAGTTCCCCCGCAAGGCTAACCTTTCTTGAACTATCTTGGAAGTGGTCTCGGTTCAGTATTATTTTGTTACGCTGCAATGGTGCCCAGTTTTTGTAATCTGCTTCTTCGTTGCGCTTTATGGTCACTGGTGGTGAACTTTGATGCCCAGTGGATGTAATATACCTTAAATCCTTTATTGTATAGTGTAGGTTTATTCTTAGTTACTATGCGTAATTTCTTTATTGTATAGAGTACGTTTGTTCTTAATTCTTACTAGTTACTGCCATCATTCGCTATCTGAAAAAAAATCAGATGTAGTCCACCGGGCCGAAACATTCGACTCTAACGTGCCAGGTTTTAAGCGGGCCACAATTGGGACGGCCTGCGTCTTTCTTGGGCCCGAATGATTGGGGCCTTCACACATTGCGCCTGGCCCACAACTTACACCGGCCTATATTTTAGTTGGGCCTTTTGTCGACCCAACGCTTAGTTTGGCCCAGGTAGTGTTGGGCCATTAACAGGCTGAATATTGTACTGGCCTGTTACGACCCATATGAAACCACGGGCCTTTAGCAGGCCGAAATGCATGTTGGGCCTCAATTTTCACTAGTCGTCGATGGGCCTTCAGCAGGCTGAAATGTAGACCGGGCCTTTTTGGGCCCAGTTAGCTCACGGGCCGTTACCAGACCGAAACATATCTCAGGCCTTAGTTGGCCCACTGATATCATGGGCCTTTAAGAGGCCGAAAGCTTAGTACAGGCATTAATGGGCCGAATTACGTGACATGCCTTTAGCAGGCCCAAAAGTCACGTCAGGCTTAACTGTTGCCACCTTTAGCATGGGCCGTTAGTGGGCCCGATGTCCCATCGGACCATATATGGCCCATGGGCAGTACGGGCCATTCCCAGGCCGAAAGTCAAACCGGGCTAAAATGGGCCCATGTCTACATCGGGCATCTAACAGGCCGAAAGTCACTGGGCTATAGTTGGGCCCAAATATTCAGCGAATAATTAACGGGCCAGATCTGGCTTCGGGTCATAAATGGGCCCAAATATTGGGAACAATTAACGAGCCAGATGTGGCTTCGGGCCGTAAATGGGCCTTTATTAAGCAGGCCGTTATTGGGCTGGCCCACTAGTACCGGATTAAGTACTACGGGCCTTTGTTTGGGCCGACCTTTTTAACCTATATGGGCCTCTGTTGGGCCCAACCACATGTCGACGTATCATAGTCATGTCTCCTCCAATGGACGGGCGACATCTGGCCCACTGACAAGCTAACAGGTGTTCCCCCGGCCAATCAGAATTTTACACGTGGAAATTTCCCATTGGTCCGGGCTGTTAACGGGTTATCGGATCCAAAACCCGACCCGATAGCTTAACGGCGTTCCGTTACGGTGGATGCCACGTGTCGGTCACCCTTGACGAAAGCACTTCTATGATGCGCGATTTATCGTCATGGAAGTGGACACTTCCGTGATGATAATTTTGGTAATGTCATGGAACACTTCTACGACAGCACATGTATGACTATCTTGATTCTGTCATAAAATCGTCATGGATGTACATGCATGACAGAAAACGCGACCTACTGTGACAAACACGTATCATCACGAAAGTGTATTTTTTTGTAGTGATTGGTGGATCTTTCTATTCGTCTTCCTTTTGTAAATCAGTGTCTGGCTGCACGTGTTGTTCCTTCTGTAAACCAACATCTGTCTGGGCATGTTCTTCTGTAATTGCTTCTTCAGACACCTTGGTGGTATTGTTCCTGCTCACATGATAATCTTCTTTCTCCTCATCGCTGCTTGTGTCATTACTGTCAATAAGTTTTATCTCTTGAGTGCTCGTCCTAATGTGCTCGGGAGTTGGAGGAATCTCTTCTTGAATTATGTCACAATGTATTCGTTGCATTTCTCTATCTTCCATATCGATTTTACAGTTTAGCATATCTGTTAAAATAAAAAATAAAACTTATTGGTGTGTCTCTGAAAATTAGATATGTACAATTTTACTTTCTTGTCTTTAGAAATAGAAACCTATGGTGTAGTTGATTAATAACAGTGCGGCCGTATCTCTGTATTGGCTGATTATTTGATAGAGAATTTTCTTCCTCAATTCTGGGACTTGTTCTTCTGTTAGTAACACTATTTCTCCACTGTCGGTGTAGTGCTTTGCATTCATGAACATATAGAACGCACAGTCCAGTCTGCAGGTAGAAGAATGAGTGGTTATTGTTGCTGTCCAAAGATGGTTGGGCAGTTTAGGTGAAGTTGTCCTAATGTCGTATGTTTTTTATGGATTGCATTAATAATTTAATTGTTACAATGAGTAAGGAAAAGGAGAAAGGTTTGTAGTGCTTACGTTCCTCCCTGAAGTGGCACCTGCATTTTGACCTTTTCGAAATGGTCAATACTACTTGGAGACAGTTGGAGCAATTTTCTTATTTGCTTCCATATCCTCTTTACTATGCTTGTTACTATGTTGAAGTAATCCATTGTGCCTGGATATTCATGTGTTAAAGAGTCAAGGAGTTCAAAGCGCTCTTTTTTCATGTTAATTGTAACAACGAAGTAGTGGCCCACATGTCCTTTATGAACAGGCCCGCCTATGCAAATTGGTAGAAAGAACTGCAAAATGCAAAATAAATAAATAAGGGATCCTTCTTGGATTTAGTCATGATTTGTTGATTGTTAGATGTTATTGTAGTGTCGAGATTGTATCTCTTATCCGTAACATGAGATGTGCTTACCATGTTGAAATCTTGTAGTTGCTCTCCTTCTTGCACATCAAGGAATCTTTTAAGCCTTTTAGGCACTGTCTTGTCTCTGACATGTGCTTCGTCTTTAGTTTTCAACTCCAATGGATCTTCATGGTTGGTCATGTGTATTGATGCCTGCTTGTTTTGTCACATGTACGTAAAAGAAATTTGTAAATTCAATTGTACAGAAAGGTTGATTGATCGATAGAGTGATATTCATTGTTGAAACTTGACCTTTACTTACGGTGTTGTATGTTGATAGAATCTTTCTCTTTGTGCCCCTGAGTTGCTTTTTCAACATCTGTAGCATGACTGCCATGGTTTTGCTGCGCACTGTCTCTCCAATGCTGAAGCTTTGTGCCATGTGGCTGACCGTTACTGTTGACGTCTCTGTATTTATTAAAATTTCGTGCCTGCAACATATACATATAATGTTTAAGGGAGGAAATCATTGGTAGAAAATAATTCTTTGGTGGTAACATGAACTTACCCTTTGTCCTTATTCGCTATCATGATGCTGTTGTACAGGTGTTCGATCCCTTCATCTTTTACATCACAATGTTTCTTGCCTGATGGTGCGACCTTTTTCTTGTTGTTGTCTGACTCTCTCTTTGGAATATTTGCTGCATGGTTTTTCAATGCACTCTGGCCCTTTGCTTCTTTACTTGTGTCTGTGTGTGTGTCTTGTTGAGGTTTCTGTGTTATTGTGCAAAAGCATGGTTAAAAAAATTAAATATGGTCATTATTTTCATTGTAGTTTACTGTCTGTTTCCCTAAGAAAAATATTCAAATGTTTAGTGTGTCTTTGTTGAACTTTTTTATTGTAGCTTCACCTTTTCAGTTGTTTCCGTTGGTGCTGCCTTTTCGACCTTTCCTTCTGTGAGTGGAGGTTTTTGGACCTCCTCTAGATCTTTTTCATTTTGTTCATCCGTGGTGTCGTCATTTTTGTCCTGTGGCTGTTGAGACATAGAGGTAGGGAAATGAGATTGCATTTGTGTCTTTCTTCACTCAGATTTCTAATTTCCTTAAAAGCAGCTTATCTCACTTCACCTTTTCGATCTTTTGCGTCGATGTTGCCATCCCTGTTATTTCTTGCTTGGACAATGAAGGTTTTCTGGTTTGGTCTATAGCGGTTACGCTGTCTACTGTTGGAAGAACATCTTTTGCTTGTTCCATTCCCTTGTGTTGTTGTGTCTGTTGGTATTGAATATTGGTGCTCTCCTCTGTTTCTTGCATCTATAGGAACACAAAAAGTAATTAAAATGTGTCTGTGTTTCTTTCTGTGGATGCATTTTTTTATATGCTATAGAAAGAGGTTTTGTAGCTTGACCTCTACATTCAATCTCTCTGGTGCCGTGCTTGCCACTTCTCCTTTGTCTTCTGGAGTTTTTGTACATCGTCGAGCGGTAGCAGCACTTTCTATCGCTTCTTGAGGCACATCTTCTTCTTCATTTGTTTCTTTCTTCAGTTCAATCAAAAAATGTAAATAAAGTTTGGACTTCATCTGTGCATGCATAACTTTTTTGTTATAATGTTGTAGTAGCAGGTGCGTGTAGCTTTACCTCTTTGGTCTTTGATGCTGGTGGCATCTCTTCTCGGTTGTGTTTGTCATGTGAAGACTGCTCTTTGGTCAGCGTACTGGGTACCATTTGAGTCACCATTTGTCCTTGTTTTTTGGTTTGTTCCGTTTGTAATCCTTGCTTTTCTTTGGCATGACCGTCCTTGTTTGTTTCCTGTGTTTCATGAAAAAGGAAAAGCATGATTCATTACTTCTAATTCTTGTATTATTGTGACAGGTTGTACTGGGAAGTACATTTCTTATAAATTTTGGGAAAATGGTTCTTGTTGAATTTTACCTTTGCGCCGGTGGTTGGGATATCCGTTTGTGTGTCCACCTTTTCTTTGCTTTGTATACCAGCCTTGGGTGTGTCACCAGGTGGAGTGTCTGAGGCTTTCTCCCCTGTATCGGTCATCTGGAATGTTCTTGTGTTGAAAAGCTCTCTATCAACTTTCTGTTTTGCATGGGCATCCTCTTCCCTTTGTTGTGCTTGTAATACCTGATAGATGAAACAATATGAGTTGATGGTATTGGGTAAAGTGGGTTTGGAAGTTTTTTTACCTCTTCTTTGTTGTTTTATTCTTTTTTTTCTGCCGTGCTGTTAACGGTCGATGCTAGATCAGTCCATGTCTCGTTTGTGGGAGTGTTGATATGATACTTGTCCGGCTGAGTGTATATTTTGTTGCAGATTTGTCAGTTAACTCAAAACCGTTTTTAGTTTAGAGAGAAGAGACTTATTAGAAAGAAGAGACTGATTTTTTATACTCACGTCTTTGCTGCCTTCGATCCTGTTCGTCTCTTGTACTGCTCCTGTTGACGCTCTGTTGTTGGGTTGCTTGTTCTATTGCTTCCATCCTCTTGCTTGGTGTTCTTGATGACATGCTACTATTGGCCCTTATGTTTCGGTGGCGTTCTGTTGCCGTGTCCCTGACAGAATCGAAGACAGATTATTTAAGTTCAAGTTTGAAAGCATCGCTTTTGAGTCACATGGATGATGTATTTGTTCTCATTTACCTGTTTCTCATGTTGATTGTTTGCTTCTGCAGCTATTTTTCTACCTTGTACTTGCTGTCCTTCGGCACTTGCTGTGTTGGTTGATACGTGCTCATTGCTTTGCTCTTTTTGCACCTTGTTCTGTTCTTTTATCTCCCTCTGGCTAATTCTCGAGGTCTGTGTTCTTCTTGATTTTGTTATTCTTTTTTTCCCTTCATTTTTGTTTTGTTGGTCTTGTTCTTCTTTATTTCTTTTTCTCCTCCCCCCTGCTTGTGCTGTGGCTACGACTTCTTTCGTCTGGTTGCCATCTACTAGTGCAGCTATGGCTCCTGCGTCTGCTCGATCCTGCAACTTCAGCGTCATCTCTTCTCGTAACCTCACTATGCAAACTATGTCCTGAAATTCTTTAAGTTGTTCAAAAGAATTCATCAGGGCAATTGTTTGTTTCACCCGTGAGTTCTTCTTTTTTCCATCTAATTTCTCCTCTTGTTCGCTGCCTTGGTTCCCAGCCCCGGTCTTCACTCCAGGTATCTGTTTTGTTTCGTCGAGTACTTGTTTCAACATTTCTTCTATCCTTCCAAATTTTTCATCTGGTCCTGCGCAGGTGCCTGTGACGGGTTCCTTGCTTCCACTCGTGCTGACATGTGCTTCGTCCTGGCGCTTGGTTGGAGGTGGTAGTAGCTTGGTCGTCTGCTGGTGCTTCTGTTGTTATGCTGGTATCATCTGTATTGAATACGAAGGTATTGCTGTGCTGGCATAGAAAATACTCTCTAATGTTCCTTTCCATGTCTGCATTGTTTCGGCAGAATGGAATTGGTTAGACTGGAAACCGTTTTTATAAGGGATAATGCATATATATTCAATAGGGCTATACCTTTATCTTGCCAAATTCATAGTCATATGGTCGTGCTTTTCCATCCCTTTTCATGTCTGCTATAGCTATTTTCTTTAGGTCACTCTCTTTGAGGTGGTTTGCTCACGGTAATGATGTCTTGTCCATTGTCTTGGCAATCTTCCGCATTTCTTTTGTGTCGGTCGGCAGCAGCAGGGAGTCGAGGTACATTATTACTGGCCCCTGTGCCAAACCATTGATACGCTTTTTGTTCTTTTCTTCCTGAGGCAACAACCTGTGCTTCTGCCATATCTTGGCTCCTTCCCCAATACTTTCGACTATTACCTTGCAGAAATCCATCTTTGCCATTTCTGGATAGTCCAAGTCCTTGACCATAATGGCTTGTTTGCTGAAGGTAGGGGAGGTTATTCCACAGACAACGTTGTGGAAAAAAATAAGGAAAAATATTTTAACTGATTTCCTGTTTGATTGTTCGTCATCTTCTTTCACCATTTTTTCTAGTTCTTTAAATAGATCGTCATGATGGAAATCCATTTTCTTGCGGCCAAGTTCTGTGACCAGTGCGCTCATTGTATCGGTGGAAATCCGTGGCCTTGGTGCTGACTTTTCCTTGCCGTTTGGGTATCCAAACACCTTGTGTATAGCTTCCTTGGTGATATTGATATTTTTGTCTTCGGTACCATCACCGAAGGTTATTGTCATGCTGTCTGTGTCCAGGTTGTCGTAGATGTGTGTTGCAAGCGGCTTGCAGATGGAGCGCTTTATTTGGCATTCCTCTATGCTTCCAAACCCGGTTGTCCTAATATCTTGCCGGTGATGTTCTTCAAGTAATTTCCATGCTCTATTGACCTGATCAAATGTTGCTCCTGCCTTGATTTCACATTTGTCCTTATTTGTTGTTGCCTCCTGTTCATCATCCGTTGGTGTTGCTAATTCTTTTCCACTTGTCTTTCTCTTCTTTGTGCACTTCTGTCTTGGTTTTACCTGTTGAGAAAAAGAGGGTTTTGTTATAGACGATGGTTTGGTTTTCATGGGTGAAAAGCGGTAGCAAAAATCTGTAGAGAAAATGTGTTTTACATCATCGTTATTGTCTTGTGCGGCGCCACCGTTGTCCCCTGCGACGTCATCGCCCTCTGTACAAATGAGATCATCATAATGTTTTGTACCATCGTCATCGTCGGCAGCATCACACTTTGGCTCTTTGCTGGCATCATCCTCGTCTTCTTGCACCCGTTGTCTTTTGTTTTTCTTCTTGGCTTTAGTTAGTTCATTCTCGACGCCTGTAACTGCTGGCGGGAGCAACATTAGAGGACTTGGCTGCTGCTGCTGCAAGGTATCACCATCGCTGATGAGTTGAGCTTTGTCCTTTCTCTTTTGTCTTTTTGGTCTAGGAGGAACGACAGTCTTGGTTTCTAATGGCCTCTCTTTTCTGCTGCTAGTCACTAGCTTTTTGTTGCCCTCCCTGCTGGAAGCTAGTGCTAGCACTTGCTCTGGTCCTTCATTGTCCATGTTCTGCTTCGTTCTTTTTTCTAACGGGTCGGGAGAGATGAGTGGTTGTTCTGGATATGCACTATTAAGTTCAGACAAAATCGTTTCAATATCTCCTCCTCCATCACCTGCATGATGATTATGTAACAAAAGGATTACATAGCAACATCGAAATAAATGGGACATAGTTTTAAAACTATGTCTTCCACAACTGCACAGAAAGAATCTGAAACTTAATCTACATAGATTTATAAGATAGCCCTTTTCTTTTATTTCCTGACCTAAAATGGCAGATCAATCCATTGTTTTCTTGTTATATCAAGTCTTCCTCCTAACTCTTGCTTTGGCCAATCAGTGATAGAAATTAGGGTCAGGTGTGAGCAGTATGGCTGCTGTCAAGTCCATATCAGTGAGGGGGAGTCCTTTTTTATAGGGAAAAATACACTACAAATGATATTCTATAAATTGGAGCAATAGTTGTAAGGTTTAGAGGGTAAGATAAAATGTTTTCGAATGAATAATAATACACATGGTGTGTGCAATATTTCATCGAAGTGTAATTTCCCAGGATTGTGTGGACGTTAGTGGTTAACTTACTGCTGCTGCTACATAGTTTTTGTTATATGGATTGTGTTAGCCTTTTATAGTACCTTGCTGCACGGCAGGTTGTTCCGCAGGTACCCTGTTTTCCTTATTATCATTCCTTGCTGCATAAAAATGCCCAGGCATTATTAGCAGTAGAAGCATAATTGAATTTCACAGCAAAAAGAGGAGATGCATCCCGTGGACAAAAAACGACATTGTCGGAGAGACACATGTTGTTTCACGCTATAAGCACACAGCTAGATCCATTATTGGAGCACGAATGTTAATACGAGAGAGGCACATAATTTGAAACAGATACAATCAACGGATATATAAAATCTCCTGTAAATACCAGGTTTTGAATTTAAGGATGCTCTCATGGTTTGAATCTAGAGCGGTGTCCTAGATAGTTCTGCCATGCACAGTACATTTTAGGCAAATATCTTGCGAGCAGATTTCAGTGGCGGGTAGGAGTAGCATCCTATTGCACACGTGTCTACCTTATTTCAATTTTCCTAGAAAAGTCTAGACAGACTTTTTGGAAACATGGTTTTGTGTGGCGGTTAGGGTTCATGTCCGTCAAAAAGGGGGGGGAAATCGCTTTGATCGACCTTTGGTAATGGAATGTAATGGATTAATATTTTTTTACCTTCGATTGCTTGTGAGGGATTCGTCGCATCCGTCGGATGGTTTTTGTCCTTGCTCTCTGTTGGTACCACGGTCGCGAGCACGGGTCGTCGTCATCAATCGCCGCGGCCGCCGGGAGAGGTTTTTGATGCTTTCTCGGGCACCGACCGACTGTCTGTATCTCAAAGTGGATGGCGGCTGGTGGGTAAGGCCAACGCGATTTGTATTTTTGGTTGGTTTGCTGGATTGGACAATGGAGGCAGAAGGAGAGAGGAGGGTGTTCAAGAGAGGGGAACTTGTGAAGTGTTCGAGATTTTCGGTGCGAAAGCAAAAGCAAGAAAGTAGTGGAGGGAGAGAGGGAAATGGTCGAACCATCTCGAATCTTTGACCGTCCGTTTGGACATCAAGATTGGTGTAACTTTCTGTGGGCTTCAATGGGCTTGTTTTTCCTCTGCTTGCTCAACTGTCGGGGCGTTTTTTTATTTTAGTGTGGTGACATTCACGGGGTCATGGTTTGGTGTTACCCCGAGTCAGGTTCGTGCCTGCATGTGTTATAGACTTTTTCTATGACGTTCCACGGTGAGGCGCATGGAAGTGAGGCCACCGGCGCTCACCCTCCTATGGAAAAAGGCGAAGTGTCTCGAATGTTTGACCGTACGTTTGGACATCAAGATTGGTGCAACTTTTTGTGTACTTCGATGAGCTTGTTGTTTGCTTGCCTTCTTAACTGTTAGTCTGTGGGATGTTCGCATTTTTTTATTTTAGTATTGTTGTGTAATCCACAGGGGCATGGTTTGGCGTTACTCAGAGTCTCGCCAGTTCATTTGGAGAGGCATGGACATGAACTCAAGGGAAGCATGTTAACGCATTGGTCAGGGTCTCGTTACCACAAGTGTATGTTTTTTGTATTTCCAAATGATTCTGTTCACTCGTTCTCTTGGAGAGGAATGGATGTGAATCCGGCGGAGACAAGTCTTCTTATTAGGCAGAGTCACGTTTGTTCACGTTTGTTTTACATGCATTTTCTCTGGCGAGTCGCTGTGAGGTGCGTGGAAGGGAAGCAGGTTGGCACTGTGTTACTAATGCAAACAGGCACACTCCTGATGGTGTGTGTGGAAATGTTTTCCTTGTCAACTCGTTCCTTTGTTGTGGAGAGTTGTGGTGGTGCGTTCTAGGGAAGCACTGTTTGTTATTAGAGAGAGTCACGTTTCATGGTTCTTTGTATTCCAAATAATTCCACTCACCAGTTCATTTGGAGAGGCATGGTCATGAACTCAAGGGAAGTATGTTAACGCATTAGTCAGGGTCTCGTTACCACGGTTGTATGCTTTTTGTATTTCCAAATGATTCTGTTCACTCGTTCTCTTGGTGAGGAATGGACGTGAATCCGGCGGAGGCAAGTGTTCTTATTAGGCAGAGTCACGTTTGTTCACGTTTGTTTTACATGCATTTTCTCTGGCGAGTCACTGTGAGGTGCGTGGAAGTGAAGCAGAGTTGGCACTGTGTTACTAATGCAAACAGGCACACTCCTGATGGTGTGTGTGGAAATGTTTTCCTTGTCAACTTGTTTCTTTGTTGTGGAGAGTTGCGGTGGTGCGTTCCGAGGAGGCACTCTTTGTTATTAGAGAGAGTCATGTTTCATGGTTCTTTGTGTTCCAAATGATTCCGCTCGCCAGTTCATTTGGAGAGGCATGGACATGAACTCAAGGGAAGCATATTAACGCATTAGTCAGGGTCTCGTTACCACGGGTGTATGCTTTTTGTATTTCCAAATGATTCCGTTCACTCATTCTCTTGGAGAGGAATGGCGTGAATCCGGCGGAGGCAAGTCTTCCTATTAGGCAGAGTCACGTTTGTTTTACAAGCATTTTCTCTGTCGAGTCACTGTGAGGTGCGTGGAAGTGAAGCAGAGTTGGCACTGTGTTACTAATGCAAACAGGAACACTCCTGACGGTGTGTATAGAAATGTTTTCCTTGTCAACTCGTTCCTTTTTTGTGGAGAGTTGCGGTGGTGCGTTCCAGGGAGGCACTGTTTGTTATTAGAGAGAGTCACGTTTCATGGTTCTTTGTGTTCCAAATGATTCCGCTCGCCAGTTCATTTGGAGAGGCATGGGCATGAACTCAAGGGAAGCATGTTAACGCATTGGTCAGGGTCTCGTTACCACGGGTGTATGCTTTTTGTATTTCCAAATGATTCTGTTCACTCGTACTCTTGGAGGGGAATGGACGTGAATCCGGCAGAGGCAAGTCTCCTTATTAGCCAGAGTCACGTTTGTTCACGTTTGTTTTACATGCATTTTCTCTGGCGAGTCACTGTGAGGTGCGTGGAAGTGAAGCAGAGTTGGCACTATGTTACTAATGCAAACAGGCACACTCGTGACGGTGTGTGTGTGGAAATGTTTTCCTTATCAACTTGCTCCTTTGTTGTGGAGAGTTGCAGTGGTGCGTTCCAGGGAGGCACTGTTTGTTATTAGAGAGAGTCACATTTCATAGTTCTTTGTGTTCCAAATGATTTCGCTCGCCAGTTCATTTCGAGAGGCATGGACATGAACTCTAGGGAAGCATGTTAACGCATTGGTTAGGGTCTCGTTAGCATGGGTGTATGCCTTTTGTATTTCCAAATGATTCCGTTCACTCGTTCTCTTGGAGGGGAATGGACGTGAATCCGGCGGAGGCAAGTCTTCTTATTATCCAGAGTCATTTTGGTCACGTTTGTTTTACATGCATTTTCTCTGGCGAGTCACTGTGAGGTGCGTGGAAGTGAAGCAGAGTTGGCACTGTGTTACTAATGCAAACAGGCACACTCGTGACGGTGTGTATGGAAATGTTTTCCTTGTCAACTTGTTCCTTTGTTGTGGAGAGTTGTGGTGGTGCGTTCCTGGGAGGCACGATTTGTTATTAGCGAGAGTCACGTTTGTGCTTGCGTGTGTTACGGACGTCTTTACTAAGGTGTCACCTGGAGACGCGTGCAAGTTAATTCGCGGATATAGTAAGATTTTGATATAAATATCATTTCAAAACAAAAAATGGCAATGGATAATGGTATGAATTCGACAATAAGTTCTTTGGAATACAGACAGACGTACACAATAAGTTAACTGTGTTTGAGATGTTTTTTGTTGAATATATACAGACCATTAGTAAGAAGTTGAGTGGTTGTGGTGTGGACGAACGCACGGGGAGACTAAATGATAGTACTGGTGTTTCCTAGGCATGCAGAGTTCGAGGTATTTAAGAGAGATTGGGAGAATTCGAGGCGGCGGTTAGCCCGTTTGACCGTCTGACTGGTGTGCGTATGTTATAAAAAGGTACCTACTCATCGAACACCCCACATCCACAATTCTCTAGAGACAGGCACCTCTTTCTTTCTGGTAGCTCCTTCCTTGCGCCATGGCTGGTAAGAGGGGTTCTGGGTGTTCAAGCAACCAGGGAGCAAGGACAAAAGCCGCGGAAAGAAGGGAGAGGTGCCGCCACTATGCTGTAGCGGCGGCAGGGATATCCTGCCCCGTTGCCCAGGTGTTGAACAATCTCTCGCGTGGAGGTGACTCCTCCCACAAGCACATTCGCCATGGAGACGATCTCGGCAAGATGGTAGTATAGAATTCCTTAGCCAGCGACGACTTGCTCGATGAGCTAATTAAGCAGCAGCAGTTCATCGCTCACTTGGAGAAGTTGCTGCAGCAGAGCAATGCTTCTGTGGAGAAGTCCACTGGTCTCATAGTTCGATCTCTGTGTGAGAATGAGAAGCTTCTCAACGAGCTCTACCAGAAGGATTAGGAGGCCACCCGCTTGAAGAATCTATATGAGGAGAGCCATGCGTTGGTGCAGAAGCTATCGGGCGAAGTGGGGCAGCTTATGGATGAGAAGGCTGAGGTCCTCGTCAAGTACAAGAGCCTAGTTGAGGATTCGTATGCTGCTATGAAGGAAGGTCATGAGGCGACGAAGAAGGAGATCGAGGATGCGCTCGCCCACCAGCCGATCAAGAACGTTGCTGGAGTGTAGGCAGAGAGCTTGTAGCGTGTTTTTTCGTTGCGTTGGGGCATGTGGCCTTTTGTACTGCCATGAATCTGTAAGGCATTTATGCATTGCATTGTCGTCGTGTTGTTTCGTTCGTTGGTACATGTTGATGAGTAGGCTCTGGGCATGGATGTTGCATGTTAGCAGTAGGAGCACGGTTGTGCTTCCACCAGGGGCACTTCGTGTGTAGTTGGGGTCCAAATGATTCCGGTTGTTCGTTCACATGGATAGGCACGGGAGTCGAGTCTTGTGAGTCACGTTTTTTTATTAGGCAGAGTCACCTTAGTGTGTGGGTGTGTTTACAGATGTTTCTCTGAGAGGATACACTGTAAGAGGCAGGGAAGTGTAGTCATACGAGCCACTGTTTTAATACGAGTTGGCGTTCCTTGCTTGTTAGGCGCACATGCGCGTGGATGTAGAAGGCACGTTTTTCAAGCAAATAATGCACATCACGATGCCACGTTTTTCAAGCAAAACACGGACCTGAAGTCTGTATAGCCACGGTGCCTGTCATGACTTATACTCATAAACATGTGGACTTTCGTGCCTCTCGGCAATATTTCGGGTCACAGGCACTGGCGTGCGTCCCACAAAGGAATGGTGCTGTTTTATACAGAGTCACACTCGCCCGTGTTTCTGTTTCGAATGCTTCTGTCGACTTGTTCAGACGGAGAGGCACGGTTGGTCAGCCCATAGAGGCATAGGGTTGCATTACGCATAGTCAGAGTCTCATTACAACGGGTGTATGCTTTTGTATTTCCAAATGATTGCACTCACTCATTCTCTTGGAGAGGAATGGACGTGAATCCGGCGGAGGCAAGTCTTCTTATTAGCCAGAGTCACATTCATTTCTTTATTTGGGGTAACCCAGCAGAATGGGTTCATATGCGTACACTCACTGTTGTTACGTGTATTACTCGATAAAGGCGTGGACTCGATCTGATGGAGAGGCATAGGCATGGTGTGGTATTATATAGAGTCACACTCGTATGTGTTTGTGTTCAGAATAATTCTGTCGACTCGATCAGATGGAGAGGCACGGGCGTTAATCGCACAAAGGCACATTTTGGTTCGAAGTCATGGTGAACACCCACTGTTTACTTTATGAGGCACGGAATGGCCTATTTGAGATACGCTGGTGTGATATATTCTTCGCACGGTCATGGGTTCCAGGAAGGCACGGCGTGGTATTGTGTAGAGTGACGTTAGTTTGTCTTGGTGTTCCAGATGGCGTGGTTTTATATAGAGTCACGTTTGCCTGTATAGGTGAAAGCATGGCCGATTCAAGAGACACGATTATGAAAAACACGGACCTAAAGTCCGTGTAGTCTCTGTTCTGTAGTAAGTAGGGTCATGATTTGTACTCTTAAACTCGTGGACTTTTCTGGCTCTCTGTGTTGCAATATTTTGGGTCAGAGGCACGGGCGTGAAGCCCACAAAGGCATGGTGTGGAATTACAAAGAATCATGGTTTTGTGCTAAGTGGTGCCATGACTTGCGTACCCATGACAGAGTGTACATTTCGGGCGACAGGCATGACTGTGAAACTCACAAAGGCATGGTGCAGTTTTATATAGAGTCACACTTGCCTAGTTTCTGTTCTGAATGCTTCTGTTGACTCAAACAGAAGGAGAGGCACTGCCGGTGCGTTATGCACAGTTACGTTCGTTTCGCTAATTGGGGTAACCCAGCGGAATGGGTTGAGATGCGAACACTCACTGTTGACTCTGTGATGCACCGAATGGCCTATGTGAGAAACGTTGTTTTTAAAAGGTTATTTCCTTGTTTTTAAAAGCACAACCACGATTCTTTCTTGATGTTACGTATATTACTCGATAAAGGCGTGGACTCGATCAGATGGAGAGGCACAGGCATGGTGTGGTATTATATAGAGTCACACTCGTCTGTGTTTGTGTTCCCAATAATTCTGTCGACTCGATCAGATGGAGAGGCACGGTTTGGCATTACCCACAGTCATGTTCATTTCTTTAATTACGGAAACCCAGCGGAAAGGGGTCAGATGTGGACACTCACTGTTTAGTTGCTGAGGCACGGAATGGCTTGTTCGAGAGACGCTGCTGTGGTATATTCTTTGCACGGTTGTCGGTTCTAGGAAGCCACGACGTTGTATTGTGAAGAGTCACGTTATTATATGCAAGGTCAGGCACAACCGTGCAGCCCAGAGAGGCATGGTTTTCTTTACCCAGAGTCACATTCGTTCGTTTATTGCGGAAACCGAACGGATCGACTAGCATCTTCTCATATTCGGGTGTGAACGCCACATGGCGCCGCTCCGGAAACCCAATGGTCCGACGAGCGTCTCCTCCGATGGCGCCGCTCTGGCTCGTCGCCCGAGGCGATTCTCCGGCTATTTAAGGTGGACGGACGGAGTCTTGAAGCCCTAGCCAGATTCTACTCCTCCCTTTGTCCGCCGCCAGGTCTTCCATTTCTCTTGCTCCTCTCTATCCTTTGACCATCTCCGCCATGGCTAGGCAGAAGAAGACTTCTCCAGAATGCCATGCCCTATCATGGGAGGAGATCCCGACCGGTGAGGGTTCCTCGTCTGTAAGTTCACCCTGTTTCTGCTTCTCCTTCATTTGTCTTTTCTTTCTTTCTGCTACTTGATTTAGTTTGTGAAACATGAATTATTGTGGTTAGCTGACTCCTAATTTGATGTGGGTGTGTCTTTCTGATACTGATTTACAGTCAATTGGAGCTAGGGTTAGGCGGTGTCATGGTCTTCAACAGAAGTCCCCTCCTGTAGAATTGGGGAGCAGTTGTGGCTCGAGAAAGAAGAAGGTACTGGTGAGCGGGGCGGTGACGGCAACTGCTGAGATGAATGCCTTTGTTTCAATTGCAGAGGCTGACAAAACGTACGAGGAGCTGATGGAGATCATCTACGAGTGGCAGAAGCTCTACCATGAAAAAAGTGAAGCTTTGGAGAAGGCGAACGCCAGTATCATAGAAATTATGGTTGAGGAGACCAATCTCCTTGAAGAGAACGTCCGGTTGTTGGAGGAATCGGCCACAGCTATGAAGCGAGACGAGAATATGAAGGCGCTGAAGAAGGAGATTGATGAACTGCGCGGGGAGCAATCCAGCAAGAAGGTCAGTGGGGACTAGGTATACAACAGCGTCCTTGGCTGTTGTGTGCATCTGGTGTTGTTAAGAAGTGGACTGGAGTTTTGTACCTTGTCTTGTGAAATTTCGTTGTCAGCTACTTTGTTAACAAAATGTATTTTGGTTTCGAGTATCATTGTAATTAGGTGTTGTTACTTATGACGGTGTGTGTGTTCGTTGCTTTCTGTGTTGCAGTGTTTCGGGCGACAGGCACGGCTGTGAAACTCACAAAGGCATGATGCGGTTTTACATAGAGTCATAGTCGCATGTCTTTCTGTTCAGAATGCTTCCGTCGACTCGATCAGAAGGAGAGGCATGGCCGGTCAGCCCATAGAGGCATAGTTTTGCATTACGCATAGTTTTGCATTACGCACAGTCACGTTCATTTCTTTAATTAGGGTAACCCAGCAGAATGGGTTCAGATGCAAACACTCACTATTGAAACTGCTTTTAAAAGTTTCTTTCCTTGTTTTTAAAAGCACAGTCACGCTTCTTTATTGATGTTATGTATATTACTCGATAAAGGCGTGGACTTGATCAGATGGAGAGGCACGGGCATGGTGTGGTATTATATAGAGTCACACTCGTCTGTGTTTGTGTTCCGAATAATTCCGTCGACTCGATCAGATGGAGATGCACGGGCGTTAATCGCACAAAGGCACAGTTTGGTCTTACCCACAGTCACGTTCGTTTCTTTAACTGCGGAAACCCAGCGGAAAGGGGTCAGATGTGAACACTCACTGTTTACTCGGTGAGGCACGGAATGGCTTGTTTGAGAGACGCTGCCGTGGTATAATCTTTGCACGGTCGTCAGTTCCAGGAAGCCACAATGTTGTATTGTGAAGAGTCACATTATTATTTGCAAGGGCAGGCACAACCGTGCAGCCCAGAGAGGCATGGTTATGCTTTACCCAGAGTCACATTCGTTCGTTTATTGCGGAAACCCAATGGATCGATTGGCGTCTCCTCATATTCGGGTGTGAACGCCACATGGCGCCGCTCCGGAAACCCAATGGTCCGACGGGCGTCTCCTCTCGTGGCGCCGCTCTGGCTTGTTGTTTGAGGTGATTCTCCGGCTATTTAAGGCGGACGGGCAGAGTCTTGAAACCCTAGCCATATCCTACTCCTCCCTTTGTCCGCCGCCAGGTCTTCCATTTCTCTTGCTCCTCTCTATCCTTTAACCATCTCCGCCATGGCTAGGCAGAAGAAGACTTCTCCGGACCGCCGTGTCTTGTCACGGGAGGAGATCCCGGTCGGCGAGGGTTCCTCGTCTATAAGTTCACCTTGTTTCTTCTCCTTCATTTGTTTTTTCTTTATTTCTACTACTTAATTTAGTTTGTGAAACATGAATTATTGTGGTTAGCTGACTCCTAATTTGATGCGGGTGTGTCTTGCTGATACTGATTTACAGTCAATAGGAGCTAGAGTTAGGCTACGTCATGGTCTTCAACAGAAGTCCCCTGCTGTAGAATTGGGGAGCAGTTGTGGCTCAAGAAACAAGAAGGGAACTGTGAGCAGGGCGGCGATGGCAAGTGCTAAGAGGTCTCGTGGCGATGGGGAGGTCTTGCGGGCTGGCTTCGCTTCAAGCCAGCTAACTCATCTTGGAGGCGAACAAACCGTTAGCTCCGTGTTAACTACTCTCAATAACCTGCTCCATCAGATGAATGCCTTGGTTTCAAGTCCAAAGGTTGAAAACACTTACAACAGCTGATGGAGATCATCTACGGGTGGCAGAAGCTCTTCGAGAAAACAAGAGCAGATTTCGAGAAGGCGAACGCCACTATCGTAGAAATTATGGTTGAGAAGAAGAATCTCCTTAAGGAACACGTCCGGTTGTTGGAGGAATCGGTGGCAGCTGTTAAGCAACATGGCGAGTATATGAAGGAGCTGATTGATGAAATGCGCGGGGAGTAAACCAACAAGAAGTTCGGTGGGGAACAAGTATATAGCAGCGTGCCTGGCTGTTGTGTGCATCTGATGTTGTTAAGCAGTATGCTCGAGTTTCTTACTTTGTCTTGTGAAATTTCGTTGTTGGTTACTTTGTTAAGACTTAAGAAGATGTATTTTGGTTTCCAGTATCTTTGTAATTAGGCGTTGTTACTTATGAAGAACGGGACCTGAAGTCTCTGCACCGTTTCAGGACCAAGTATGACATGTACGTTCATGGCTTTTCTATGTTCTAGTGTTTCGGGTCACGGGCACGGGCTTGCAAAGTCATGGTGTGGTTTTATATAGAGTCACGTTCGCCTATTTTTGTGTTCAAAATGATTGCGTTGACTCGTTTAGAAAAAAGACACACGGATTCAAAATGATTGCGTTGACTTGATCAGAACAAAGAGACACGGTTGTGAATCCCATGAACGCATGGTTTGGTCTTTCACAGAGTCACGTTCGTACGTTTATTATGGAAACAAAGGAGAATGAGCTTAGATGTTAATGCTAACTGTTTACTTTGTGAGGGACGGGATAGCCGATTCGAGAGTCGCGTGTTTAAAAGCGTAAGTTTGTTGTTTTTAAAAGCGACGGTTATGTACCGAGTTGCTCTTTGAGGCATGGAATGTCCTATTCGAGAGACGTTGGTGTGGTATATTCTTCGCACGGTCATGGGTCCCAGGAAGGCATGGCAAGGTATCATGTATTTGTGTTCGAAATGATTCCGTTGACTCGTTCAGAAGAAGAGGCACATACATGAATGCCATGAGGGCATGGTTGGGTCTGTCGGAGCGTCACATTTCGTACGTTTATTATGGAAACAAAGCGGAATGTGTTTAGATGTTAACGCTAAAAGTTTACTTTGCGAGTGGCCGGTTCGGTAGTAGAGGTGTTTAAAAGCGTAAGCTCCTTGTTTTTAAAAGACACAACTCTGTGCTAAGTTAAGTGGCGCTTCTTTTATTAGAAGCACGGGCGTGAAGTGAATACAGCCACGGTTCTGTACCAGGTAGCGACATGACTTGTGCACTCATGATGGCGTGGACGTTCGTGGCAGTGTTAAGAGTCACAAGCATGGGCGTGAAGCGCTAAAAGGCATGCTGCCGTATAATGTAGAGTCACACTCCCGTGTGTTTGTGTTCCGAATGATTCCGTCGATTCGATCAGACGGAGAGGCACGGGCGTTCAGCCCGCAAATGCACCGTCAGGTTCGTTCCTTGCTTGTTATGCGCACAGACGCTTGGATGTAGAAGGCACATTTTTCAAGCAAAGAATGCATATCACGATGCCACCTTTTTCAAGCAAAACACGGACCTGAAGTCCGTATAGCCATGGTTCTGTACTAAGTAGCGTCATGACTTGTACTCATAAACGCGTGTACTTTCGCGCCTCTCTGCAATATTTCGGGTCATAGGCACTAGCGTGCGGCCCACAAAGGCATGGTGTTGTTTTATACAAAGTCACACTCGCCCGTGTTTCTGTTTCGAATGCTTCTGTCGACTCGTTCAGATGGAGAGGCACGGCCGGTCAGCTTCAACAATGAGTGGAGAGCCATAGGCATGGTGTGGTATTATGTAGAGTCACGCTCGTCTTTGTTTGTGTTCAGAATAATTCCGTCTACTCAATCATATGGAGAGGCACGGGCGTTAGTCGCACAAAGGCACAGTTTGGTTTGAAGTCATGGTGAACACACACTGTTTACTCTGTGAGGCACGGAATGGCCTATTCGAGAGACGCTGGTGTGGTATATTCTTCGCACGGTCATGGGTCCCAGGAAGGCATGGCATGGTATCCTGTATTTGTGTTCGAAATGATTCCGTTGACTCGTTCAGAAGAAGAGGCACGGACATGAATGCCATGAGGGCATGGTTGGGTCTGTCAGAGCGTCACGTTTCGTACGTTTAATATGGAAAAAAGCGTAATGGGTTTAGATGTTAACACTAAAATTTTACTTTGCGAGTGGCCGGTTCGACAATAGAGGTGTTTAAAAGCGTAAGCTCCTTGTTTTTAAAAGCCACAACTCTATGCTGAGTTGCGTGGCACTTCTTTTATTAGAAGCACGGGCGCGAAGTGAATACAACCACGGTTCTGTACCAGGTAGCGACATGACTTGTGCACTGACGATGGTGTGGACGTTCGTGGCAGTGTTAAGGGTCACACGCACGGGCGTGAAGCGCTAAAAGGCATGCTGCCGTATAATATAGAGTCACGCTCTCGTGTGTTTGTTCTCCGAGTGATCCCGTCAACTCGATCAGACGGAGAGGCACGGGCGTTCAGCCCACAAAGGCACCGTCAGGTTCGTTCCTTGCTTGTTAGGCGCACATACGGATGGATGTAGAAGGCACGTTTTTCAAGCAAAGAATGCACATCACGATGCCACATTTTTCAAGCAAAACATGGACCTGAAGTCCGTATAGCCACGGTTCTGTACTAAGTAGCGTCATGGCTTGTACTCATAAACACTTGGACTTTCACGCCTCTCTGCAATATTTCGGGTCATAGGCACTAGCGTGCAGTCAACAAAGGTATGGTGCTGTTTTATACAGAGTGACACTCGCCCGTGTTTCTGTTTTGAATGCTTCTGTCGACTCGTTCAGACGGAGAGGCACGACCGATCATCTTCAACTTTGAGTGGAGAGGCATAGGCATGGTGTGGTATTATGTAGAGTCACGCTCGTCTGTGTTTGTGCTCAGAATAATTCAGTCGACTCGATCAAATGGAGAGGCACGGGCGTTAATCGCACAATGGCACAGTTTGGTTCAAAGTCATGGTGAACACACACTGTTTACTCTGTGAGGCACGGAATGGCCTATTCGAGAGACGCTGGTGTGGTATATTCTTCGCACGGTCATGGGTCCCAGGAAGGCATGGCATGGTATCCTGTATTTGTGTTTGAAATGATTCCATTGACTCGTTCAGCAGAAGAGGCACGGACATGAAAGCCATGAGGGCATGGTTGGGCCGGTCGGAGCATCACGTTTCATACGTTTATTATGGAAACAAAGCGGAATGGGTTTAGATGTTAATGCTAAAAGTTTACTTTGCGAGTGGCCGGTTCGATAGTAGAGGTGTTTAAAAGCGTTAGCTCCTTGTTTTAAAAGCCATGGCTCTGTGCTGAGTTGCGTGGCGCTTCTTTTATTAGAAGCACGGGCGTGAAGTGAATACAACCACGTTTCTGTACCAGGTAGCGACATGACTTGTGCACTGACGATGGCGTGGATGTTCGTGGCAGTGTTAAGGGTCACAGGCACGGGCGTGAAGCGCTAAAAGGCATGCTGCCGTATAATATAGAGTCACGCTCCCGTGTGTTTGTGTTCCTCATGATCCCGTCGACTCGATCAGACGGAGAGGCACGAGCGTTCAACCCACAAAGGCACCGTTAGGTTCGTTCCTTGCTTGTTTGGCGCACAGACGCGTGGATGTATAAGGCACGTTTTCCAAGCAAAGAACGCACATCACGATGCCACATTTTTCAAGCAAAACACGGACCTGAAGTCTGTATAGCCACGGCTCTGTACTAAGTAGCATCATGACTTGTACTCATAAACACTTGGACTTTCACGCCTCTCTGCAATATTTCTGGTCATAGGCACTGGCGTGCGGTCCACAAAGGCATGGTGCTGTTTTATACAGAGTCACACTCGCCCGTGTTTCTATTTTGAATGCTTCTGTCGACTCGTTCAGACGGAGAGGCACGACCAGTTAGCTTCAACACTGAGTGGAGAGGCATAAGCATGGTGTGGTATTATGTATAGTCACGCTCGTCTGTGTTTGTGTTCATAATAATTCCGTCGACTCGATCTAATGGAGAGGCACGAGCGTTAATCGCACAAAGGCACAGTTTGGTTCGAAGTCATGGTGAGCACCCACTGTTTACTCTGCGAGGAACGGAATTGCCTATTCGAGAGACGATGGTGTGGTATATTCTTCGCACGGTCATGGGTCCTAGGAAGGCATGACATGGTATCATGTATTTGTGTTCGAAATGATTCCGTTGACTTGTTCAGCAGAAGAGGCACATACATGAATGCCATGAGGGCATGGTTGGTTCTGTCGGAGCGTCATGTTTCGTACATTTATTATGGAAACAAAGCGGAATGGGTTTAGATGTTAATGCTAAAAGTTTACTTTGCGAGTGGCTGGTTCGACAGTAGAGGTGTTTAAAAGCGTAAGCTCCTTGTTTTTAAAAGCCACGGCTCTGTGCTGAGTTGCGTGGCGCTTCTTTTATTAGAAGCACGGGCGTGAAGTGAATATAGCCACGGTTCTGTACCAGGTAGTGACATGACTTGTGCACTGACAATGGCGTGGATGTTCGTGGCAGTGTTAAGGGTCATAGGCACGGGCGTGAAGCGCTAAAAGGCATGCTGCTGTATAATATAGAACCACGCTCCCGTGTGTTTGTGTTTCGAATGATCCCGTCGACTCGATCAGACGGAGAGGCATAGGCGTTTAGCCCACAAAGGCACCGTCAGGTTCATTCCTTGCTTGTTAGGCGCACAAACGCGTGGATGTAGAAGGCACGTTTTTCAAGCAAAGAACGCACATCACAATGCCACATTTTTCAAGCAAAACACGGGCCTGAAGTCCGTATAGCCACGGTTCTGTACTAAGTAATGTCATGACTTGTACTCATAAACGCTTGGACTTTTGCGCCTCTCTGCAATTTTTCGGGTCACATGCACTGGCGTACGACCCACAATGGCATGGTGCTGTTTTATACAGAGTCACACTCGCCCGTGTTTCTGTTTCAAATGCTTCTGTCGACTCGTTCAGACGGAGAGGCACGGCCGATCAGCTTCAACGGTGAGTGGAGAGGCATAGGCATGGTGTGGTATTATGTAGAGTCACTCTCGTCTGTGTTTGTTTTCAGAATAATTCCGTCGACTCGATGAGATGGAGAGGCACGGGCGTTAATCGCACAAAGGCATAGTTTGGTTCGAAGTCATGGTGAACACCCACTTTTTACTCTGTGAGGCACGGAGTGGCCTATTCGAGAGACGCTGGTGTGGTATATTCTTCGCATGGTCATGGGTTCTAGGAGGCACGACGTGGTATCCTGTAGAGTGACCTTAGTTTGTCTTGGTGTCCCAAACGATTCTGTTGAGTCGTTCGCACTAAAAGGCACAACTACGAAGCGAGAGGCATGGTTATGCGTTACACAGAGTCACATTTGTGCGTTGATTGCAGAAACCCCACCATTCGACGGGCGTCTCCTTGTTTTCGGTGTGAACGTCGCGTGGACGCTGCTCCGGAAACCCAAGGGTCCGACGGGCGTTTCCTCCAGTGACGCCGCTCTAGAGGAGGTGGAGGTATTTAATAGAGTGAACACCACACGTCGGCGCTGCAGAATCCAAAAGGACCGGCAGCCGTCTCATCCGTCGGTGAAGTGAACGCCGCGTGTCACCGTTCCGGCTCCTCGCTCGAGGTCAAGGAGCAGTTATTTAAGCCGAGCGGCGTCCGCCACCACTAGACATCATCCTGCTTCTCCATCTTTCGTCGGTAATCCTAGGAAATCATCCATCTTCCTCTTTTTGTTTGTGACGGCCCCCGCCATGGTTCAGCACAAGAAAACTACTTACGCAATGCTTAGTCCCGAGCGTCGCTTCCAGTTGCAGGAGGACATCCGTTCGAGGCACGCCGCTCGGGTCGCAGCGGGCATGTCTCCGGACTCGCCGGGGCCGAAGGAGATTGGGGAGGTGGAGGAAGTGGAGGGGGATGCATTGGAGCTCATGCAAGGAGTTGATCTAGTAGGGGGAGATGTGATGGAGGAAGAGGAGGGGGTGATCCAGTGGGGCGAGATGTGATGGAGGAAGAGGAGGGGGTGATGCAGTGGGGGGACATGTGATGGAGGAAGAGGAGGAGGGTGATGAGGATGACGATGACGACGAGGAAGGCGTGGACGAGGAAGGCGTGGATGAGGATGACAAGGACGATGAGGAGGGTGATGACGAGGATGACGAGGACGACGAGGAGGCTGGTGACGAGGATGACGAGGACGACAAGGTGGAGTTCTATCTCGGTGAGGCGGCCTTGATGGCGGAGCAGACCGCTATCCTGGAGTCCATCCAAGATGAGGCGTACGTGGAGTCCAACCGGCGCTTCCTCCGGGAAGAACAGGCGAAGACCGATGTGCTCTTCGATGAGCTGGATGCGGAGCAGGAGGCGGAGGCCGACGACATCGATGTCAGAATGGAGATAGTGGACATCTCCGACGACGGGGAGTAGTGTAGTTTTGTTAGTAGATGTTTGCTTTGCATGGTTTATATGTTATTCATGATTTTTTGTGCCTGTAAAGGTTGAACAATGTCAATGAATCGTCGATGTCAGAATGGAGACAGTTTCATTTCCATGTCAAGAAATCGTGTTTTGTTCTTAAGTATTAGTACTACCCAGTCTGAAAATAAATGTGTCAACTTCGTAGTAACTTCGTACCAGGCAGTACAATTCACATTGTACCGGTTAGTACAAGGTTGAGCCAATTAATTTGTGACGGAAGGTGTATGTTTTATTACAAATTGCAATTTCAAGTACCATATTTGGGTTGGAAGTTGTATGTTTTATTACACTGTATTGTTTTATTATAGAATGTAGTTTCAAGTACAAAATAAACGTCTAAGTGGGGCACATATTTGATTCTAGAGATTTCAGCGTGGTTAGATTTGAATATGGTTTCAACATGGTTAGATTCTAGAGAGGTACTCAACAACATGCGCAAAAAAGCCACAGGTCTGCTTCTGAAAAGCACCGTCTTGCATGGTTTTACCGCAAGATGGGATTCGACATTTATCCAGGACATTCTGGGTTTTATAAGTGTAGAAGGAATTGTTTTTCACTTATATGTTGAGTGGCAGAGGCATGGATATTACTTTTGTGAGGAAGGAATGAACATCGGAGGTACGTGATGTGAGGACTGACAATATGCGTCCGTTACTGTTTTTCCATAATGTTTTTCAATTAACTGTGAGAGGCATGAATGTGCCAACGGAAGGAGTTCTATTGTTTATGTGTGAGAAGGCCGCGGCGGAAGTGTAAATTTAAGGGCGGGACAGCCGCAAAGGAGTGCATGTTCTCACTTTCGATGCGGTTGTGCACATTGTGGGTTGTGGATCGTGGTTTCATCTTCCTGTCGGTGCGGTGGGGGAGATGATCGTTGTCTTGCGTAGTTTGCTGTCAAATGTTCACTTTTGCAATTTATCTCGTGAGGCATGCAGGGGCAGTACGTAGAGGCACGCATCTCTGACCAAGAGAAGCATGCTTGAAGTGGCTGGTTTAACTCTCAGACACACGGGCATGGTACATTCACTGGGAGTGGCAATTGTTTTCAGTGATACATTCGCTGGGAGGAGCAGTGCTGTGTTTTTTCGGAGGCACTATTGTATGTTCATGTTGCAACTGACGCTACGAACTGGACAGTAAGAACGAGAAGCAACAAGAGGTGTGGACATGCAGCTGCGAGAAGCACTTATACAACGAGAGGCGCAACTAGAGGCACAAATATGATGCTACATGAGGCACGAAGATGAAGCTACGTGATTGCATGGACGTCAATTCGTGTTGTCGTGCTACATGAGGCACGGGCACAAACATATAGCTGTGCACTCAACTACATGCGGCGACCACCGTGATTGCACAGATGTGTTTCTGAGAAGCACCGGCCTCCATCGTTTTACCGCGAGGTGGAATTCGACATTTATCCAGGGCATTCCGGGTTTTACAAGTGTAGGAAGAATCTTTTTCACTTATATTCTGTGTACGTGACGTGAGGATTGACAATAGGCGTCTGTTACTATTTTTTCGGAATGTTTTTCAATTAAATGTGAGAGGCATAAATATGCCAACAGAACAGGCACGATCATGTCTGAAATAGTTGCAAGGTCGTCCCTAAGGTGTCCTATACGCTTCACAGTTACAAGCACGGTCATCGTTCTTGTCGAGGCACGGAGGTGTAGGATGGAGCCTATGCCTCTGCGATAGTCACGTCCCATATTAAGAAGGAAGCAAATCTTCATAGACCCGATATGTTGGAAGCTGGCCGTAAGGCACGCTCCTGCCTCTGCGTCTTCGGTGATATCATGTTTTGTGCCAGCGAGGTGGACGTAATGCTCGGTTTTCTGATGTTTTTATTGTCAGCAACTTTCTTAACATGTTACGCATGAGAAAGGTATGATTTTACCCAACGAACATGAGGCACATACGTGAGTATAAGGGAGGTACGGACGCGAAGGATTGTGATGCAAGCACGTGAAGGTGTGCCACTGTTTTCAAGAAGCTTTCATTGGCACATTTTCATTGTGGGGGCCATGGCCTATGAGTTCCATGTGTCTTCGAAGGCATTCGGCCTCATTAACGGGCATGAAGCCAAGTTACGCACGGTCCCCATAGGAGTGGAGGCATAGAAGTGCCTCCGTGGGTGTTTTAAGTAGTTGGTTTTATTGACGGACAATCGTGTCTCTGTAGTGTTCTTCTCTGAGGGTCACGAACATACGCAATGTTTTCCAAGGAGAATAAACACCTAACTACCTCTGCATTCAAAATGTTTTTCTAAAGTGTTCCATACGAATGATTTTTAATATTGTGTGTGCAATGGTTTGTTAGAACATTGTGCGCTACTTTTAGGAGCATTCTGTAATTGTTGTCCCTGCATTTCGACGCTGCATCTACAAAGGTGCTAGTGCATTGCATGCTCGTCATTTTTGTGGACTGCCATGTGTACCTGCTCTGTGCGTTACGCTGATCGTATACTATCCGTACTGTGTTTATATTTTTCAGTTTCACGCCAATATATTCTACTAATAGAAAACTCCAACATTGCACTGGAAATAAACTTGTTCAGAAGATATGTAAACTGGAAGCAAACTACAAGGTTAACTGCGACACAAGCAAAGCTAAATTTAGAACAAGCAAACAACAGTCTTGAGAGAAAGCAAATCTAATGAGAAATCTAGAATGGCATGAGCAATCTTCTATATGCTTTTCTTGGCCGGGACCACCTGCTTCAGTAGTCGTAGTCGCCCCAGGACCTTGCGCGCTTCCTGGACTGCTCCTTCTCGAGTTTTGCCTGGCGGAGCCCTTCCTGGATGGTGGTGAGGCGGCTCCATATCTCGTACGTAGCGTAAGCATCTTTTACCGCGTACTCGATGTGCCTCATGGACAGGGGCATGCACGCCTAGCGCTTGTGTTCTGCGTTGGTGAGCTTCTTCTTCATGTCATTGTAGTAGTCGTGGACAAGGATGCCCGAGACATCACCAAGGGAGTCCAGAGGCTTGGTAGCTGTAGGCACTCTCCATTCCTTCTGGATGTAGACGGAGTGGGCGATCTCCAGTCCGACGCGGCTGAGCATGTCTATGTCACCGTTGATGGAGAAGCTAGCAAACGTGTATCTGGGGTCGGCGAGGAAGTTGTCAAACCTGGTGCAGTTCTTGTCGGCGGCGCTCAGTTGGAAGAGCAGCACCGGATGATCCTTGCCGACGGAGAGCTGGACGAGGGCTGGTTTTTGATCTTTGCCAACGTCATTCGTGTACTCCACATCAACTCCGATTATCTTGTGGCGCTCGAATTCGAGGTGTCGCTCGTACTGCTCAATGGTGGTGGCCGCCTTGTGCAAGTCGTTGGTGTGGATCACGTGCAACTTGGTGTTGTCGTGGGCCTGCACCTCCATGAGTTCCCGAGTGAATCCCATGCCTGGAGCAGTTCGTCTTCCCGCAACTTGGTATTTCGTGGGGAACAATGTTTGGGAGCGCAATGGCAATTTCTGTTGTTTGTGGGAGAGAAGTCCGCAACGGAGGTCTAAATTTAAGGGCGGGGAAGCGGCAAAGGAGTGCACGATCTCACTGTCGATGCGGTTGTGCACATCGTGGCTTCTGGATCGTGGTTTCGTCTCCCTGTCGATTCGGTTGTGCACATCCTGGGTTTTTGATCGTGGTTTTTCTTAAAAAGGAAATAAAACAAATTCAACAGTTATGTTTTTAACAACCGTTACATCCCCAGCAACTCGGGAAGAAGATCGTTGTCTTTTGTAGTTTGCTGTCAAATGTCAATTTTTACAATTTTTCTCGTGAGGCATGCAGGGGCAGTACATAGAAGCACGTGTCTCTAACCAATAGAAGCATGCTTGAAGTGGCTATGCAGAGACACACGGGCGTTATACATTCACTGGGAGTGGCAATTACTTTTAGTGATACATTCTATGGGAGGAGCAGTGCTTTGTTTTTTTAGAGGCACTGTTGTGTGTCCGTGTTGCAACTGACGTTACGAGATGGACAGAAAGAACGAGAAGCAACGAGAGGCATGGAGATGCAGCTGCGAGAAGAACTTATACAACGAGAGGCGCAACAAGAGTGACAGATACGATGCTATGTGAGGCACGGACATGAAGCTACGTGATTGCACGGACATCAGTTCGTGATGTCGTGCTACATGAGGCACGGGCACATGCACTGAGCTACATGCGCACAAAGCCACAGATGTGTTTCTGAGAAGCACTGGTCTACATGCACTCATCTATTTCAGGCATTCCGGGTTTTACTTCCGTGACGAAGGAATGAATGTCGAATGTACGTGACGTGAGGATTGATAATAGGCGTCCATTAGTGTTTTTGCAGAATGTTTTTCAGTTAACTGTGAGAGGCATGAATATGCCGACGGAACAGGCATGGTCATGCCTGAAATAGTTGGAAGGTCGTCCCTAAGGTGTCCTAAATGTATCACCTATACTCTTGACTGTTACAAGCATGACCGTTATTCTTGTCGAGGCACGGTCTTGAGAAGCATGAATGTGCCGACGCAACAGGCACGATCATGTCTGAAATAGTTGCAAGGACGAGATGGGCAGAAACAACGAGAATCAACAAGGGGCGTGGGCATGCAGCTGCGAGACACACTTATACAGCGAGAAGCACAGCTAGAGGCACATGTACGATGCTACGTGAGACACGGACATGAAGCTATGTGATTGCACGGACGTCAATCCGTGCCCGTGTTCTGTCAAATGTTTTAAGTGGCACTTTGTAAAGGCATGGATGTTTAAGGTGACAGAGCCATAGGGGAAGGCACTGGTTTTTTAGGAGAAGTGTTGTACGGTAGACACAGGTGTATGTTTGAGCTCATCGCAACAAACTACTTGGCATCACGCTATTCTGCGGAGGACCATAGTGAAAATTATGTATACTACTGACGTGGGGAGCTAGAAACCTCACTAAACTATGGAGAAACATACTTCACCACAGCGATTCATCCTCCATTATTAGTCAGCGAATCCTTTTATTATTATCACAGATAAATAAAGCAAACACACGTAAGTGTTTCACCTTATTTGATCCAGAATTTTCACCACCATCCTCTTGGACATAATTATATGCTCAGTTACATACCATGACTTAACAAAATAACAAAACTGGTGTGTACAGCCTGTTCAAAAACCATACATACATTACTGAACTGTGTTATAGGATGTATAGCCACCGACAACGCTCTATCAGGAAAGGTCGTTGATTATCATCCGTAGCAGCTTCATGTTTCCCAATGTTGGCCACCGCTTTTTAATTGTGATGAGGACAATTGAACCAACCCTTAGCTGAGCTTCCCGGGAAAAATCTGAAAAACCGGTCATCTCCATTCTGCCGTCGGTTCGTATGGAGTACGTTGTGGTCATGTCTATTGCATCATACATCTCTATTAGGCCGATTCCACCGTTTTGAGGTAGATATCCTAGGTTCATCTTTAGAAGACTCACAACGGTAGACGGGATTCTCTGTAGATTGTACCGATATCACTAGATAAAATAAATGTACAAGGACATAAAACATCGAAAATAGCAAACAAAACCATGGTAGTGGATCAAAACAAATATTCAATGACTAACCAGACGACCATTTATGACATTGGTGACGTTTAGACGCTGAACAAAGGGTGTTGTGGGGAAGTCGTCAGACTCAAACACATAGTATATCATTTGTCCAAATTGTCTGTATTAGAGGTTTACGCCTTGACCAAACATAGTTTTCCCAATGTACTCCCTCTCTGTATCATTTAGAAAATCAAGAGCTGCATGGAAAAAAATAACTCATTTTCAAACGAATTTGTTTAAACAAATGAACTCGCTATTAAAGTTTAAAAGGAGTGGTTAAATTCAATGCATGTGATCAAGTTGGGATGATAATTGTAGAAGGACAAGATATGGGCTGTGCAATCTCGATGTATTGATCGGTGCACCAGGCACGTATATATAAGTACATAGGTGGGCCACAACCTCAACTATACAAAGGAAACAGGAGGTGGGCCCTACACACAAATATACACGTACACAATATACTTAACACCCCCCCGCAGTCGAAGCGGCGCCAGTGACGCAGAGACTGGAACGGAAGTCCTCGAAGGTAGAAGTCGGCAGTCCCTTTGTCATCACATCGGCAAACTGCTGAGCGGTTGACACATGGAGAACCCGCATACGTCCAAGAGCCACCTGCTCGCGCACAAAGTGAATGTCCAGCTCGATGTGTTTAGTCCGGCGATGATGAACGGGGTTGGTGGAGAGATACACCGCAGAGACGTTGTCACAGTAGACAACCGTAGCTTGGGAGACGTCGTGATGCAGCTCCTGAAGTAACTGTCGTAGCCAGGTGCACTCAGCGACAATGTTGGCCATAGCTCGGTACTCAGCCTCCGCACTAGAGCGCGAAACCGTGGGTTGTCGCTTGGACGACCACGAGACGAGTGAAGGACCAAGGTAGACGCAATAGCCAGAGGTGGACCGACGAGTATTTGGGCAGCCAGCCCAGTCTGCATCGGAGTAGGCCACCATCTCCAGAGAAGTAGATGCCATAAGTGTCAACCCGAGGGTCATCGTGCCGCGGATGTAGCGAAGGATCCGCTTCACGAGAGTCCAATGAGAGTCACGGGGGGCGTGCATGTGGAGACACACCTGCTGTACAACATATTGAAGATCCGGTCTGGTAAGAGTCAAATACTGTAGAGCACCGACAATAGACCGGTAGGAAGGAGCATCCGACGCAGGCGAGCCCTCAAGAGCAGAGACCTTGGCCTTCGTGTCAACAGGAGTAGCAATGGGATGACAGTTGAGCATGCCAGCACGCTCAAGAAGCTCATGTGCATACTTCTGCTGATGAAGAAAGAAGCCTTCCGGACGACGAACGACCTCAATGCCAAGGAAATAATGTAGAGCACCCAGGTCCTTGATAGCAAACTCGTCACGCAGCCGGAGAGTAATCTGCTGAAGAACAGCTGCGGAGGAGGCTGTCAGGATAATGTCATTGACGTAAAGCAGCAAGTATGTAGTCGTGTCACCATGGCGATAGACAAACAGAGAGGCGTCCGAGCGAGTGATGCTAAAGCCCAGTGTCTGAAGAAACCCGGCGATCCGCTGGTACCAGGCGCGGGGTGCCTGCTTGAGCCCGTAAAGAGAGCGGGACAGCAGACACACATGGCCGGGAAGTGAGGCGTCGACGAAACCGGCGGGTTGCTCACAATACACCTGCTCCTCAAGATGGTCGTGGAGAAAGGTGTTGGAGACATCCATCTGGTGAACAGGCCAGCCGCGGGAGACAGCGAGCTGGAGGACGGTGCGGATCGTGCCCGGTTTGACAGCCGGGGCAAACGTCTCAGTGAAGTCCACTCCAGCGCGCTGGCGGAAACCGCGGACCACCCAGCGAGCCTTGTAGCGCTCGAGAGTACCGTCCGAGCGGGTCTTATGGCGAAAGACCCACTTGCCGGTGATGACGTTGGCGCGAGGAGGCCGGGGAACCAGGGTCCAGGTGCGGTTCCATTGAAGAGCATCGAACTCTTCCTGCATCGCTGCAAGCCAGTGAGGATCACGGAGGGCGGCGCGAGCGGATGCGGGAATGGGCGACGGCTCCGCGGCGGAGGCGGCGAGGACGTACTCGTCGCTCGAGTACCGGAGGCTCGGACAATGAACGCCGGTACGAGCGCGGGTAACTGGGCCGGGATGTTACGCCGGAGCCAACGACGAGGCGGCTGGCGTCATGGCCGGCGTCGGGGCCGGCAAGTGGGCTGGCGTCGGGGCCGGCAAGGGTGCCGGCGTCGGGGCCGGCGTCGGAGCCGGCGAGGGGGCCGGCGTCAGG
>NC_041389.1:336614671-336657363 GCF_002162155.2 Triticum dicoccoides | reverse complement strand
GAGGAGGCGGCCGAGCCCGCAGCGCCCGATCCCGCGGCGCCCGAGTCGGGGGCGGTGGGTGAAGGCGGGGCACCGGCTGCACCGTCAGAGCCGGCCGAGGAGGCCGAGGGGGCGAGCGCCGGCAGAAGGGCGCGGGGACCGCCAAAGCCCGGAGGCGGTCCACGGGCCAGACGGGACCATCCACCTGACGAGGTCGTCGAAGGGCCACCGGTGGCCAGCGGTGACGAGGCGACAAGGGGTAACTGCTGCTGAAATGGAAACACCATCTCATCAAAGTAAACGTGTCGAGAGGTGAAAACACGATGGGAGACGGGATCATAGCAGCGATAGCCCTTGGTGTTAGGTGAGTAGCCGAGAAAGATGCAGGCGACGGAGCAGGGTGCGAGCTTATGAGGCGCAGTGGTGGCGATGCTAGGATAGCAAAGGCAGCCGAAGATGCGAAGCCCATCATAAGAGGGGGGTGCACCGAAGAGAAGATGATGAGGTTTAAAGTTCCCGCGAGTACGACATGGACGGATGTTGATGAGGAGAGAAGCGGCGGCGAGAGCGCCAGGCCAAAAGCGCGGAGGCACATTGGCATGAAAGAGAAGAGTCCTAACGCAGTTATTGAGAGTGCGAAGGATGCGCTCAGCACGACCATTCTGCTGCGAGGTGTACGGGCAAGTGAGACAAAAAATCGTGCCATCTGTGGTTAGTAGATTACGAATAACAATGTTGTCAAACTCCTTCCCGTTGTCTGTCTGCAATGCAAGAATGGGTCGACCAAACTGCGTGAGAACATAAGAACAGAAAGCGGCGAGAGTGGATATAACATCCGACTTGCGGCGCAACGGGAAGGTCCACACATAATGCGAAAAATCGTCAAGTATGACAAGATAATAAAGAAAGCCCGTATTACTTGCAATAGGAGATGTCCAAACATCACTATGAATTAACTCGAACGGCTACGAGGCAACAAAAGAAGAAGGCCTAAATGGAAGACGAGCATGTTTGCCGAGGCGACATGCATGACTCGAGTGATCCTCGTTCTTATTACACGTGAAAGAAAAACTCCGAAGTATGTGGCGAAGGGTGGAAGGATTAGGATGACCCAAGCGAGCATGCCAAAGATCCACTCCGGTGGCGAGAGCGACAGGGGCGACGGAAGTGGTGGAGGTGGCGGAGTGAACCGGGTAGAGCTCGTCGGGGCTGTCACATCGGTGGAGCACCATCCGCGTGCGAGCGTCCTTAACAGAAAAACCACATTCGTCAAATTCAACGGTAACCGGATTTTCATGTGTAAGAGAACGAACAGAAACAAGATTTTTAATAAGGTCAGGAGAAACTAGAATATTAGACATGGATATAGGAGTGGAGTTAGACGGAAAATATGTATGACCTATATGGGTGATAGGAAGGGAAGAACCGTCACCGATGATGATACGGTGGGAGGTGTGGACAGGATGGGCGGTGTGGAGGTTACCGGAGTACGCCGCCATGTGAGCGGTGGCGCCACTGTCCATGTACCAATCGCTGCCGCCGGTGTAGCTGGACGGGGAAGGAGCGCTGTGGAGAGCCGCCAGGAGGGCCGGGTCCCACGGTGCCGGTGGGAGAGGCGGTGCAGCCGTCAGGGGCTGCAGCGGCGGCCCACCTGGCGGCGGCTGCTGACCATAGGGCGCCGCGTAGGGCTGCGACGCGGCGTAGCACGCCTGGTGTGGCGGAGGCCGGGTGCCGAGAAGGCCCGGGGCAGGAGCCCGAGGAACCGGCATGGAGTAGGCGTGGACAACGCCGGTCCATGGGTTCTGGCCGGCGTACCACGGGGCCGGCTGAGGGGCCTGCTGCGGCGGGCGGGGCGCTCCTCCCTGAGCACCGGCGTCCCCCTGCTTGTGGCCGCCACGATGACCGCCGCGATGCCCCCCCCGTTGGCCGCCGGCTGGGGCGGCCGGTGCGGGCGGGAATCCAGGTGGGAAGGCGGGCGCCGCCGGCTATGGCGGCGTCAGGCGTGGCGGTGGCGGGGCCGAACCCGCGCGGGTGCCTACGACGAGGGCGCTGTGGGTCGCGCGAGTCTGCGCCACCCGCATCCGGCGCTCCTCCAACTTGAGGTAGGCGACCACCTTGGCGAAGGTGGGCTCCGAGATGAGGGTGAGGTTGGAGGCGGCGTTCCCGAAGTCCTCATTGAGGCCGCCAGAGAGGGTGCTGATGAGGAGCTCGTCGCCGATCTTTTCCCCGAGATCACGGAGCTCATCGGTGAGCTTCTTGAGGCGCATGCAAAAATCATCGATGGATGAGTCAAGTTGCTGGCACCCGTAAAACTCACCATAGAGCAGGACCTTGCGCTGTAGCCGATTGTCGGTGAAGAGGCCATTGAGCTTGGTCGAGACCGCGTAGGCGTCGTCCTCGTCATTCACCACGGTGTGGAAGAGGTCTCTGGAGATGGTGAGGTAGAACCAGCGGATGATGGTGGCGTCGAGGATCATCCACTCCTCGTCGTTGATCATGAGCGCCGAGTCCACGGTGCCGTCCACGTGGCCGTGCAAGAGGTACTCACGGAACACAAGCGAAAAATACCGCTTCCAAGCGGAGTAGGAGGCGGTGGTGTGATCAAGCTTGACCAGAACACGCTCGTGGATGTTGAGGTCGCGGATGAGAGTGACATCGGGACCGGCAAACGGGTTGGAAACAGTGGACGAGGAGGAGCTCATGGCTAGGGTTCAGCGCGGGTGGAGGGAGACGGGGTTCGGGTGCAGCGCGGGTGGGAGAGGAGGGGAGGGGTGCGGCGCGGGTGGGGTGTTGGTTGGCGGAAGTAGGAGCCCGCGGCGGCGGCGGCTTTAGAGAGAGGCGGCGGCGGCGGCGAGCGAGGTGGTGGGAGAGGCGGCGGTGACTAGCGGCGGCGGCGGCGACCGAAAGGAGGGTGGCAGCAGCGGTGGGGAGGAACGGCGGCGGCAGCGGCTAGGGTTAGGATCGTGCTGCGATAGATACCATGTAGGACAAGATATGGGTTGTGCAATCTCGATGTATTGATCGGTGCACCAGGCACGTATATATAAGTACATAGGTGGGCCACAACCTCAACTATACAAAGGAAACAGGAGGTGGGCCCTACACACAAATATACACGTACACAATATACTCAACAATAATCAACAGAATTGCATAAAATGTTTTGAAAATAACTTCGACTGTAAGTATGACATTCATTTAGTGGACAGAGGTGGGAGCACCAAAGTATGCTGATAAACATAGTTGATAAAACAGGATGGAAGTTGGTGCACTTACCTAGTGATGGTTTGGGAAGGGGCCCGTGACCTCCTCGAGAATCACCGAGTCTCAGATCTATCTCAATGGACAGACTCCCAGTATCCAGGTTTATGATGATTAGATCTCGATAATGAAGATCGTAGTCACTAATTAACTTTTCCTAGCCAGGTCCATGAATTTTTGACCGGTTAGGTTCATCGATGATGCAGATCTCATATGATAGATCCTCGTTGGTGATCAGTACTGGATTCCTTTGTTTTCCTTCTTCTTGAAATCCCTCCTCTTTCCACTGATAGATTGAAGAAGTGACTTGCTGCCTGCAATGGCATGGCACATACTGCGCAAGAAAAAAAATGTTCAAATCGGCAAGAAGGAATCCTTGAATACAGACATGTATAACCAAGACAGAGAGCGGTTATCATAAATGTATCAATTGTTTTCAACAGGTTGCTATTTGATAAAATAAGGTACATTGAAAACTGAAAACATATCGTTAAATGCTTAAATGTAGGCATTCCATTCCAACAATATGGTAGAAACTTTTATTTCCTCCATCAGAAGGATACACTAGTTGGTAGTAACTGATGGGCAGCATGGGGTGCCAAACATTTCTCCTTACTAGGCATGTCTTGAAGCATCGAGGAAGATGCGACGTTATCGCGCTGTGAAGAATGCCTGACTCCAGCCCAGGGCAACCGAAGTTGGTACATATATCACATCACATGGTTCCCCCTGTAATACATTGCAAAACAACATTTACATGAAATTCTTAACTCAAGGAAAATTATATTATCTTGAAAAACTATTTGGCTAAACCGGCATTTTACATAAATAGTCATTCACAAACAATTTCCTAAAAAGACATGTGCACAAGTTTTGATTAGAAGGTGAACAGTAGATATGGGATATGTAATAACATAGGAAATATGAATTTAATTAAATCAGTATTTTATTTTCCAAAAATGGTTTCTTAATTCATCACAATTCAGTATTGATATTTTTAGAGCAGTTCACAATCTTGGCTGTCAATGTCAATCAATGAAAGGATTTCTGCTGCTTGTTTTTAAAAGCGGCTTTAGCAAATGTATATTTCAAGACAAGACAAGCAAAAAGGAGAAACAATAGTCTATCATCAGGCAACTCAAAGGACTGTTTGTAACATTAAAATTATATGTAAATTCGCCAGAGCTGCACCCAGCAACAACGTCATCCACAACCATACGCCACCGTCGGCGACGCCAACCACCGGAACATGTGTGGCTAGGTGGTATTTGAAACGGGTGATCCATCAACGTTAACCTTGTCTCCAGCTTACATGACCCCAAACGCTATCCTCAAGCACAGATGCCGACTCCCAGTCAACAACACCCCAAACGCCGACCTCCAGCACCGTGTGGCCGGTTAAGCAATAGGGTTCAATGTCTGGCCACTCCCTTGGACTTCTGGCCACCGCCATTGTTTGCAAGACCTAATGGGCTTCAACTTAAAACTACCAACCTCCCTCGGCGAAGTTCATCGCTCACCTGGGACTTGGATCCGCAGGTCGCTGCAGCTCATAGCATTGTCAAGCACAAACGCCGACTCCCAATCAACCCCACCCCTAAGAGGCACGGGTCATGTACATGTTCGGCTTCGTACTGCGTGGATTTGGTTTAGATCACAATGAATTCCCAGGCAATTCCTAGCATAACAGCATAGATGCGACAGTTTCAAGCACGAAGAGATGAAACCAACAGAGAGGAAAACAAATCATAGCGAAAGTTTCACATAGAAATTAAGAGAAAGTGGACTAACCCTAGATCTAGAGGGAGAATCAAGCAAGAAGATATGATGAACTCTACATCGGGTGAGTGGGAGGGGGGGGTCTGAGTTGGCACAAAACAGAACAGACAATTATAATATGCGCCTGCTCACTAACATGGGGCTACTGTACAGGGCAAAGAGAAGACTATTGGCTTATTAGGAGCACAGAGGCACGGACTGACGGCCCCAACACGCACGACTTACATGCACATAAGGCACGACTTTGTTTCTGTTTTCCAAATTTTCTCATTGACACGTTCACTGAGATAGGTTGTGCAAGTCCATGACGCATGACCATGCTTCTGTTTTCCGAACTATTTTTTCCTGGCACGGTCTCTCGGAGGGATAGGGACATGAATGAGACACACGTAAGGGCCTCTGTATTCTAAATATTCTCAGTGACGTGTTCATTGACAGACGCGCGCTCTTTAAGCAGTTGGTGCACGGTTGTACATGTGCACAATGCACGAACGTCTTTTGTGTTCTCCTAGTTGTTTTCGTATGACACGGCCACTCTGATGGATAGGGGAGTGAAGCCACGGTGCGCACGGTTTCTCCAAGGAGAAAATGCACTAAAGTGCCTCTGTTTTCATAACATTTTAAGTTGCTTGTTCACAGCTAGGCACGGGTGTACGTTTAAACGATGCAAGACCGTGCTACTGTTTTCCGAATTGTTCATTTCTGACACGGTCTCTCGGAGGGACACGATGACTGCAATTAAAAGGGGCACGTAATCTTTCGCTTTGAAGAATTCTTCGGATGCATGAGTTTGTTCAATATGATAATGAGAATGGAAACTCAACATCTAAAAAGTGATTGGAGGTTCGTTGCTGACCTTAAGTCATTATCACAGCATTCCAAATGTTTTTAGAGATGTGTTCACACGAACGTATGATTTTCACAACCTCTTGATGCACATTCGTTTCCTGTGGGGTGCACGGACGTCCTTCGGAGAGGCGCGGTTGCAGCAGTTGCAGGTTTGCAATAGACGCATGTTACTTTTAAAAGACAGAATTTCATGCAAGCAACTGAGATAAACGAGAGGATACTAGTTTGATTTTTGAGCATCTGTGTGAGCTGATTTCTTTTATCATTGGGTCCAGAAACATATGATTGATATTGAAAACAGAAAGCATGTACGTAATTGATATCACAAATGTTCATATCCCTAATTTTAAAAATATGAGCTTACTGCCTCAAAAAAAAGAAAGAAAAAAGAAAAGCTTACAGATGGTACGGTGCAAAACGAGCGAGAATTGCTTGACCATGTTTACACAATGCACTCATTGAATATAGCAAGTACATCTCTCCCGACCTGTTTTCAGCATCCATAGTTGAATGGATCTGACAAATCCAGATATTCAACACATGTGTTTTTTAAATCCATGTGCATATGCTTGCAAGTTGTTAATTTAAGCTTGGCACAATTAGAAGCCCTTTTGTCCATCTGCAGTACCTCTTCTTGCTGTTTGTAAAATGCACGAGTGAAATCTCTGCGCTGGCCAAACTTAAGCCTGATGGTCACTAGCATCCTAGCATTGAGAATAAAGAATGTAACAAATTCAGTGTTTGCATCTGTGACTTTATAGTCTTCCAGCGTCAATGTCCTCAAACAAATGTCATGATTATTGAGAAACACCCGCTGCTTTTGGCGCCATTCATTTGTTACACCTCTTTGATCCCATCCTCCCCCCCTAAACACATATGAAGAGCAAACCGAGTAGTTAGTGCTAGTATATTATGTATATTGTGCACGGGCTTTCAACGTGTGTGAAATCATCACCTTGATAAACAAGTTTTGCAAGCATTGAAAGCATCACAACAAGTCAACAATCTCATCCACATTAAAGCATGTCTGTGAGATAAACAAGGTCTTGACAGAATCCAGCACCGCGTGTAGGCTACTTATGCAGAGACCCTTCATTAAGCACATAGCATGATATTATTAGCTCATGGATGTGAATCTCAAGTGCTTTTGAATAATGCAGGTTAAAGTAACGTGCAGAGGTAGTACCTGAATAACTGTAGACCCAATGACAATATTTGTTTCGTTGGGTAATTCAGAATTTTTTCCCAGTGTGTCCAACACAGGCGCGGACAAAACTGTTATTTGTAGTTGTGCATGTACAGAATCATGTAGCAGTCTCCGGAGGGAAGGGGCATCCTCAATGATCAATTTTCCTCCGTCGGAATGAATGCCAATGCTTACAAGCCTAGCTGAGTTTATTCGTAGACAGCATAATTTCTTGTTGCAAACAAGCAGTAGGCACTGCAGGGCAGGGCAACCGTGGTGGATGAACTTCCACAAGGATACATCTGATATATAAACCTCCACCATCGAAAGTCTCCTGAGAAGCGGGAGGCAAAGCATTTCTACTAGATTATCTTCTAGTTTACACATGGCGAAGGTGACCGTGTGGAGAGACGAGCGAAATCTGGAGATGGATGCCGGTGGCGACGGCATGGAAGAATAGATTCTGCGTGCTTGCCTGGGCCCTGGGTAGAAGAAATTTGGGAATATATGATAGAACTCTAAAACCTGGATTTGGTCCAGATTCCGAGATAGGAACAACTCATCGACGCCACAAGGTTGGCACTGGAGGTAGCTTGTCAGGATGCAAAGGCGGTGAATCGGGCCCTCGTGATCCGAGAGGTAGATACAGGAAGACTGAAGCCATCAGCGACTGATTCTCCGCGGCAGTTGCAACTAAGATGTTGGCATTGATTTCCGACGTATGTTTCCTGGACGATTTGCTTTCCCGGGAGAACACGGATGATTTGGCAACAGATTTTTTCCAGAGATCTGGTAGAACGAGTATCAAGGATCGAAAGTCGAGGTCGAGTGGCGCGGTGCGCCATATGAGGCGCCACCGAGTTGCAAGCACTTGTGTGCGCATGCCTTCCTTTATGGGCAGACGAGAGATGATCTCGCCGAGGATGGCATCCAGGAGATCGCTGATGCGGTCTGGACCAGACTCAACATGATTCTCGGATCTAGTGGGCGGGCCACAACTGCTGCTCTTAACGAGCTTAAAGGGCACGGGTTCAGCCGCAAACCTCGTCTTCTTGTTGCTAGAGGCACACTTCTTCATCTCCATTGCCGAGCTCGTGCCGCCTCCGCTGCAGCTCTCTGTGCGGTGGATCTGGGAAGAGGGTTAGGGTTTTACGATTCACAAAGACGACAATATATATACGTACCTAATCTAGAAGATTTCGACAGACATGGTGGAATAGTCACGGCTTCGACAGACGTGCGTCTTGACGAGGCACGGCTATAAACCGTCCGTATACACAGAAGTTTGGTGGGAGAGGCATGGGTCGGCCTACTGAGTTAAGGACGCATGGTTGTGCAGTCTGTAGAGACACGATGGTGTGGAGGCATGACATGGTGGCAAGTGTCATGTGAGGCACATGCGTGCAGGCGCTGGAGGCACCTAATTGCAGTCTGTGCAGGCACCGACCCCATTGAAGCCTCTACAAACAAAAGTATCAACTCCCTGCATGCATAAAAGTGTGGTGGCAGAGGCATGGTTGTGAACTCTCAGTTGAAAAGACACGGTTGTGAAGTCTCTGGATCCACGGCAGTGTGTCTCCAGGGGAACGTAAAATCCACGGCTCGTGGCACGTGAGGCACAAGGGTGCAGGCTCCGGAGGCACCAAAGTCTAGCCTCTACAGGGACGTACGATTGTCAACCCTCTGAATGCACAAAATTACGGTGGCAGAGGCATGGATCCGAATACTCAGCTATGGAGACACGTGTGTCTATTATCTGCAACCACAAGGGTCACGACAAGTGTCATGCGAGGCACGTGTAGTGAAACATCGGAGGCACGGAAATGAAGCCTCTTGGGCAAGAATGTCCACCCGATGGATGTACAAAAGTGTGGTGGCAGAGGCATGGGCTAAGCTGGAGAGACACCATTGTGAGCTCTCTGGACCCGCGGGCGTCTGGTTCAACGGGCACCTAACAGTCACGGCTTATGTCACGTGAGGCACATAGATGCAGGAGCCGGAGGCACTGTTGGGAACTTTCTAGACAAATTCTGACCTTAAGACGAAGAATAGCCGTCATGTCACGAGACACACAGTTTTATTGGCCTACAAATCACAGACTTGCTTCGGTATTGTAAAGGTTCCCACTGACGAGTTCATTATTAGTGGGATAATGGTACTATACTAACAAAGAGTCAGTGTCGTGACGGTAAAATACTCAGAATCTTTCCGCTGAAACATTCAATGTGCCTGAAGGCACTGACGTCCCGTAGCACGGAGCACAAGTTTACAACCAGTACATCCCCTGGCTAACATGTCGTGTAAATACACTACGAACATCTTGTTCGCTCTAACAACAATTATATTTATTGTACAAACTTCAATTATACGCTGGAGGCACGGGTATCAACTGTTGGATACACAGAAGTTTGGTGGGAGAGGCATCTGTTCGAATACTCAGTTGGAGATGCACGGTTGTGCGGTCTGTAGAGACACGGGGGTGTGGCTCCACGACATGGGGGCAAGTGTCATGTGAGGCCCGTGTGTGCAGGCGGTGGAGGCACCTAATTGAAGTCTGTGCAAGCACGAACCTCGTTGAAGCCTGCACAGAGCCATCTATCAACTCCCTGGATGCACAAAAGTGTGGTGGCAGAGGCATGGCTGCGAACACTCAGTTGAAAAGACACGTTAGTGAAGTCTCTGGAACCAAGATAGTGTGTCTCCAGGGGAACGTAAAAGCCATGGCTTGTGGCACGTGAGGCATAGGGGTGCAGGCTCCGGAGGCATCGAAGTCTAGCCTCTACAGGGACGTATGATTGTCAACCCTCTGAATGCACAAAATTACGGTGGCAGAGGCATGGATCTGAATACTCAGCTATGGAGACACGGGTGTCTATTACCTGCAACCACAAGGGTCACAGCAAGTGTCATGCGAGGCACGTGTAGTGAAACACCGGAGGCACGGAAATGAAGCCTCTTGGGCACGAATGTCCACCCAATGGATGCACAAAAGTGTGGTGGCAGAGGCATGGGTATGAATGCTCTGCTGGAGAGACACCGTTGTGAGCTCTCTGGACCCGCGGGCATATGGTTCAATGGGCACCTAACAGTCACAGCTTATGTCACGTGAGGCACGTAGATGCAGGAGCCGGAGGCACTGTTGGGAACTTTCTAGACAAAGTCTGACCTTAAGACGAAGAACAACCGTCATGTCACGAGACGCATGGTTTTATTGGCCTACAAATCACAGACTTGCTTCGGTATCGGAAAGGTTCCCACTGATGAGTTCATTATCAGTGGGATAATGGTACCATACTAACAAAGAGTCAATGTCGTGCCGGTAAAATACTCAGAATCTTTCCGCTGAAACATTCAATGTGCCTGAAGGCACTGACGTCCCGTAGCACGGAGCACAAGTTTACAACCAGTACATCCCCCGGCTAACAGGTCATGTAAATACACTACGAACATCTTGTTCGCTCTAACAACAATTATATTTATTGTACAGACTTCAATTATACGCTGGAGGCACGGGTATCAACTGGGGTTTCTATAGACATCGGAGAGGGCTAGGGTTACACAGAGTCGGTTACAATGGTAGGAAATCTACACATCCGTATCGCCAAACTTGCCTTCCACGCCAAGGAAAGTCCCATCCGGACACGGGACAAAGTCTTCAATCTTCTATCTTCATAGTCTTGGAGTCCGGCCGATGATGATAGTTCGGCTATCCGGACACCCCCTAGTCCGGAACTCCCTCAGTAGCCCCTGAACCAGGCTTCAATGACGACGAGTCCGCGCGCATGTTGTCTTCGGCATTGCAAGGCGGGTTCTTCCTTCGAATAATTTATACAAGATTGTGAACACCAGGATAGTGTCCGGCTCTGCAAAATAAATTCCACGTACCACCGTAGAGAGAATAACATTACACAAGTTCAATCTGCTGACGTATTTGGTGGCGTGACGTCACACCACTACCAAGCCTTTACTCAAATTGTTTTAATTGTTCCACCTCCGCGCGTTTAGCGAAGCAGTTTCCTTGGCACGTCTTGTCGAAGCAGAGATCGTGTTCCCCTTATTCCGGGATTCCCATCAATACGGACGTGGGTAACCCAACCGCGCCATTGATTGTGACGCTTGGGAGATAAGCGAGTTTTACCAGGCCGGTGGGGACACATGTTTTTGTCCGCCCATATAAGGGGATAAAGATCCAACCCTTTTACCTGTGCCTTCTTCCTCCTTGGCTTATCCATCTCCGCGAACTCGAGCTCCAACGCCCAAGTCCGTACTTCTCACCTCAACCTTCTCCAACTATGTCCGGAGCGGGAGGCAAGTGGATGGCCTCCTCCGTCATGGAGGGGCAGATCCAGAAGCTGCGCAACGCCGGATATTTGTCCAGCGACATCGCGCACCGGCTCGCCGACGAGGGAGAGCTCATCCCCACCCCCAGGCCCCATGAGAGGGTACTATTTCTTCCCCATTTCCTCCGCGGACTGCGCTTCCCACTTCATCCCTTTGTCCGGGGGCTCATGTTCTACTACGGCCTAGATTTCCATGATCTGGCCCCGAATTTCATCCTCAACATCTCGGCGTTTATCGTCGTGTGTGAGGCCTTCCTCTGCATCCAGCCCCATTTCGGCTTGTGGCTCAAGACCTTCAGTGTCAAGCCGAAGGTTGTGAAGGGCAGCCAAGCGGAGTGCGGAGGCGCCATGGTGGGCAGGATGTCCCACGTTACGTGGCTGGAGGGCACTTTCGTGGAAACCATTAAGGGGTGGCAATCGGGGTGGTTCTACATCACCGAGCCGCGTGACCCTGATTGGGCAGTAGCCCCCGAATTCAGATCCGGCACCCCTACACGGCTCACCTCCTGGAAAGAGAGTGGCCGGATCTGGGGGGATTCGAAGGAGCTGACCGGACTCCAAGCCTGTATCCAGAAGCTGGTGGACAAGAAGCTCAAGCTTGTCAATGAAGTCCAGGTCATGCTCATCCGTCGGATTCTCCCATGCCAACGACGGGGCTTCAACATGTGGGAGTTCGATCCGGCGCAGCACCAGACTCTGAGCGGGCTCTTCGACACTATGTACAAAGATGTTTGGAAGGTGCTGTTCAAGGGCGTCGAGGCTCCTGCATCCGCTACCGAAGATCGCGGATTCCGCTCGCAGCGTCCAGCTGACGAGGTAAGTGATTTCGCCAGTTGTTTTCCATAGTTTGACTCTATGCGGGATCTAAACTCCCTTTACCTTTGACAGGACATGCTGGCGAAGGCCGAACGGACTATCTGTCCGGCCCCATTACCAGAGGACCCAGCGGACGCCCGCCTAACGGGGCTGCTGGCTCCGGCACCCCACGTGGTGCCGGAGAAGAAGGCCAAGAAGAAGGCCACGGGGACTCCGAAGAGTTCCCGTTTTCAGGTGTTATCGGATGATGAATCCGAGGCCGACTCCTCCCACCAAGGCGAGGAGGAGAAGAAGAAAGCCTCTCCCCCAGCGGGGGGAGGGAAGAAAAGGAAGGCCTCCCCAACAAGGGAGGCCGAAGGGTCCAAGAAGGGAAAAACTCTTCCCCCGGACTGCTCCGCCAACGCCAGTGACGACGACGAGGACTGGCCTCCAAGGGCCAAGCCCTTGGCGAGATCGTAAGTATCCGGACTCCTGAATAACTTCAAGGTTTTTCCTTTTTGCCACATAATGTCTTTTTAATGCCGCATACAACCCTACAGTCCGCCCAAGGATGATCTTCCCGCTTCGTCGAGCGGGTCCTTAGGTGCGTAGGATATGGATTCCCTTCCGACCGCCTCCACCCCCCGTGCCGTGGACGATGCCGAGGTGGGATCCCAGGAAGGGACCCACCAGGAGGAGGAGGCCCCGGAGGTGTCACAGGACAACCTCCCGGACTTTGCACCGGACTCGGCCCCGGAACCCACAGTGGCTTCGGAGTCCGGCGGGCGACCCCTTTGCAAGAAGGGCAAGACCGTGACGCCGGCTGCCTCCGTCCAACCGGAGGTGCGGGATAATTTGCTGGAGGCGCTCAACAGAGCCTCCATCAAAGAGGAACACCGCACTGTTATGAGTGCGGTGATTCAGAAGGTGCAGCTCGCCAAGAGCGGGCTGACCGAAGCCTGCAGCAGCCTTCTAACAGGCTTTGAGGTAAGAATTTCGATATGTATAAAATGGTACTGCATAGACAGTAGCCCCTGATGCTCGGTTCGGTGTTCGGAAAGAAAAGCCGGACTGAGGATCTAAAAAGATATACGCAGGAGTCATAAAAAATATGTCAATATGGGATTGCAGGCTGTGCTGCTGACCTCTGCCGCACTGACTGCGGAGGTCAATACATTGAAGGAAAACCTCGAGCGGTCCGAGAACGAGCTCGGCCGTGCCAAGAAGCAGCTCGAGGACAAGGAAGGTGAGTAACACCTGAGTAAAATTGTACCTTACAGAAAAGGATTTTGGTTGCAAAAAGAATGACAATGATAACGTGGGTATTGCAGGGGCCACTAACAAGGTGGCGACCCTGAAAGAGGCGGTGGCCGCGGCCGAACGCAATGCGGCCGCGGAGCGCACCGAGCGAGAGAAGCAGGAGGCGCGGGTGGCGAAGGTACAGCAAGAGCTCCAGGATCTCGTGAAAAAACATGAGAGCCTCGAGCGTGACTCGAAGACTCAAGAGTCTGAGCTTGCAACGGCCCTTGAGAGTGCCAAAGCCGCTAAGGCCGAAGCCTACAAGGCCTTCCAGGAGATTGAGGCGGTGAAGAAAATAGCAGCGGGTAAGGCATTTTTCATGCAAAGTAAGCATGTGAGTGTTAATTCCCTGTTGCTTACCCGAATTCGGAGCTCTCCAGGAGCGTTCGCAGATCTTCCTCGCAGCGTGTCCGATGCTGCCGCATTCTACCGGGCTGAGGAGGGGAGCTCGACGGAGAAGGTCTTCTGGTCTCAGTATGCTGAGGCCGGACATCCGGTGCCCCTTAGCGACCAGCTGAAGCAGCTGGTCGAGCTCCACAAGGCGGCCGAACAGGCCATGAAGGGCCTCATAGTTCGGCTGTGGCCTAAGGAGGCCATGCCTGGGAGCTACTTCTGCCTGGTGTGGCGGCTGGTGGATGCGTGCCCGTGGGTTGAAGTCATCAAGCACTCCGCCTGTATTGAGGGTGCCCGTCGGGCCCTTGCCCGCGCAAAGGTGCACTGGGGCAAGATGGATGCCCAGAAGCTTGTGACGGACCCGCCACCAGAGGGCAAGGAGCATCGCACGCCCGAGATGTATTATAAGAGTGTGCTGAAGGGGGCTCACACTATTGCGGGGGAGTGCTCCAAAGATGTAATTTTTGAGTAGACTCGCATTTTGTTATCCTGTGCGCTGAAAACTTAGTTCATATGCGCTAAGCAATGCTTGTTAATTTAAAATATTACCTTCTGTGCGGCTGTTTATCAAATATGAGAGATGGCAAGTCGTCGGCTTCAGCCCCCATGCCACGAGTGCTGGGGTGTTCGGGATAAACTTGAGAACTCTTGTTCCCATTTTTGGGTCCATCTAGGGAGGCGCTCAACACAGCGAACAAGGCAACCAGACTTATAATGCTTGAACACTCTCACTTAGCCATAGAATTCTATAATTTTAAATTTCGGCAAAGCCCCTAGTCTTCGGAAGGCCAAATTTGGGGCGCTATCCACGCCTGGGTCGGACAAGATCCGGCTCCTCGCTCTAAGCGGCATAAGTCTTTAAGGACTCGCAAAAACCTCTCGAACAGCAACCGGCTCTCGCCTCATCATGATGTTCAGTTTTAGCTTTCTCCACTGAGGCGTTAACCCAGCTCAACTGGGGCGCAATCGTAGTGGTTCTCCCAGTGCTACCTTAGCCGATACAACGGAACGTAAGGTACCAAAACATGGGAGTCGGGCAAACCCAACTATTGACCCAAGACATGATTCGGAGCCGATGCATATAATACTATAAGTTCGGGGTGCCGCACTTGTGAAAGTGTTCGGACTTATCACACCATGATGCGGGAAACATAAGCCCCTGGTGTGTTTTAACTGTACCATAGTGTACGGATGCGACATGTCGTAAATGAACATATGTATGAAAAAGAAATGCAATTATAAGCAAAAAGGTGCTGCATTGTTTTATTCAATAAGTGCTGCTATGAATGCAGAACGATACAAATAGTGCGATAAGCAAGGGATGTGACTGTTAAACATGTCCCCCTCCAGGGGTAGGCTGCGGATTGGTGTATAAAAATGCTCGTAATGGAGACCACCTGTATATTCGTTGTAGCCTTTATCCTTCCCTCGCTGTTGCAACATGAGTTCGGCAGGTTTGCTGCCGGACAGGGCCTCTGACGAATGGAGTCCTGTGGGTAAAAAATAAAAGGTAAAAAGAAAAAAAAAGAATGACACACTTGAGAGCCCCTGGTGTGGTTGAGCCACAGTCTGGGCTTATCGTGGTCGTGCCCCTCTCCCCATGCCCATGGTATCTTCAGAGTGTAATGGAGTACGCGAAGGACCTATTTTGATGTTTTGCAGGGGCTGGGGTTGGGGCTGCACTGCTATGCATGCTCGGAACGTGCCAGGTGGTCTTGTTGTAGGTTACTCCGGGCACACTTAGCTACGTCCGGCCGCTTAACGGCCGGACTCGAGAATTGCCTTAAGAGGCTGCATTGTACTTCTGCCACGAGAGCCGCTGTATGTTCCTCCGTTCGGAGAGAACGTTCAGTGTTTCCGTTGACCGTGATGACTCCTCGAGGGCCTGGCATCTTGAGCTTGAGGTATGCGTAGTGCGGCACCGTGTTGAACTTCGCAAACGCGGTATGTCCGAGCAAGGCATGATAGCCGCCGCGGAACGGGACTATGTCAAAGATTAACTCCTCGCTTCGGAAGTTATTCGGGGATCCGAAGACCACTTCCAGTGTAACTGAGCCTGTATAATTGGCTTCTACACTTGGTATGACGCCTTTAAAGGTCGTCTTGGTAGGTTTAATCCTTGAGGGGTCTATGCCCATTTTGCGCACTGTATCCTGATAGAGCAGGTTCAGGCTGCTGCCGCCGTCCATCAGGACTCTGGTGAGGTGAAATCCATTGACGATTGGGTCTAAGACCGGCGAATCCGCCGTGGCGGATGCTGGTGGGGTGGTCCCTTCGATCAAAAGTGATCGGGCAGGAAGACCATGGATTGAACTTCGGGGCGACTGGCTCCATCGCGTATACATCCCTGAGTGCACGCTTCCGCTCCCTTTTGGGTATGTGCGTTGCGTATATCATGTTCACCGTCCGCACCTGTGGGTGGAAACCCTTCTGTCCTCTATTGTTCGGCGATCGGGTCTCTTCCTCGTCATCGCTATGCAGCCCTTGTTATTGTTTTCGGCAATTAACTTGCCTGCCTGCTTGAATACCCAACAGTCCCTATTGGTGTGGTTGGCTGGTTTTTTGGGGGTGCCGTGTATCTGGCATGAGCGGTCGAGTATTCGGTCCAAATTGGACGGACCCGGAGTAGTTCTTTTGAATGGCTTTTTCGCTGACCGGGTTTAGAGCCTCTGAATCCGGCATTGACTGCCGTATCCTCACTATTGTCGCCATTGATGCGGCGCTTGCTTTTGTTACAACGCGACCTGCCATTTCGGTCCTTGAAATCCGGACTGCCAGAATTTTTGCTGAGGTTGTTGCTGCGTGCTAGCCAGCTATCCTCACCCGCGCAGAAGCGGGTCATGAGTGATGTGAGGGCTGCCATGGATTTCGGCTTTTCCTATCCCAGGTGCCGGGCAAGCCACTCGTCGTGGATGTTATGCTTGAAGGCCGCGAGGGCCTCCGCATCTGGACAGTCGATGATTTGGTTTTTCTTGGTTAAGAACCGTGTCCAGAATTGTCTGGCTGACTCGTCTGGCTGCTGAATTATGTGGCTTAGGTCATCAGCGTCTGGTGGTCGCACATATGTGCCTTGGAAGTTATCGAGGAATGCGGCTTCCAGGTCTTCCCAACTCCCAATTGACTCTGCTGGCAAGCTGTTAAGCCAATGTCGGGCTGGTCCTTTAAGCTTGAGGGGGAGATATTTGATGGCGTGAAGATCGTCACCACGGGCCATGTGGATGTGAAGAAGATAGTCTTTGATCCAAACCACGGGGTCTATTGTGCCATCGTAAGATTCGATATTCACGGGTTTAAACCCTTCCGGGATTTGATGATCCATTACTTCATCTGTGAAGCATAGTGGGTGTGCGGTGCCTCTGTACTGGGCGATATCACGACGGAGCTCAAAAGAGCTTTGTCTGTTTTGTTCGGCCCGGCCGGACTTACTGTGTCCGACGCGACGGTTGTCGTCACGTACCGTGGGGCGCCCACACGATCCATAGATCGATCTTGATTGTCTTGCCTTATCCTCCAATATATCTCGCAAGTCCGGAGCATTCCCCTGTGGCCTTGTGCTTTTCGAGCGATGCCGGGGTACGGGTCTAGTGAAGGGACTAGAGGCCTCTCTGTCGCGACCACGGGGTGGTCGGTCAACCGTATTGTCTCCTGGTGATGCGGGTTCATACGCTTCCTCCTCTAATCGGGGGAGCAGCTTGTGTTTAGGGTAGCTTTTGGAGGGGCGTTCGAGCTCATGCTCTTCGGCCGCGAGGACTTCAGTCCATCTGTCGGCTAGCAGATCTTGATCAGCTCTAAGCTGTTGCTGCTTTTTCTCTAGGCTGTTCGCCGTGGCCATAAGCCTGTGTTTAAAACGCTCTTGTTCGACGGGATCCTCAGGCACGACGAATTCATCATCGTCGAGGCTTGGTTCGTCTCCGGAGGGAGGCATATAATCCTCTACCTCTTCTTCTGCCGCTCTCTCATGAGGGCTGGCGTCTCCATCCTCCTGCGCTGGATCTTGCTAGAGTGGGTTGTCTTCGGCACTGTCCGGTGTATTATTATCTCCGGTGCCGGAATCTTCATTCTTGCTGTGGCAGAATTTAGAGCGGCACCGCTGACGCTGGCGCTTGGGCTGTTTCTTGGAGGGGTCATCCTCCTCTATTCCTTCGCCATTCCCATCATTTGGGATATCCACCATGTATATGTCATATGACGAGGTGGCTTTCCAGTGCCCGGTCGGCGTTGGTTCTTGGTCGTCTCCGGCATCGTCGTCCATACCGTCGATGTCTTCAGAGTCGTAGTCTAGCATGTCGGTTAGATCGTTGACAGCGGCTACCAAGTGGGTGGTGGGTGGGCTTTGAATTTATTCGTCGTCTGCATCCCAACTGTCCTGACCGCAGTCTGGCCAGGGCTCTCCTGATTACGAGAGATACTTTAGCGAACTCAAGATGTCACTGAAAGGTGAGTGTTGAAAGATGTCCGCTGCTGTGAACTCCATGATCGGCGCCCAATCGGATTCGATCGGAGGGGGCGCGGGAGGTTCAGAGTCCGACGAGGAGTCCGACACCTCAGAGTCACGAGCTTTATGAGGGACAAGGTCAGTGTTTGGCTCTATCGCCGTAGAGGTTGCAGCCCTCGAGGCGGTGTCTAGCCATCCGTCCTCGATCTGCGCAGCCGGCTCCGAATTGAAGATCGGAGCGGGTTCGAGTGCGGCCTCCAGGGTACTTTCCGGCGGCTGAGCTAAATCATGCTCGCCGTGACGGTGCGGCACGCTCGGCGGTGGCTCGAATCCGTCGAGGATCAAGTCCCCGCGAATGTCAGCCGTGAAGTTCAAACTTCCAAATCTGACCTGACGGCTAGGGGCGTAGCTTTCGATCTGCTCCAGATGGCCAAGTGAATTGGCCCGTAGTGCAAAGCCGCCGAATACGAAGATCTGTCCGGGGAGAAAGGTCTCACCCTGGACTGCGTCGTTGATGATGATCAAAGAAGCCATCAAGCCTATTGGTGACGACACAGAGGAACTCTCAATAAAAGCACCAATGTCGGTGTCAAAACCGGCGGATCTCGGGTAGGGGGTCCCGAACTATGCGTCTAGGAGGATGGTAACAGGAGACAAGGGACACGATGTTTTACCCAGGTTCGGGCCCTCTTGATGGAGGTAAAACCCTACGTCCTGCTTGATTAATATTGATGATGTGTGTTACAAGAGTGGATCTACCACGAGATCAAGGAGGCTAAATCCTAGAAGCTAGCCTATGGTATGATTGTTGTTCGTCCTATGGACTAAAGCCATCCGGTTTATATAGACACCGGAGAGGGCTAGGGTTACAAAGAGTCGGTTACAATGGTAGGAAGTCTACATATACGTATCGCCAAGCTTGCCTTCCACGCCAAGGAAAGTCCCATCCGGACACGGGACGAAGTCTTCAATCTTCTATCTTCATAGTCTTGGAGTCTGGCCGATGATGATAGTTCGGCTATCCGGACACCCCCTAGTCCGGAACTCCCTCAGTAGCCCCTGAACCAAGCTTCAATGACGACGAGTCCGGCGCGCATGTTGTCTTCGGCATTGCAAGGCGGGTTCTTCCTCCGAATAATTTATAGAAGATTGTGAACACCAGGATAGTGTCAGGCTCTGCAAAATAAATTCCACATACCACCGTAGAGAGAATAATATTACACAAGTTCAATCTGCTGACGTATTTTGTGGCGTGACGTCACACCACTACCAAGACTTTACTCAAATTGTTTTTATTGTTCCACCTCAGCGCGTTTAGCGAGGCGGTTTCCTTGGCACGTCTTGTCGGAGCAGAGATCGTGTTCCCCTTATTCCGGGATTCCCATCAAACAGACGTGGGTAACGCAACCGCGCCCGTTGCCACACCCCCTCCATCGAAGGCGGGTTCCAAACGGTCACGGGGACGGCTCTTGGTATTCTCCCTCTTTATAATGAGACCAAGGCCCGTTCTTTTCCTTCAATCCTCTATCGAATCCGCCCCTCGCCCCGAGTTCCAACACCCAGGGCTCCATATTCGGGTACCTTCGATCTTCGACAATGTCCGGCCCCGACCTACGAGGCCGGTGGATGCCCTCCTCCGTCACAGAAGAGGACGTGCTAAAGCTAAGAGACGCCAGGTACTTAACCTACGAGATTTCGCATAGGCTGCCTGCCCGAGGGCAAGTTATTCCTACTCCCGAGCTTGGCGAGAGCGTCGTGTTCGTGTCTCACCTCCGTCGGGGTTTAGGCTTCCCGACGGATCCCTTCGTGAGGGGGCTCATGTTTTACTATGGGCTGGAATTCCATGATTTGGCTCCGGAGTCTATCCTCCACATCTCATCATTCATTGTCGTCTGCGAAGCCTTCCTCCGCACTACCCCTCACTTCGGCTTGTGGCTCAAAACCTTCAACGTGGAGCCGAAGGTGATTGAGGGGCGTGAGGCAGAGTGCGGCGGGGCGGTTGTAAGTAAGAGGGCCGATGCTCCATGGCCCGAGGGATCTTTTCAGGAGGAGCTCGGCTTGTGGCAACAGGAGTGGTTCTATATCACCACTCCCAGGGGCAGCAGGCAGAGGCTGCCGCCCGTCTTCTGCTCGGGCCCTCCACAACGGCTGACGTCATGGGTCAACAAGGGGCGTGACTGGGGGCCGTCCAAGGATGTTCCCCTGTTGCAGGACAAGATTCGAGGCCTCCAAGAAAGGGAGATCAATCTGGCCATAGTGGTAAAGGTTATGTTGATCTGGCGCCTACTGTCCTGCAAACGTCAACCCCTCCGCCTGTGGGAATTAATCCGGAGGGGCCACGAGCTCTTCAACACTTCATGGGTTTGACACCCGCGGAGATGTACAAACTGTTCTTCGGATCGCAAGAGATGCGTCCGGAATTGACCGAGGATGCTGGCCTAAGCTGCAATCACCCGGATACTCAAGTATGTAGCCCTGTGTCCGGACACATCGTCCATTTATTTACCGTGGGTTTGCCTTTTAACCATCTATCCCTTCGACATGAGTGGATAGCGCAAGCAAAACTGATACGGTGTTCGCCCCCCCTCCCTGAGACCACGCAGGATCCCGTGTTAATCAAAATGTTAGAGGTTGCACCTTCGGAGGAGGGCGAAGAAGGGCACATGGGATCTACCACCTCAGCCACGGAGGCTTTCAGTAAGGGAGGAATCAAAAGTCCCTCCTTCCAGGGGGAGAAGAGGACCGCTTCCAAAGACCCGGAGGCCAAGGCCTCAGAGCGGGGAAAGAAATCTGTACCGGAAGGTCCTGTGCCGGGAAGAGCCCCGGCCGTACTGTCTCCTTGAAGGAATCAGCCCTCTAGCGAGCCGTAAGTAAAAAGGGGGAATTTTGTAATAGTGAACATCCCTGTTTAATTTCTAAGGGTAACCGAAGTTTTCACCTTGTAGCTCGGATCTCAGCCCATCTCAGCACAACTCATCTTCGGGAGACCTTCGTCCGGAGATGATGGAGAGCGAAACGCCTCCATCTGCCGCCCCATCGTGCGGGGCGGACGACCCTGAGGTGTCATCGCGGAGGGTCTCCCCAAGTCCGGCGGGGCCAGAGAGTTCGGCACCCATTGGAGTATGGCCGGTGGAGCTACAGGATTTGCTTAAGAGGGCGTCCATCTCAGAAGATCACCGCACATTAATGAGTATGGTGATTGAGAGGATCTCGTCCGCCGAAAGCGGGTTGTGTGAGGCCGTCGGAAGTTTGCTGACGGGATTTGAGGTACGCGAAAAATGATATACCTTTTGACAGTTTTTGCACATGAAGTGCGCCCTGTATAGATAGTAGCCCCTGAGACTTGGTATGCTGTCGAAAACGGCAGCGTGCCGAGGATCATAATCTCAGTTATAGAATGTCGCCTTTCCTATGCAGGTGGCGGAATGTTCGGTGGCCAGCTGGACTGATGGAGTTGCCGAGCTTAAGAGGCAACTCGACGTTGCGGATGCGGACATCTCGCTGGTCAATAAACGACTTGATGAGTCACAAGGTATGTGGTTGCTCTGCGGTCGCCTAGTAAGGGAGCTGACGCCCATTCCTTACAACTTGTATGCCTGATGCAGATAGTGCTGCTGCTGTGGAAGGCCTTCGAGCAGAACTTGCTCGGGCCAAGGAGCAAGCCAGAAAAAGCGAGGCGGCTGCCTCGAAGGCAGCGGAAGAGCTAGAAGCCGAGAAGGCTGCTCACTGCCGAAGCAGGGAGGAGATGGCCGGAATGGCCATGAAATTAAAAGTTGCTACCGACCGCCTGGAGGTTCTTGAAAGAGAACGCCGAGCGGAGCAAGAGGACCTGAAGAAGGCTGACGCCGAAGCCAAGGATGCCCGTAGTGCGATGCGGGCTATGAAGGAGGAACTGCGTCAGGTCGGAGACATTGTGGCTGGAAAGCCCTTTATGCTGCGTAGGAAGTTCACAGATCCGAAGTATGCTCAGCTGGGCCGATTGTACGGTGCGGAGGATCCTTATCTGGACTTGGCGGCGAGTGCGGCGGACGCAGTCGTGCACTTTCGAAGCCAGAAGGATCACGAAATGGAAGAGCTTTTCTGGTCTCAATTCCATAGTCCGGAGCGTCCACTTCCGTTGAGTGATCGGCTGGTTGAGTGGGCTGAGCTGAATAGATTGTCCGGACTTGCCATGACGGATGTAGTCGCTCATCTGTGGCCGAAAGGGCCCAAGCCGAAGAGTTATTTTGGCTTGCTGCAGCAATTCCTTGGGGCGGTGCCGCGTATTGGGGCGATGAAGCGGTCGGCATGCATAGAAGGTGCATGGATGGCTCTCGCCCGTGGTAAGACATGCTGGGCGAAGATGGATGCCACCGCTGTTGCATCCCGGGGTTCGGACAGAAGCCGATTCCCCACCGAGCACTATTTTGAGGAAGTCCTGCAGGGCGCTCGTTTAATAGAGTCGCAGTGCTCGAAAGATGTTATGTTTGAATGACATTTATGATTTCTGAGATCAAGTTTATAATGCAATAGCTTTTTATAGTTGTGCGTTCAAGTATTGAACTATCTCCTGTGCGGCCGTATATGTATGAATAACCTGAAAGTTGCAGTCTTTGGCTTCAGCCCCCACACACATGGTGCGGGGGTGTTTGCAAAAGAAAAGTGCTTTTTCACACTTAATCCAATGTCTTGGTCCTTTTAGGGAGGTGATAGCGTAGCAAACTAGGCAACCGGACTATAATGCTTTATCACATTCGCTTAGCCATAGGAGCTTGAATGTGGGGCTACTATATAGCCCCTAGCGGCACCGCTCTTCTCCGAACTTCGGGGCGCGTATGTGCCTGACCCGGAAGCGGTCCTTCGTCAAAGCGGAGGAATTTTAAACATTCCAATGGTCGATCGAGTGGTTGACCAGTCTCTCGCTATATCATGACAGTCAGTTTTCGGCTTTCTCTACTAAGATGCTCGCCTGGCCGAACCGGGGCACAATCGCAGTAGTTCTCCTGGTGCCGCGTTAGCCGATGATACGGAATGTAAGGCAGCAAAACACAAGAGCCGCGCAAACCCAACATTTGACCAAATACATGATTCAGAGCTGATGCATATAAGGCCTAACTCGAGACGCCGAACACTCCCTGAGGTGTTCGGTCTTTATGATACCGGGCAGAACAATGCCCTAAGCCCCTAGTGTCCAGGTACAGGCGGGAACTACTGACGCGGCCGATGCGAAAACGCCAGCCTCCTCCTCGGCTATGATGGGAAACCGGGGGATGTGTATCAACAAGAGACAGTAAGAAAGGTTTACGCAGGGTCTTAATCTGAAAAGAATCCTTGCAACGGGTCCCTGCTGCACGTCTGCGCCTGTGTCTCCGTTGTGCTGTATCCTGGACGGGTGTAGCACGTGCTTCATCTGTAAAAGAGAAGGACTTAGTTTCCAAGAAATATCGTGCAGAAGTTGTATTAACATAGAATAAAGGGAAGAAAGTTGAGCTTTATTGGCTCTCATCATTTATACACGCGGCCCCTTATAAAGGGGATATGCGGCTGGGAAGCCCCTTGCCGGACTCGCCTAACCATGTCCGAGGTCTAAATGACCTGTTTTTAGGGGCTTTGACCCGCAAGGTCTGATTAGTGTGTGGCTGTCGAAGCAGTCTCACGTTCTCCGTGGTCGAGGAACACTCGGAGTTACTTTTTAATGAAATTATGCCACGTTGACCGGGCATTCTTAAGCGTAAAAAATGCGTAATGTGGTATTGCATTAGGGCTGGCGATAGCTGCGCGCCCCAGTAGTGCTTAAGGGCTACTGTTTGAATGGGGCGATGGAGAGTGAGCTTTTTGCGAAGGAGGTTGTCGGATGAACCGAACACAACCTCTAGTGGTACAGAGCCTGTATAATTGGCTTAAAGGCCTGGCGTCACTCCTTTGAAGGAAGTGCTGCTACGGCGAATTTTGGTAGGGTCTATCCCCATTCTGCGGGCGGTGTCCTGGTATTGCAGGTGCCGCGCTGTCTTTTCGTGTTATCACATGAAGTGAGTTCACTGTTTTGACTTCTAGTGGAAAAGTCTTCTATTTTCTGGAGTGCTGCTTTTGGGTTTCGTCACTTTCGCTTGGTGTGTCAAGCCCCTTGTGTTCGGCGTTAAGTCGGCCGGACTGTTTGAAGACCCAACAATCTCTGTGGGTATGATTTGCAGGCTTCTCGGAGGTACCATGTATTTGACATAGTCTATCTAGAATCTTATTTAGGTTGGATAGCTCGTCACTGTTGTCCTTGAGGGACGGTGTTTTGTTGTTCAGCCAAGAGCTTTTGAATCAGGCGTTGACCGCCGTACTATTCAGGCCATGTTCCTTATTCCGGCGCTGATCTTTTCTGCGTCGTGATTTCCCATTTCCATCCCTGACTTCGGATGTACTCGGGTCGCTGGTGCTGCATCTAGCCAGCCAGCTATCTTCCCCCGCGCAAAAGCGGGTCATGAGGCTTGTTAGTGCAGCCATTGTTCTTGGTTTTTCCTGGCCGAGGTGTCTGGCAAGCCATTCGTCTCGGACGTTGTGTTTAAAGGCTGCTAAGGCTTCAGCGTCCGGACAGTCTACTATTTGGTTCTTTTTAGTGAGGAACCTGTTCCAGAATTTGCATGCTGACTCTCCGGGCTGTTGAGTTATGTGACTTAAATCGTCTGCATCCGGAGGGCGGACATAGGTCCCCTGAAAATTTGCTCAAAACGCATCCTCAAGCTCTTCCCAACTTCCAATGGTATTTTCTGGAAGGCTTTTAAGCCAATGCCGAGCTGGCCCTTTGAGCTTGAGAGGTAGGTATTTTATGGCATGGAGATCGTCTCCTCTGGCCATATGTATGTGTAGGATGTAATCCTCAATCCAGACTCCGGGGTCTGTTGTTCCGTCATATGCTTCTATGTTTACGGGTTTGAATCCCGCTGGAAATCCATGATCCAGTACCTCGTCGGTGAAACATAGTGGGTGTGCGGCGCCCCTGTATTTGGGTGTGCTGTTGTCTTCAAATGCTCGGCGGGTTATGTTGCTTCCTGGAGACTTCTTTTTTGGCTCATAAATAGATCTGACTGGGTCGTCCTTTTTCCGAGGATTTTTATGCTGATCGTGTGCCGGCTTGTGTGTGGTGCCCCTTGTTGCTCTTGGCCTGTCATCTGGTCGTCTATCCGGCCAGGCGGCTTCTTTCTTTTTTGACTGCGGGGGCTCTAAGGCCTCCTCGTCAAATTCGGGCAACAACTTGCGCTTCGGGTAGCTCTTTGTCTGGTGACTAGCGCCATGTTTATCTGCGCTGTTGAGTACTTTGCTGCATCTCGTTCTGAGTGCGTGCTCCACTGTTTTGAGCTTCCGCATTTGCTTCTTCAAACTTCTTGCAGTGGCGACGAGCCTTTTATGAAGATTCATATGCTCTGGTGATGTGAGATCATCTTCGCCGGGGATGGGTTGCTTGTCCAGTTCATGTCCGGCTGGCTGCTTGTTGACATGTGCGTCGTCCACTCCTTTGCCCTGCTCTAGGGCCGAGTCCGTATGGGTGCCGTTTTTATCGAGGTCGGTCCCGAACTGTGCGTCTAGGAAGATGGTAACAGGAGGCAAGGGACACGATGTTTTACCCAGGTTCGGGCCCTCTTGATGGAGGTGAAACCCTACGTCCTGCTTGATTAATATTGATGATGTGTGTTACAAGAGTGCATCTACCACGAGATCAAGGAGGCTAAACCCTAGAAGCTAGCCTATGGTATGATTGTTGTTCATCCTATGGACTAAGGCCATCCGGTTTATATAGACACCGGAGAGGGCTAGGGTTACACAGAGTCGGTTACAATGGTAGGAGATCTACATATCCGTATCGCCAAGCTTGCCTTCCACGCCAAGGAAAGTCCCATCCGGACACAGGACGAAGTCTTCAATCTTCTATCTTCATAGTATTGGAGTCCGGCCGATGATGATAGTTCGGCTATCCGGACACCCCCTAGTCCGGAACTCCCTCAGTAGCCCCTGAACCAGGCTTCAATGACGACGAGTCTGGCGCGCATGTTGTCTTCGGCATTGCAAGGCGGGTTCTTCCTCCGAATAATTTATAGAAGATTATGAACACCAGGATAGTGTCCGTCTCTGCAAAATAAATTCCACATACCACCGTAGAGAGAATAATATTACACAAGTTCAATCTGCTGACGTATTTTGTGGCGTGACGTCACACCACTACCAAGCCTTTACTCAAATTGTTTTTATTGTTCCACCTCAGCGCGTTTAGCGAGGCGGTTTCCTTGGCACGTCTTGTCGGAGCAGAGATCGTGTTCCCCTTATTCCGGGATTCCCATCAATACGGACATGGGTAACCCAACCGCGCCCGTTGCCACGCCCCCTCCATCGAAGGCGGGTTCCAAACGGTCACGGGGACGGCTCTTGGTATTCTCCCTCTTTATAATGAGACCAATGCCCGTTCTTTTCCTTCAATCCTCTATCGAATCCGCCCCTCGCCCCGAGTTCCAACACCCAGGGCTCCATATTCGGGTACCTTCGATCTTTGACAATGTCTGGCACCGACCTACGAGGCCGGTGGATGCCCTCCTCCGTCACGGAAGAGGACGTGCTAAAGCTAAGAGATGCCAGGTACTTAACCTACGAGATTTCGCATAGGTTGCCTGCCCGAGGGCAAGTTATTCCTAGTCCCGAGCTTGGCGAGAGCGTCGTGTTCGTGTCTCACCTCCGTCGGGGTTTAGGCTTCCCGACGGATCCCTTCATGAGGGGGCTCATGTTTTACTATGGGCTGGAATTCCATGATTTGGCTTCGGAGTCTATCCTCCACATCTCATCATTCATTTCGTCTGCGAAGCCTTCCTCCGCACTACCCCTCACTTCGGCTTGTGGCTCAAAACCTTCAACGTGGAGCCGAAGGTGATTGAGGGGCGTCAGGCAGAGTGCGGCGGGGCGGTTGTAAGTAAGAGGGCCGATGCTCCATGGCCCGAGGGCTCTTTTCAGGAGGAGCTCGGCTTGTGGCAACAGGAGTGGTTCTATATCACCGCTCCCAGGGGCAGCAGGCAGAGGCTGCCGCCCATCTTCCGCTCGGGCCCTCCACAATGGCTGACGTCATGGGTCAACAAGGGGCGTGACTGGGGGCCGTCCAAGGACGTACCCCTGTTGCAGGACCGGATTCGAGGCCTCCAAGAAAGGGAGATCAATCTGGTCGTAGTGGTACAGGTTATGTTGATCCGGCGCCTACTACCCTGCAAACGTCGCCCCTCCGCCTTTGGGAATTTAATCCGGAGGGGCGACCAGCTCTTCAACATTTCATGGGTTTGACACCCGCGGAGATGTACAAACTGTTCTTCGGATCGCAAGAGATGCGTCCGAATTGACCGAGGAAGCTGGCCTAAGCTACAATCGCCTGGATACTCAAGTAAGTAGCCCTGTGTCCGGACACATCGTCCATTTATTTACTGTGGGTTTGCCTTTTAACCAGCCATCCCTTGGACAGGAGTGGATAGCGCAAGCAAAACTGATACGGTGTCCGGCCCCCCTCCCTGAGACCACGCAGGATCCCGTGTTAATCAAAATATTAGAGGTTGCACCTTCAGAGGAGGGCGAAGAAGGGCACAGGGGATCTACCACCTCAGCCACGGAGGCTTTCAGTAAGGGAGGAATCGAGAGTCCCTCCTTCCAGGGGGAGAAGAGGACCGCTTCCGAAGACCCGGAGGCCAAGGCCTCAAAGCGGGGAAAGAAATCTGTACCGGAAGGTCCTGTGCCGGGAAGAGCCCCGGCCGTACTTTCTCCTCGAAGGAATCAGCCCTCTAGCGAGCCGTAAGTAAAAAGGGGGAATTTTGTAATAGTGAACATCCCTGTTTAATTTTTAAGGGTAACCGAAGTTTTCACCTTGTAGTTCGGATCTCAGCCCATCTCAGCACAGCTCATCTTCGGGAGACCTTCGTCCGGAGATGATGGAGAGCGAAACGCCTCCATCTGCCGCCCCATCGTGCGAGGCGGACGACCCTGAGGTGTCGTTGCGGAGGGTCTCCCCGAGTCCGGCGGGGCCAGAGAGTTCGGCACCCATTGGAGTACGGCCGGTGGAGCTGCAGGATTTGCTTAAGAGGGCGTCCATCTTAGAAGATCACCGCACATTAATGAGTATGGTGATTGAGAGGATCTCGTCCGCCGAAAGCGGGTTGTGTGAGGCCGTCGGAAGTTTGCTGACGGGATTTGAGGTACGTGAAAAATGATATACCTTTTGACAGTTTTTGCACATGAAGTGCGCCCTGTATAGATAGGAGCCCCTGAGACTTGGTATGCTGTCGAAAACGGCAGCGTGCCGAGGATCATAATCTCAATTATAGAATGTCGCCTTTCCTATGTAGGTGGCGGAACGTTCGGTGGCCAGCCGGACTGATGGAGTTGCCGAGCTTAAGAGGCAACTCGACGTTGCGGATGCGGACATCTCGCTGGTCAATAAACGACTTGATGAGTCACAAGGTATGTGGTTGCTCTGCGGTCGCCTAGTAAGGGAGCTGACGCCCATTCCTTACAATTTGTATGCCTGATGCAGATAGTGCTGCTGATGTGGAAGGCCTTCGAGCAGAACTTGCTCGGGCCAAGGAGCAAGCCAAAAAAAGCGAGGCGGCTGCCTCGAAGGCAGCGGAAGAGCTAGAAGCCAAGAAGGCTGCTCACTGCCGAAGCAGGGAGGAGATGGCCGGAATGGCCACAAAATTAAAAGTTGCTACCGACCGCCTGGTGGTTCTTGAAAGAGAACGCCGAGCGGAGCAAGAGGACCTGAAGAAGGCCGACGCCGAAGCCAAGGATGCCCGTAGTGCGATGCGGGCTATGAAGGAGGAACTACGTCAGGTCGGAGACATTGTGGCTGGAAAGCCCTTTATGCTGTGTAGGAAGTTCACGGATCCGAAGTATGCTCAGCTGGGCCGATTGTACGGTGCGGAGGATCCTTATCTGGACTTGGCGGCGAGTGCGGCAGACGCAGTCGTGCAGTTTCGAAGCCAGAAGGATAACGAAATGGAAGAGCTTTTCTGGTCTCAATTCCATAGTCTGGAGCGCCCACTTCCGTTGAGTGATCGGCTGGTTGAGTGGGCTGAGCTGAATAGATTGTCTGGACTTGGCATGACGGATGTAATCTGTGGCCGAAAGGGCCCAAGCCGAAGAGTTATATTGGCTTGCTGCAGCAATTCCTTGGGGTGGTGCCGCGTATTGGGGCGATGAAGCGGTCGGCATGCATAGAAGGTGCACGGATGGCTCTCGCCCGTGGTAAGACATACTGGGCGGAGATGGATGCCACCGCTGTTGCATCCCGGCGTTCGGACATAAGCCGATTCCCCACCGAGCACTATTTTGAGGAAGTCCTGCAGGGCGCTCGTTTAATAGAGTCGCAGTGCTCGAAAGATGTTATGTTTGAATGACATGTATGATTTCTGAGATCAAGTTTATAATGCAATAGCTTTTTATACTTGTGCGTTCAAGTATTGAACTATCTCCTGTGCGGCCGTATATGTATGAATAACCTGAAAGTTGCAGTCTTTGGCTTCAGCCCCCACGCACATGGTGCGGGGGTGTTTGCAAAAAGAAAAGCGCCTTTTCACACTTAATCCAACGTCTTGGTCCTTTTAGGGAGGTGATAGCGTAGCAAACTAGGCAACCGGACTATAATGCTTTATCACTTTCACTTAGCCATAGGAGCTCGAATGCGGGGCTACTATATAGCCCCTAGCGGCACCGCTCTTCTCCGAACTTCGGGGCGCGTATGTGCCTGACCGGGAAGCGGTCCTTCATCAAAGCGGAGGAATTCTAAACATTCCAATGGTCGATCGAGTGGTTGACCAGTCTCTCGCTATATCATGACAGTCAGTTTTCGGCTTTCTCTACTGAGGTGCTCGCCCGGCCGAACCGGGGCACAATCGCAGTAGTTCTCCTGGTGCCGCGTTAGCCGATGATATGGAACGTAAGGTAGCAAAACACAGGAGCCGGGCAAACCCGACATTTGACCAAAGACATGATTCGGAGCTGATGCATATAAGGCCTAACTCGAGACGCCGAACACTCCCTGAGGTGTTCGGTCTTTATGATACCGGGCAGAACAATGCCCTAAGCCCCTAGTGTCCAGGTACAGGCGGGAACTTCTGACGCGGCCGATGCCAAAACGCCAGCCTCCTCCTCGGCTATGATGGGAAACCGGGGGATGTGTATCAACAAGAGACAGTAAGAAAGGTTTACGCAGGGTCTTAATCTGAAAAGAATCCTTGCAACGGGTCCCTGCTGCACGTCTGCGCCTGTGTCTCCGTTGTGCTGTATCCTGGACGGGTGTAGCACGTGCTTCATCTGTAAAAGAGAAGGACTTAGTTTCCAAGAAATATCGTGCAGAAGTTGTATTAACATAGAATAAAGGGAAGAAAGTTGAGCTTTATTGGCTCTCATCATTTATACACGCGGCCCCTTATAAAGGGGATATGCGGCTGGGAAGCCCCTTGCCGGACTCGCCTAACCATGTCCGAGGTCTAAATGACCTGTTTTTAGGGGCTTTGACCCGCAAGGTCTGATTAGTGTGTGGCTGTCGAAGCAGTCTCACGTTCTCCGTGGTCGAGGAACACTCGGAGTTACTTTTTAATGAAATTATGCCACGTTGACCGGGCATTCTTAAGCGTAAAAAACGCGTAATGTGGTATTGCATTAGGGCTGGCGATAGCTGCGCGCCCCAGTAGTGCTCAAGGGCTACTGTTTGAATGGGGCGATGGAGAGTGAGCTTTTCGCGACGGAGGTTGTCGGATGAACCGAACACAACCTCTAGTGGTACAGAGCCTGTATAATTGGCTTAAAGGCCTGGCGTCACTCCTTTGAAGGAAGTGCTTCTACGACGAATTTTGGTAGGGTCTATCCCCATTCTGCGGGCGGTGTCCTGGTATTGCAGGTGCCGCGCTGTCTTTTCGTGTTATCACATGAAGTGAGTTCACTGTTTTGACTTCTAGTGGAAAAGTCTTCTATTTTCTGGAGTGCTGCTTTTGGGTTTCGTCACTTTCGCTTGGTGTGTCAAGCCCCTTGTGTTCGGCGTTAAGTCGGCCGGACTGTTTGAAGACCCAACAATCTCTGTGGGTATGATTTGCAGGCTTCCCGGAGGTACCATGTATTTGACATAGTCTATCCAGAATCTTATTTAGGTTGGATAGCTCGTCACTGTTGTCCTTGAGGGACGGTGTTTTGTTGTTCGGCCGAGAGCTTTTGAATCCGGCGTTGACCGCCGTACTATTCAGGCCATTTTCCTTATTCCGGCGCTGATCTTTTCTGCGTCGTGATTTCCCATTTCTATCCCTGACTTCGGATGTACTCGGGTCGCTGGTGCTGCATCTAGCCAGCCAGCTGTCTTCCCCCGCGCAAAAGCGGGTCATGAGGCTTGTTAGTGCGGCCATTGTTCTTGGTTTTTCCTGGCCGAGGTGTCTGGCAAGCCATTCGTCTCGGACGTTGTGTTTAAAGGCTGCTAAGGCTTCAGTGTTCGGACAGTCTACTATTTGGTTCTTTTAGTGAGGAACCTGTTCCAGAATTTGCATGCTGACTCTCCGGGCTGTTGAGTTATGTGACTTAAATCATCTGCATCCGGAGGGCGGACATAGGTCCCCTGAAAATTTGCTCGAAACGCATCCTCAAGCTCTTCCCAACTTCCAATGGTATTTTCTGGGAGGCTTTTAAGCCAATGCCGAGCTGGCCCTTTGAGCTTGAGGGGTAGGTATTTTATGGCATGGAGATCGTCTCCTCTAGCCATATGTATGTGTAGGATGTAATCCTCAATCCAGACTCCGGGGTCTGTTGTTCCGTCATATGCTTCTATGTTTACGGGTTTGAATCCCGCTGGAAATCCATGATCCAGTACCTCGTCGATGAAACATAGTGGGTGTGCGGCGCCCTCGTGCCGTTGTCTTCAAATGCTCGGCGGGTTATGTTGCTTCCTGGAGTCTTCTTTTTTGGCCCATAAATAGATCTGACTGGGTCATCCTTTTTCTAAGGATTTTTATGCTGATCGTGTGCCGGCTTGTGTGCGGCGCCCCTTGTTGCTCTTGGCCTGTCATCTGGTCGTCTATCCGGCCAGGCGGCTTCTTTCTTTTTTGACCGCGGGGGCTCTAAGGCCTCCTCATAAAATTCGGGCAACAACTTGCGCTTCGGGTAGCTCTTTGTTTGGTGACTAGCGCCATATTTATCTGCGCTGTTGAGTACTTTGCTCCATCTCATTCTGAGTGCGTCCTCCGCTGTTTTGAGCTTCCGCTTTTGCTTCTTCAAACTTCTTGAAGTGGCGACGAGCCTTTTATGAAGATTCGTATGCTCTGGTGATGTGAGATCATCTTTGCCGGGGATGGGTTGCTTGTCCAGTTCATGTCCGGCTGGCCGCTTGTTGACATGTGCGTCGTCCACTCCTTCGCCCTGCTCTAGGGCCGGGTCCGTATGGGTGTCGTTTTTATCGAGGCCGGTCTTCGGGCGGCGCTTGCGTCACCGTTTTGGTTGTTTGTTGGGGGAGTTGTCCTTCGCCACGTCCCGTTTTTCCTCATTATCGCTTCCTTTTGGTGTATCCACCATGTATACGTCGTGAGTTGGGGTGGCTTTCCCGTGCCCGGTAGGCGCTGGTTCTTGGTCGTCTTCGGCATCGTCGTCCATACCGTCAATGTCTTCGGAGTCATAGTTTAGCATGTCGGTTAGATCGTCGACAGTGGCTATTAATTGGGTGGTGGGTGGGCTTTGAATTTCTTCGTCGTCCGCATCCCAACTGTCCTGGCTGCAGTCCGGCCAGGGCTCTCCTGATAACGAGAGATACTTTAGAGAACTCAAGATGTCGCCGAAAGGTGAGCGTTGAAAGATGAACGCTGCGGTGAACTCCATGATCGGCGCCCAATCGGATTCGATCGGAGGGGGCGCGGGAGGTTCGGAGTCCGGCGAGGAGTCTGGCACCTCGGAGTCACGAGCTTTATGAGGGACAAAGTCAGTCTTTGGCTCTATCGCCGTACAGGTTGCAGCCCCTGAGGCGGTGTCTAGCCATCCGTCCTCGATCTGCGCAGCCGGCTCCGAATTGAAGATCGGAGCGGGTTCGAGTGCGGCCTCCAGGGTACTGTCCGGCTGCAGAGCTAAATCATGCTCGCCGTGACAGTGCGGCACGCTCTGCTGTGGCTCGAATCCATCGAGGATTGAGTCCCCGCGGATGTCGGCCGTGAAGTTCAAACTTCCAAATCTGACCCGACGGCCAGGGGCGTAGCTTTCGATCTGCTCCAGACGGCCAAGCGAATTGGCCCGCAGTGCGAAGCCGCCGAATACGAAGATCTGTCCGGGGAGAAAGGTCTCACCCTAGACTGCATCGTTGATGATGTTCGAAGAAGCCATCGAGCCTATCGGTGACGACAGAGAGGAACTCTCAATGAAAGCACCAATGTCGGTGTCAAAACCGGCGGATCTCGGGTAGGGGGTCCCGAACTATGCGTCTAGGCGGATGGTAACAGGAGACAAGGGACACGATGTTTTACCCAGGTTCGGGCCCTCTTGATGGAGGTAAAACCCTTCGTCCTGCTTGATTAATATTGATGATGTGTGTTACAAGAGTGGATCTACCACGAGATCAAGGAGGCTAAACCCTAGAAGCTAGCCTATGGTATGATTGTTGTTCGTCCTATGGACTAAGGCCATCCAGTTTATATAGACACCGGAGAGGGCTAGGGTTACACAGAGTCGGTTACAATGGTAGGAGATCTACATATCCGTATCGCCAAGCTTGCCTTCCACGCCAAGAAAAGTCCCATCCGGACATGGGATGAAGTCTTCAATCTTGTATCTTCATAGTCTTGGAGTCCGGTCGATGATGATAGTTCGGCTATCCGGACACCCCCTAGTTTGGAACTCCCTCAGTACTATACTAACAAAGAGTCAATGTCGTGCCGGTAAAATACTCAGAATCTTTCCGCTGAAACATTCAATGTGCCTGAAGGCACTGACATCCCGTAGCACGGAGCACAAGTTTACAACCAGTACATCCCCCGGCTAACAGGTCATGTAAATACACTACGAACATCTTGTTCGCTCTAACAACAATTATATTTATTGTACAGACTTCAATTATACGCTGGAGGCACGGGTATCAACTGTCGGATACATAGAAGTTTGGTGGGAGAGGCATGTGTTCGAATACTCAGTTGGAGACGCACGGTTGTGCGGTCTGTAGAGACACGGGGGTGTAGCGCCATGACACGGGGGCAAGTGTCATGTGAGGCACATGCGTACAGGTGGTGGAGGCACCTAATCGAAGTCTGTGCAAGCACGAACCTCGTTGAAGCCTGAACAGAGACAACTATCAACTCCCTGGATGCACAAAAGTGTGGTGGCAGAGGCATGGCTGGGAACACTCAGTTGAAAAGACACGTTAGTGAAGTCTCTGGATCCATGACAGTGTGTCTCCAGGGGAACGTAAAAGCCACGGCTCGTGGCACATGAGGCACAAGGGTGCAGGCTCCGGAGGCACCGAAGTCTAGCCTCTATAGGGACGTATGATTGTCAACCCTCTGAATGCACAAAATTACGGTGGCAGAGGCATGGATCCGAATACTCAGCTATGGAGACACGGGTGTCTATTATCTGCAACCATAAGGGTCACGACAAGTGTCATGCGAGGCACGTGTAGTGAAACACCGGAGGCACGGAAATGAAGCCTCTTGGGCACGAATGTCCACCTGATGGATGCACAAAAGTGTGGTGGCAGAGGCATGGGTGAGAATGCTCTACTGGAGAGACACCATTGTGAGCTCTCTGGACCCGCGGGCGTCTGGTTCAACGGGCACCTAACAGTCATGGCTTATGTCACGTGAGGCACGTAGATGCAGGAGTCGGAGGCACTGTTGGGGAGCCACTACACACACGGGCGTGGCGTTTCTCCAGGCCTGGCTCAGCATAAACCCTCTCTGGGTGCAGAAAACTGTGGGTAGAAGGCGCCGAAGTAAGGCCTCTACATGCACGTGTACCAACCTTCTTGATACTCAGTTAGAAAAGCATGATTATGAAACATTCAATGTGCCTGAAGGCACATACGTTTGCACAGTTACAATACTTTCGTTTGCACATTTACAACACTTTCTAATCAAGGATTGTTATGGCAAGCTTACAGATGGTACAAAATATTAGAAGGGTTGTCTGTTCATGTTCAGACAAAACGCACGTTCAAAAGGGTGCAACAACATGTAACCCTGCAAGCTTGAACAACTTACTCCAGCTCTGTGTTCAGCAGTCACAGCTGAATGGGTCTGTCAAATCCAGGTATTCAACACGCGTTTGTTTTAAATAAAAGAACCGGTGCTTGCACGCTCTTGATAATATAAGGCGAGCACGTTCATTTTGATGCTTTTCGTAAAATTCTTCCGTGAAGTGTTAGTGGAAGCGATAGTTAAGCCTCATGGTCTCAAGCTTGCTTGCACTCAGAATAAAGAATCACACAAGTTCAATGTTTACCAAGTAGGGTTTATAGTCATCCAACATTACTGTCTTCAAACGAAAGTCATCTCGTTTGACAAACGGTCGGTGCTTACGACGTCATGCATTTATTTCTCCATAACAGAGTCCTCCCTAGATGTACATGAAGAATGAAAATACTTAAGCTCTAAAAACAGAGATTCCGTTGAAAGAGCACATGAATGATTAATTCTATTACCTCCATCTTGGTAAAGTATTTATTGGATTTTTTGTAGATACGGGTGTATGTAATACTAAAACATGTCTAGCCATGGGTGTATCAATTTACAAATGAATGTAAGACAAGCTTTTTAAGACATACAGTAGAAGTAGTACAGTATGCATGTTATGGGATTTCAATGTGTGCGAGAATCGTCACCTTGATAAACAAGTTCTCAAGGCTTCGAAAGCATTGCATCAGGGAAAAGCCATGTCCACTTCAAAACACATCTTGATGAGCAAAGTCTTGACCGTTCGAAGCACTGTTGACAGGCTGACTGCCGGCAAACCCTGCATGGTGCATGCACAACGATTTTAAAAATTGAACAAAAGGTTCTATTACATGAAACTTGTTTACTCAGACAAATGCAGCTGAAAACTAGGTACCTGGATGACTATAGGGTTACGCGTGACCTTGGATTCAGAGAAAAAATCATGGAATTTGCCGACAGTCTCCAGTTTAGGTGCAGACATGACAGTTATCTGCAAGTTGCTGCTGAGAATATCGTTAAGCAACCGCTGAAGTGACGGGGCATCATCTATAACAAGTTCTCCATGTCCACAGCGAATTCCAATGCTTACAAGGTTACGTGAGTTTATTCTTATGCAACGGATTTCCATATTCCAAGTAAGCAGTAGGCACCGGAGTGCGGGGCAACTAGAGTGGATCATGCTTTCAAGCAAGATGTTTGATATACCAACGTCCACAAGTGAAAGTCTCTTGAGCAGTGGTAGTTTAAGAGCCTGGACGTAACTGTCTGGTATTTGGCAAAGAGCAAAGGTGGTGGTGTGTAGGGAGGATGCAAACCGAGAGAAGGACGTTGGTCAAAAGGCGCAGATGATGGGTGTGTGAGTGGTTGTATGACACACTCTCTCATGAAATCTGGGAACATGTAATAGAACTCGAGAACCTGGAGATTGTTCATTTTGGATGATTCCAGCCAGGCGTGGACGGCTGAGGGTCTGGAATCGAGGTAGCACGCCGGTATGCAGATACGGTGAACTGCGCCCCCATGGGCGGAGAGGATGGCTTCCGGAAGGGTCGTATCATCAGTGCCAGATTTGCTAGGGCACCGAGTTCCGAAGTGCCTTTCACGGGCGAGCTCCCAGGAAGGAGGCGCTACAGAGATTTTCTTGATATGAACTGTTTCTAGAGGCTTAAAAAGACGAGCGGCAGGGATCTCACGGCTGTCTAGATTCAGAGGAGCGGTGGGCCATAGAGGATGCCATCGACGAGCGAGGATTCGAGTACGGATGCTATCCAAGATGGGGAGACAAGAGATGATCTCACCTAGGACGACGTCCGGGAGATCGCTGATGCGGTCCGGACGAGTTTTTTTCTCGTGCTCCTCAGACCCAGTGAGCGGACCCTCACCGGTCCCAGCCAGTAACGCCAAACACCCAGAGGAATGCGTCGTCGGTGGCACGAGCCTTGTCCTCTTGGTACTAGAAGCATCGGACTCCATCTAGGAGCGACGGGTGCGGTGGATCTGGAATGACGGTTTGGAGGACGAAGGTGATGCAACAACACCCATTATCAAAAAAGTAGTATTTTTTAACTGGTGTCGTTGCGAGAACAGTGACAATCGGACAGTGGCAACAAGTCGGACTCCATGCCTCCACTTGATTCACGCACATGCCTCTTCGAGCAACGTGTCACTACAAACATAGTGAACACGGACGCACGACTGCAGCTCTTCTTTTTGACATGGGACGCACGACCGCAAGTCTTCTTCCTAATATGGGACCGTGCCTCCACTTGCTCGACCGACGTGCCTATCTAAGTACACAACTCAGCTGAAATAATGACAACTAGGAGGCACGACCGTCACCTCTTATATTATATGACCGTGCCTTCACTAACTTCATGGTTGTGGCTCTCTTACTGCACGAGTCAGCTAAGTTAATCGAAGCACAGAGGCATGATCATGAGTCCTCTTAACACAGGACAGCACCCACAACAACAACAACAACAACCAGAACAACAACAACAGCGACAACAACCACGTTTAGGATTGCATCTGCTTTCAGTACCATAGTCTGAATAAAAATTTGAACTGATAAGTTCTATTAGGTATGTACTATGAGGATTTCAAGTGCACTCATAATTTGAAATAACACACGTACGATACTTAACTTAATACCATAGTAGTTAAAATATATATGGTGTACTGCCATCCCTCCATCACCGTACACATCTCGCGTCATGCTATTTTTTTGTAAAGACCGGTGATCACAAGTGAGAGTGAGTCCTCCCCGCGCACAGTGTGCCACTGGATACTGATGAGCATAACGCAGTCAACTGTCAGCCTGGCTGCATCTGCAAAAGCAAAAATTCGGTGATCGCCATCCTTCCATCTTTGTGTATATAGTAGGTGCCAGGCAAGTCAAGGCTGCTGAAAATTTGAACAAGCCTAATGCTGCCTCTGAGAGGCAAATATCCAAGCTTCATCCTAAGATCATTGGTAATAATAGCTGGGATTTTCTGTACAACAACAAATTATTCTGGCATTAGATTAGGAGGACACACATGTTGACGGTGGATTAGAGAAAGAAACAACGACTTACCAAACGGTCTGTGTGAACGTTGGTGAAACATAGATAGTGCACAAAGGTAATGGCTGGGATGTGTTTAGCATTTAGGACTAGTTTAATCATGCACGCCATGTTGATATAGGAAAGTTTTATGCCCTGGGTGTAGACTGTGTCGTCTATGTATCTCCTTTCCGATAAACTGAGGTCTTCAAGGGCTAAATAAATACAACCATGTATTTAGCCACTATGTGTTAAGCAATGAATAGTGCTTTTAAAACTAAAATAAACGAATAATGGGTTTTAAAAGGGAAATTACAGTTTTAAACTACATTGTGAGTACAAAGACAGATTTAATACATTATATCACAGAGATTGAGCACATAAATATCAATGGCATGCCACAGTAAAATTATAATAGATAAATGTTAAACCAGAACAAATATTTATAAGCGATCAGAACATACCAACGGAAGGTTTGGGAAACGCTTTGTAACCTCCTCGAGATTCACTCAACATCAAGTCAATTGGAAAGAAGAAATCTTCTGCTTGCAAATCCAACTTTATAATATCACCGTAAAACAGATCATAGTCACGTATCAACTTTTCCCATCCAGGTCCATGAAACTTAGATCTGTGGTCGCCATCTGTAAACTTAATCTTATAAGACAATTCCTCGGTAGTGCCAAACACAAGGTTAAAATATTCGTGTTCAAAACCATCTTCGAAAGCTTCATCTTTCCATAAAGAGATCAAAGAAAGGACCTAGTTCCGGTAGTAGCATGGGACATACTGCATAAAAGTAAAATTAAGACAATGGTATATAAATGTTTTACCGTTTTTTTCAGAAAAAATGCATGAACGTGTTTTTTTCACTTGAAATTTCTTGGCTTTCAGGCACAGACACAGGCACCATCTATGACATTTAATTAAACCTATACAAAACAATTGAGCTTCTAATTACATCAAGGCCTATAAAATAAAAACAAGCATGCGCAATATAGTTCGTTCCGAAGGAATACCTGTGGTTGCTGACTACGGAATAAAGATAACTGCAACAAATACAGTGACGAAGGTTTTTTACTGGCCACGTGATTGCTAGTAAAACTTACCATACATGACTCATAACAACGAGGCAAAGACACAATCAAGAAAGATTGGGCAACATCAGATTCAACACCGGGACAATTGAGGTTCCTGCAAACACCACACGCCATGTTTGTCTGCGAGATGTAACAATATATAAGACTCGGGTTCATTAATTATTAAAGAAAATTTATTTTAACACCCCATTAATGGTACAAAGAATTAAAGGACTGTAAATCATTGATACACGCTTGTTTCAACGAGTAAAATAGAGCGGAGCAAATGCTGATATGGTGATATCCCTTAATGTTAGTGCCTCTGCAAAAAATGAAAAAAACACGCACAGACCTCCTCAAATCTACAAGCTTGCAGGGAACTAGATGGAAAAAATATCAACTGTTGTCCTCCAAGATTATTCCCCTATAGAACCTCTTAAAAGGGGTAAGATATTAACACAAAAACTAAAATTAAAAGGGTAACATACAACAAGAATCCAACTAACAAAACACAATGCACAACATGTAAGTATTAAGCATAGGGAAAAAATTACTGTATTTCAGAGCAAGTGGGCGAATCGTAGATCCATCTGTGTGGACTATAGAGTGAGGAAGACGAAGCAAGAAAGACGGAAGGAACCAGACAAGAAGGGGAGCGGAAGAGCAAGTGACTCGAGAGAGAAGACGCACAAAACAATGTATTTATGGAGTAATTATGGAGAGGGAAGTAATTTTGTGTACTCGCTCGCCAAAGCTGAAACTACTGACAATAGTAAATGGCTCCTTGCCATCCCAGCATTAAAAAAAGGGGCGGGAGAGGGGGGTGGGGCTTGGTGGGTCTAGCGAGTAGGTGGAGTATTTGGTCGAGCCAGACCATGTCGAAGTCACTCGCTTTCACTTCCCCTCTCGCTCTATTACTATATCTGTTCCCCCCTCTCTCTCTCCCCCATCCACCCCCCTCTCTCTATCTCCTCTCGAATTCGACGTCGCCTATGGCACTGCATCTGCTCACATCCTTTGGGCAATGTCGACACAAAAGTTCGGACAAGAGGGAAGGAAGGAAGGCTTGAACTTCCTTGAGCTGGATTTTGATTTCTATGTAGGTGATTTCTTGCTACATGCGGAGCGTTGAACTGGGGTTTGTTTTAACAAGAAAAGATCTAAGCTCTAAACATTCATGTGTCCTTGTAGGAGAACCCTGATACCATCGAAGACCATGATTTCTGTGGCGAAGAGCTTGACCGTCCTCTCTACTGCGCTCTCCACGATACCAAGCCTCTCAGGTGTGTGGCCTTTGAAGGAAGTGACACGGGAAGGAGGTTCTACGGCTGTGCTGTGGAAGTTAGTCACTTTTGAAAATCTGAGCTACTTTCTTGTTGCATCAAACTGTTTGGATATAGGACATGTAGTCTACCAAATAAGACTAATTTATTCTTGTGTTTTCCGGTTGATTGTAGGAAACATTGTGTAGTCCTTTTAATTTACATAAAAGGTAAATGTCACTACTTATTTTACATCACTGAACACAAAAGAAGTGATCTAGACACTCTAATGTTTGTTTACAAATGGGACTTCTGTTTAATGGTCAGTATATTCTTCCAAAAAAACTCTCTAAATAAGTTGACTGCAGAGGGAGCTCCAGATTAATTCAAGCTTGCTTAAAAGATATTAAGTACTATTATGAAATAACTCTGCGGATAGGGTGGGCGAAGTACCATAATTAGGGATGTGGGTACCTAACCACTGACGTGCCACTTTGCACAAACACGGTACATAGTTAGTTGAACGAGGTTATTAACCAAGTACATGTCAACTTAATTATATCCCAGAGCTTGTGCAGCAGTGTATTAATAGTCTTTGTTCATTTTCTTCCATTTTGTTCACAGAGAGGCGTGAACTATGGAGTCGTCGAATGGATTGACCACCCATGGCCTATCATTATGCAAAGGTGCCTACTCAAGCGCTGGGCGATGTTGCATGAGAGCAATGATGATAGGCAAGCAAAGAATGAAGAGATAAGCAGGATTAAAATGGATATTGAACAAGTGAACCTTAAGCTCAAGAATCTTGCTGCAACTGCGGAAATAACTAATGTTACTACCATGAAAATTGACAGGCAGAAGAAGCAGATGGGTATCGTTGATAAAGACGTCAAGCGCATTCAGAGGTCTCTCATAAGTGCTATTCAGAATCTTAAGGATGAGAGGGGTGAGATTAAGTTGGACAGGGATTTTCTGAAGGAGGAGGTGCATAAGCTGAAGGACAATAGAAAGAAGATGCAAAGTGTCATCTATGATCTTTTGGGGCAAGGGTTTGCGAACACTGATGACCTCCTGATGATCAAGGCAATCCTCGAAGAATGATCCTTAACAATTGCCTTCTTTTGAAACATTGCAAGGGATACTCGTCTAGTATAAGTTTATGCTTGGACATGGTTACTTGACTAAAGGCATGTTTACTTGCCTTAGGTTGTCACCAAGTTGCAAGCACGGGAACTTGGATCTAAGGCACGCATGCGTTGAACACCTGGATTTAAATGATCCATTCACTTGTAAGTGTTGAAAACAATGCTGGAGTGAGTTGCTGCAGCCATTTTCCGGTTTGGGGTTTTGCGTAGGTGTGGTGAAACAATGCTCGTACCTTTCTGCTCAATCTGTAAACCTTGCCAACAGCGAACGCGGTATTTTGGTCTCTAGCTAAACGGTCTTTTGCTCAAGTCGTACATTTCTTTAGCTAAACTGGCTTGAAGTCTCTGCAGCCACGGCTATGTACGTTTGTGACTTTCTGTGCTTCAGTGATCCACAAAGGCATAGTCGGGTATTGTATAGAGTCATGTTCGCTTGTGTCTTTTTTCTGAAAGATTTCGTCAACTCGTTTAGACGGAGAGGCACGGACGAGAAGCCCATGGAGGCATACTTGAGTATTAGGCAGAGTCACATTCATGCGTTTATTGCGCAAGCCGTACATTTCATTAGCTAAATGGACTTCAAGTCTCTGCAGCCACGTCTATGTAAGTTTGTGACTTTTTGTGTTTCCATGATAAGGGTCACACGAACGGGCGCCAAATCCGCAAAGGCATCGTGTGGTATTATATAGAGTCATGT